>NW_027493539.1:0-390450 GCF_021521415.1 Bidens hawaiensis
GACAATTTGTATATTAAAGTATATACAAAATAAATATCTAAACCAATGTAAAACGAACTAACATGAGAGCAAACATGGGTTTAATATATTTGGGATCGTTAAAGGATTCTCATAAAATTTGTGTATAATAAATTTTAAATATCTCAAAGTCGATATTATTATTATTATTATTGTTATAGAAAATAAAAAAAAAGAAATGTATATATATTTAATTGATTATGTATATATGTATACATACATATATACTCGAAAAACGTTTAACGAGAATTTATTATTGAAAGTTTAATAGTGTTTGGTTCGTTAAACAAGTGTACATATTATTAGGTGTTAATATAATTAAAGTTTTAAGTAAAAAGAATACATTTGATTATAATAACAATAAAAATGAAAGAAATAAAAGGAATAACAAAAATACCTAAACCAGACAGGGGAATTCGAACCTGCGCCCCTGGCCAGGTCTTGATTATATACACCAAGCATACTGGCCAACTGGGCTAGTGGGTAATACGTGAATGCTTTGAAAAGGAAAATATAAAACCATGTCATCAGATTAATCCCTAAACAATAAGAACCCTAATTTGATTAAATCGTTTAATTCGTTACAGTTGATAAAAATTTGATTTAGGGCTTTTGATAAGCACGCAAATCCGACCAAAAGCATGTAACCAATTACCTTAATTGATTACGGATTGTACGAGGATGGCGAGTTAGGGTTGCGACCAGAAAACGAACTCAAACGAGATTAATAACTTTAATTGGCTGCAATTATCTTAGGGGTTTGCTTCGCGTTAGTAAGATGATGGTGTGGGGCATTTTAATTGAGTTTTGGACTCGTATTTATTGGCTAACGAGGTCGATATCAGCCCGTGTTCATAGTTAACGAAAACGATCCGTAATGATTCATTCTAGCTGTTAATTACGCGTTTAACTATAATAGGAAGGAGCGTATATGATAATAATAATCCTAATTAATCCAAAACCCGTGATTTATGGGTCAACGCAATCAAAAACTGGAAGGGGGGGGGGGGGGGGCTGTTGGCGACGGGAAGAAGAGAAAGAAGAGGGAAAAATATATTTTTAGGTTATTTGCAACATGGTCCCTCGAAATTAGTTTGGTGATCAATTGTGGTGAGTAGTATATTGTAAGGGTTATAAGCGCATATAATGGATACTTTAAACGATTAAAAAAATATATATTTAATACGAGTCACGCGTAAATGAAGATAAAACCGAATAACATAATTAATAACTCAACATTCATTAAATGCGACGATCCGATTACAAACGGGTAAATAAACGAGTACAAAGACTAAACGAATTTGACGAATGTCACAGCATTCCAACTTTTAGGAATTTCGTCCCGAAATTAGGATTTAACATCCGTAGCAAAAAGATGCGGATACTTAGACTTCATTTGGTCTTCACGTTCCCAAGTGACTTCCGCACCGCGCTTAGATTCCCAACGAACCTTGACCAAATGGATTCGGCTACGCTTGGTTTTCTTATCCATTCGATCCACTATTTCCACCGGTCTTTCAAATGAGTGCATTGTCTTATCGATACGTACCTCGTTGAGAGGGACATGAAGGTTCTCGTCAGCTAAAACCTTTCGAAGGTTTTGAAACATGAAACACAGGATGGATGCCTTGGAAGCTCTTGAGGGAGCTCGAGGCGATAAGCAACATCTCCGATTCGTTCAAGGATTTTGAACGGAACAACAAAACGGGGGCTAGTTTACCCTTCATACCGAAACGGACTACTCCTTTCCAAGGTGAAACCTTGAGGAGGACAAGGTCGCCGACTTCGAATTCCAAGGGTCGTCGTCTCTTATCAGTGTAAGAATTTTGGCGACTTCTATCAGTAAGTAGATTATTACGAATTTGAGCAATTTTGTCGGTGGTATCTTGTACCATTTCGGGTCAGTGAGCTGAGTCTCACCGATCTCATTCCAACAAATAGGAGAACGACATTTACGGCCGTAGAGCGCTTCGAATGGAGCCATTTTGATGCTCGAATGATAACTATTATTGCATGAAAACTCAACCAATGGAAGATGAGTATCTCAATTACCACCAAAATCAAGCACACAAGTCTTAGCATGTCCTCAAGGGTTTGAATGGTTCTCTCAGACTAGCCATCTGTTTGAGGATGACAAGAGGTGCTAAGATCTAGACGGGTTCCCAAAGCGGTTTGAAGCGAATTCCAAAAATGAGACACGAAACGACCATCACGGTCAGATATAATACTCAAGGGTATACCATGGCGACAACAATCTCGTTGACATAGATTTGAGCGAGCTGCTTGATCGAATGCTTTTCCCGAATGGGAATGAAATAAGCTGATTTGGTGAATCAGTCGACGATTATCCAAATGCTATCATGTTGCCTCTTGGTGGTTGGAAGTTTTGTGACGAAGTCCATCATAATGTTCTCACCACTTCCAGACTAGAATAAAAGGTTGCACGAGCAAACCAGCAGGTTTTTGATGCTTAGCTTTTACCTTAGCACATGTTAAACATTTTTCCGACATAGATAGCGATATCTTTCTTCATGTCGGGCCACCAGAAAGTAGTTCGAAGGTCGAAATACATTTTATCCGCACCGGGGTGGATAGAATATCGTGACTTGTGAGCTTCGTTGATTATAAACGTGCGAAGATTGTCACGATCTGGGACCCAAAGGCGGTTAAGAAAATAGGGCAAACCATCACGCTTGGTTTCGAGTTGGAGTTCAGCACCACACGACATTTCTTTGTACAAATTACCTTCAGTGATGGAGATGTGTTGGGCCTCAAAGATACGTAGTGAAGATCAGTTTGGATAACAACGCATAGAAGAAGAATGCTTTTGACATGGGTTTTGAGACTAAGGGCATCAATTACTACATTTGCTTTACCGGGATGGTAATGTATTTCACAATCGTAGTCACTAAGAAGTTCAGCCCATCGTCGTTGCCTGATGTTCAAATCTTTTTGGTCAAAAATATGTTGGAGACTCTTGTGGTTGGTGAATACCACACATTTCATCCCATACAAACAGTGTCTCCAAATTTTCAACGCGAATACAACAGCACCGACCTCAAGGTCATGTGTCGTATAATTCTTTTCATGAACCTTAAGTTGTCGTGACGCATAGGCGATGAACTTGCCTCGTTGCATGAGAATGCACCCGAGACCTTGATTCGAGGCATCACAATAGATAAAAAAATCCCCGTTTCCTTCGGGAAGGGCTAGGATAGGAGCGTCGCAAAGCATACGCTTCAAGGTTTGAAAAGCTTCGTCTTGCTTAGCCCCCCACTCATAAGGTTTACCCTTATGTGTTTAAGGCGGTGAGGGGTAAAGCGATCTTGGAAAAGTTCAAAATGTAACGACGGTATAACCAGCGAGACCAAGAAAGGATCGAACTTCCGTGGGTGAAGTCGGGGTCTTCCAATTTTTAACGGCTTCGATTTTAACGGGATCAACATGAATGCCTTTTTCGTTAACGATATGGCCAAGGAATTGAACTTCGTTTAACCAAAACTCGCATTGGAAAACTTGGCAAAAAGTTGTTCTTTCTTCAACAACAAGAGGGTATCATGCACATGTTTTTCATGCTCAACTTTAGATTTCGAGTAAATGAGAATGTTTTCGATGAACACGATCACGAATTATCAAGATAACGCTTGCATACACGGTTCATGAGGTCTATAAACACCGCAGGTGCATTAGTCAAGCCGAAAGGCATAACCATAAATTCGTAATGACCGTAATGAGTTCGAAAAGCGGTTTGGGTATATCATCCTCATGAACGCGCAATTGGTGATAACCCAAACGAAGATCAATCTTTGAAAAGCAAGATGCGCCTTGGAGTTGATCGAAAAAGGTCGTCGATACTAGGCAAAGGGTATCGGTTTTTAATCATGAGTTTATTGAGTTCACGATAATTGATACACATTCGAAAGGAACCATCCTTTTTTTTAACGAAAAGAACATGTGCGCCCCAAGGTGATGAACTTGGGCGGATGAAACCTTTGCTAGAGAGTTAATGGAGTTGACTCGCTAGCTCTTGCATTTCCGAAGATGCGAGACGATAGGAGCTTTGGCGACGGGATTCGCACCAGGCACAAGGTCAATACGAAAACTCCACTTCGCGAGTAGGAGGTAAACCAGAAACGTCGTCGGGGAAAACTTCGGGAAAATCACGAACCACCGGAATGTTCTTTATTGTCTTCTTTTCTTGTTTCTTTTCCACAACGTTGGCAAGGAAAGCCACATACTTTTTACGTAAGTATTTTTGGTCTTGAGTACACGACATAAGCTTGAGCCCCTTGGAAGGCTTTTTCGCCGAAAATACGCAAAATCCGATCGTCGACTAGTGGAATTCGAATATACTTCTCAAAGCACACGACTTCGGCACGATGTTGAGCTAACCAATCCATGCCTATTATGATATCAAAACTTCCGAGTTGCATAGGAATGAGGTCGATAGAAAAATCATAGTCGTTGAGATTTAGAGTACAACCACGAATAACCGAGTCAATCAAGATAGTTTTACCATTTGCGAATTCAACCGTAAAGGACCTTTCGAGTTTAGAACGAGACGACGAAAGCATAGGATCAAAATCAAAAGACAAAAAACTCATATCGGCACCGGTATCGAATAAAATGGATGCATAAACGTTATTAACCAAGAACGTACCATTCACCACATCATTGTTATGCTGATCTTGATTTACATTGATCACGAATGCCCTCCCCGCGAGCGTTGGGGATGACGGGTGTAGCTTTAGAAGTCGAGGCTTGATTGGCTTGAACCGGTTGAACAGCTTGGTTGGCCATAAGTTGTGAATTGGTTGAAAGGCCTGAACTTGATAGCTTGAGCAGGGTACAAAGGCAGAGCGGCCATTTGGACTTGACATGCGAGTCGGGGACACGTGTTGCGGAAATGACTAGGATCTCCACAATTGAAACACGCTCGAGGGGTGAGGTAAGCTTGAGCAATGGGTTGAGCTTGAGTTAAAACACGGTTTTGGTTGAAAGTGTGGGGTGTACGGGGTGGTTTGGTGAGAGTTGGATGGGTACGCATGAATTCAAAACATGCGCCTAGCAGGTGTCCATAACGGCCATAATGGGTGCATTGTCAGCAAGGGATGTCGAGTTGGTGGTGTCGTTGGCAAATTTGGGAAAACGGTGTGGTCCGTTGTAAGGTTTTCTTTGGAGGAGGAGCTTGAAGGTTTTGGGCTTGGGTTTGGGTTGGTTGGTATTGAGGTTGAGGTGGGTTTTGTTGGGTTAAGGCATAGTTTTGCTTTCGTTTCTTGCAGTGGTTGTTGTTGCGGTTTGGTTTGGGTGTGGCTTCGGCTTGACTTCTTTGGAAGGTTCGGCCTCGGTTTTCTCAACAGTCTTCTTGCTGCCTTTGAGGGTTCCCGCCTTAACGTGGTTGTTAAGCAAGGATGCAGCAAGGACAACAACATTGCGAAGAGTTTTGGGGGCACTGCTTTGGACCGAGTCTTGGATTTGCCTTGGCAAACCCCGAACATACTTGATAATCCCACGAGAAAGAGGGGTGACAAGATATGGCACCAAGACGCTAAGCTCGTTGAAGCGAGCGGTGTAGGTAGCGTTATCACCACCCTCTTGCTTAAGATTCCAAAATTCCACCTCAAGGTTCATGAGTTCGTTGGGTGGACAGAACTCTTCGGTCATGATTTCCTTAAGTTCCTCCCATGGCAAGGACATGGCTACATCAGCACCACGAGTGGATTTTTCTTGCACCCACCAAGTTAAGGCTCTTTTCTTGAAGACACTTGAAGCAAAGCGTGTCTTCTTATCCTCGGGACATTCGATGTGGAGGAAAGTACTCTCCATACTTTGGTACCATTCCAATAGGGCAGTGGCACCTTCAGAGCCATCAAACTTAAGAGGATTTGTATCGGTGAAGGTCTTGTAACGACAAGAGTTGGAGTTCGAACCTGAAGTGGCTGAGTTCGAATTGGAAGCAATGGTTTGGTGCAGTTGAGCCACCATATTCGGGAGCACAACAGTCAGTTGCTTAGTGATCTGGGCTGTCATCTTGCGGCTGGAGTTTCTTGCAGGACGACGAGGGAAACGAGCAGACATGCTGAAAAGAGAGAGTACCACGCGCATGAGTTATCGAGTGAAGATTTCGAGAAGTGGAATACTTAAACCCTTTAGAATAAAAAAAATATTGATAATATTAAAATCACATGAAAATTGTATTGAAATTAGGATATTTATTTACCACCATGACTTGTATGGGATTTAGTAGCAGGAGTGCAACCATTCTCTATTCACAAAGGAAAATAGCCACGTTCGACAACTTAAAGTAATGGTTCATATGACGTTTGCATGGTATGATTTGGCCTAATAAGGTTCAGCACCCTTTTCGAACCCTCCAGGTAAGCAACTGGGTCTCGCGTCTGATTGGGATTTATACGTATTGCTTATCCTTTGGTTTAAAAACCTTGGTGTCAAGGGTTCAAAAAACAAGTGTGTCACCCTTCCAGTTACTACATACCCGTCACGTAGAACCAACTTTAAGAGGATTGAAATTCGTTTTTTAATAAATAAATAGATAAAAAAATAAAATAAATTGTTTAGGCATAAACCTTGGAGTTTGTATGTGAATAGGTGTACATGTGACGCTATAAAACGTAATAAATTCGAACGTATGAATGAACTTTTAATAAAAGTGCGGGCACATAGCACATAGGGTATACATGCAATTTGGGGCCCTAAAACAAACTATAACTATACTAGGCCGATACGTCTAACAACCTATCTTATAGTTACGGCTCTGATACCAATCTGTAACACCCCGGCTTTAAGCGGAATACGCCCGGGTGTAACATACAGATCACTCATAGCTCGTAACACTATTTAAAGTGGCAATAATTATATCATTTCATTTCGTAAAGTAACAAGTACACAATTATAAAAAAGAAACACTTCATCAAAATAATAAATAAGTTCTATATTCAAATATCCTAAGGTATACTGATGATCTTCATCCTTAGCATGCCATCGATTCAACCTGTAGCACGTTGAAAATAATATATTTGTCAACAATTAAGTTGGTGAGTTTTCATAAGTTTTTGAGTATACATATATATAAAAACCACGATTCAACATTCGTAATGCAATAAATATCCAAGCGTAAAGTAAATGAAATCAATTAATGTCATCCTCCCATTCCTTTAGCCGAGACCGTAGTAATAGGGGAAATGAGAACCACGTTACGAACAACCAAAGTCATAACGTTAGACGGCGGGGGTACGTCCCGTCGGACCCTCCCACTATGTGTATGTGTATGCGTTTGCGTAACTTCCACCATAAGAATAGTAAACACGTTGCAAGCAAGTTCACGTATAATCATAAACAATATGCAAGAATAATATTAACATGTACGCTAATTGTGAATCGGTTTATAAATAAGCACATAACTAACGAGATAAAACTTGTGACATGCTACACTCCAAAATATTAAAAGCGTTAAAACGGGGTTATGAAGAACTCACTTGGAATGTGAAATACGGTAACGAGGAGATTGTAACGATTAAAGCAACTAGATGGTTCTGCGAGAAGTCCCGACAATTTGTCCTAGATATTAAAGTATATACAAAAATAAATGTCTAAACTAATGTAAACGAACTAACACGGGAGCAAACATGGGTTAAATATATTTGGAATCGTTAAAGGATTCTCATAAAATTTGCGTATAATAAAATTTAAATATCTCAAAAGTCGATATTATTATTAATATTATTATTATTATTGTTATAGAAAAATAAAAAAAGAAATGTATATATTTTTTAATTGATTATGTATATATGTATACATACATATATACTCGAAAAACGTTTAACGAGAATTTATTATTGAAAGTTTAATAGCGTTTGGTTCGTTAAACAAGTGTACATATTATTAGGTGTTTATATAATTAAACTTTTAAGTAAAAAGAATACATTTGATTAGATAAAATAATAATAAAAATGAAAGAAATAAAAGGAATAACAAAAATACCTAAATCGGACCAGGGGGATTCGAACCTGCGCCCCTGGCCAGGTCTTGATTATATACACCAAGCATACTGGCCAACTGGGCCAGTAGGTAATACTTGAATGCTTTGAAAAGGAAATATAAAACCATGTCATCAAATTAATCCTAAACCATAAGAACCCTAATTTGATTAAATCGTTTAATTCGTTACAGTTGATAAAAATTTGATTTAGGGCTTTTGATAAGCACGCAAATCCGATCCAAAGCATGTAACAATTACCTTAATTGATTACGGATTGTACGAGGACGACGAGTTAGGGTTGTGACCAGAAAACGAACTCAAACGAGATTAATAACTGTTAATTGGCTGCAATTATCTTACAGGTTTGTTGCGCGTTAGTAAGATGATGGTGTGGGGCATTTTAATTGAGATTTGGACTCGTATTTATAGGCTAGCAAGGTCGATATCAGCCCGTGTTCATAGTTAACGAAAACGATCCGTAATTGATTCATTCTAGCTGTTAATTACGCGTTTAACTATAATAGGAAGGAGCGTGTATGATAATAATCATCCTAATTAATCCAAAACTCGTGATTGTTGGTGCATGATGTCAGTAGTTCAATATCAAGTGTCTGTAATAGTGTTTGTTGGTTTGTATTGATGTTTAAGCGAACTTGTCTCACAACTTCGCCTGTTATAAGCGAACTTGTGAACAAGCGAAGTTATCAACAACTTCGCCTAGCATGTTAGGCGAAGTTGTCGATAACCATATAAGCTTGGTTGCGGCTTGTTTTGTAGGTAACGAGGTAGTACGTGTAATTGGTGATTAAATATCACGTGTTATTAGTTGCAATACAACGTGTCTTTTGCGTATTGTAACGTGTGTTTGCTTGTGTTTAACGTATTTCGCTTCTACGCTCGTATCGTCTTACGTAGGGATTCCGCACCTACGTAGAACGAGATATTTTCGTGTAGATCCGGCTGGGAACCTACAATTGGTATCAGAGCGTTTGCTCGTGATTGTGTGGTTCGGGATTATCACACGGGTGTAGAAATCGTTCCGTTCGACTATTCGCGGGACGCGTTTACGTTGAAATACCGAGTTTTTGTGTCCTACTCACCTCCTACCATCAAACACAACCCATTACACCTTCCAATACCTCGCAATACGTCAAAATCAAACCTGCAAAAACGTTGTGTTCATCAGGCGAAGTTGCCGCCACTGTATGTAGGGTTTAGGCGAAGATATAAGATTAAGCGAAGTTATCAATAACTTCGCCTACCTCACAAATTCGTTTACCTTAAGCGAAGTTATCATCAAGCGAAGTTAATATCAGGCGAAGTTGGAAAGACAGCGAAGTTGTGTATTCAAGCGAAGTTACTCTTAAGCGAAGTTAAGAATAACTTCGCCTACAGTACTGTTCAGAATAATAAATTATTTTTGGTTTCTTTGAGTGTTCGTCTGTATTTGTTCCAAAGATGACTTCTATAAATATTACGGAACTGGTGAAAATGGAGGTGGAGGCAGGTTCAGCTACGAAGGCTCCGAAAATGCTTAAGGGTACCGATTTCGTTGCTTGGAAAGATCGGTTTGAACAATATGTTAAATATCAAGATGCTAAGATGTGGGTGTGCATTCAAGATGGATACATTCCACCAACGGCTTTGTTTGAGGGTCGTGAACAAATTAAGAAATACAATAAGATGGAAGAGGAAGAAAAGAAGATGTATGAAGCAGAAAGCAAAGCTCATGCTGCGATAACAATGGCTCTTCCGTAAGAGATTCTTCACACCTTCAGGAAATACAAAACCGCCAGAGAGCTATGGGAAGCGCTTGAAAACCGATATGAAGGTAACGTGGGGATACGTGCATCCAAGATTAAGCTTCTCAAAACCCAATTCTCGGTGTTCAAGTATCTGAAGAATGAGTCACTTGATGATATCATTACAAGGTATTACCACTTGATGAACGAACTCAGAAACTATTCAATTGACTATAAAGAAGAAGAGATCGTAGAAAAACTTCTTGATGCTCTCCCACCGAAATGGGAAATGTACACTGTCTAGATGAGAGAAGATAAAGAGTTTGCAAACATCGACTTGGAAAAAACAGCAGTCAATAAACTACGAACTTTTGAACTTAACATGGTTCGAAAAGAGACACCAACTGATCAGGTTCAGGATCCGGGAATGTATGGTGCGAAAGTTACTTCGAGTTCAAGTTCAAAGTCAGAATCATCTGCTTACTACTCAAAGGGAGACTCAAGCTCTAACTCAACTCATGATGGTCATGTAACTCTCAACATGGATGGTGATGTGTGTTTCGTGGCTGGTGGAACAAATACTTCTAAACCTCAAGCAACAACTGGTAGTTTTTCCTCAAATGTTCCGAACAACAACTACTCTCAGATGCCCATGAGTGTTAAGTCTGCTGAACAGCAGTTTGCTCTCTATGCATCTTTCATTGCTTCTTACGAAAATTACATCAAAGGTAAAATTGTCGACCCTGCTACTTTAGACGAAGACTATGATCAGATCGATGCTGATGATCTGGAAGAGATAGATCTGCAGTGGCAGATGGCGATGATAGTAAGAAGAGTTAAAAGGTTTATGAAGAAGACTGGTAGAAAATTCGTTGGCGAAAGACCAGGTTTTGATAAGTCAAAGGTCCGGTGTTATAACTGTCAACAGAATGGCCACTTTGCTAAAGAATGCACAAATGAAAGAGTAGAACATAGTCAGAACAGGCCAGCACAGCCGAATGGGGGAAGCAATGAGAATAGGGCGATGGTATCCAGACAGAACGGGGGATACAATTGGAATATGGAGGTTGAGGAAGTGATCGAACAGGCCAACTTGGTTAACATCGAAACTGAAGGAAACGGCAGAGAGACAAGAGAAGATCAAGCTTATATGGCAGAGGTGAATGATCAGCTCTCTGAGGTAAGTTCTGAACTCCGTTGTATGCAATGTGAAAGTCTGTCTGAACAATTGAAAACATTAACTGATCAGTTTGTTAGTTTGGACTCTCAATTTAAAACGTTAAAAGAAGATCATTATTACACTAAAACTAGAGAAAATAGGTATTCAGTAAAGATTAAAGTTAGTGAAAAAGATATCAGAAGTCTTAAAGCAAGTCTTGCTGAAAAAAATACAAGTAATTGATCTTAGCTATGAAGTGTTAGAAGAGAAAACCAAACTAATTGCTGAAAGGGATAAACAGATAGCTGATTACCAGGTGAAAGTGGTGGAACTAAACAGAAAGCTTGAGCAATTTAGAAATTCCTCTGCAATACTTGATCACCTCGTAAGTGATCAACGTTCCCCCAGTTAAAAGGGGAGGAATTGGATATTCTGAAGTTCCACCACCTTATAATCATAACTATACTTATGATCCTAGTAATCAGAAATCTGTTGATGTTGAGATTAGTCAGACAGTTCCTGTCAAAGTTTCAATTAAAAAAACCTGAATTGAGTGAAAAAGATACGAAAAAGTCTGTTTCAAGTGTTAAGATTTCTGTTCCAAGTTCTGTCTCATCAAATTCGGACAAGACATCCGAAGCTAGTGAGACAAATGAAGAGGTAGTGTTACTAAAACGTGAGGAGGAATTTAAACCTACTGAAAAGAATTCACCTCTAAACCCGTATGTCCCACATATGTTAGGCAAACGGGTAGTAATGCAACCTCAACATCTGAAACAACAGTTGAGACGAAGGTTGAACATAGGAGTTGTTTCAGATGCAATCAAATAGGACACCTGATTGCTGATTGCCCTCTGAATCAGAGATTCAGAGGTATGAGGCCTCCGAATACTGAGAATAAAACTAACAGTAATTACTATAATGGTAAGAATGCGAACTCATCAAAGTTCAGACATTGGACTAATCCAGGATTTTGAAGAAATCGATCTCAGTTTTTCCCTGTTAACAACCAAACCACTAGTTATAATTCATTTAACTCACGAAGGTTTGGATGGCCTCATAGTCAATCTACAAGAAGGTATCCTTTTAGGACTTACAGAAATCATTCTAATACTAACTTTGGACAGCCAAATTACGGTATGCCTTTTAACAGATTTAATCGACCCAAGACCAATAGGTCTTGGGTCCCCAGATTTTAATCCTTTGCTTTAATCGTGCAGGAACAGTTGAACAGGGCTGCAAACAATCTATGGGTTATGGATAGCGGCTGTTCCCGGCACATGACTGGTAACAAGAATTTGTTACACGAATGGAAACCTGTTCAGGGAGGTAGAGTAAGTTTTGCTGGAGAGAGTGGAGGAAGAATCATTGGTATTGGAACCGTAACAAATGGAAAAATGAAATTGGAAAAAGGTGAATTTTGTTGAGGAATTGAAGTATAATTTGTTGAGTGTTTCTCAGATCTGTGACAAAGATTACACTGTGCACTTTACCAAAAATGAAGCGATTGTACCGTATCCTGGTTTCAAGATACCAGAGGCATGGATAGTGATGAAGGCTCCAAGGGAAAAGAATACATATGTAATGGACATGAGGTCGAATTAGATGGCAACAGAAGAATCATGTCTTCTGTTAAAAGCAACTGAATCGGAGTCCGATTTATGGCATCGAAGAATGGGGCATATACATCTTCGAAAAATGAACTACATTGTCAAGAATGGGCTGGTGCTTGGTGTTCCCTTAAAAATTTCAACTTTGAAGACCAATGCTTATCGTGCAAAAAGGGAAAGCAACACAAGAAACCTCATCACACCAAAAGATGAATTCAATAGTCAGTACCCTAAACCTACTTCACATGGATCTCTTTGGTCTCGTGAATGTAAAAAGCCTAGGTGGAACATCATACTGCTTGGTGATAACTGATGATTTCTCTCGATATTCTTGGGTATATTTTTCTGAAGACAAAGGATGAAACGGTTCAGTTGGTAATTAACTTGATTACCAAGGTTGAGAATATTATGGGGAGAAAGGTTAAATATATCAGGAGTGACAATGGGACAGAGTTCAAAAACTATCAGATGGAGATATTCTGCTTACAGAAAGGGATAGACCACCAGTACAGCGCTCCGTATACTCCGCAACAAAATGGGGTGGCTGAGAGGAAGAACAGAACGCTAATTGAAGGAGCCAGAACCATGCTGGCTGATGCTAAACTTCCTGTGGTGTTCTGGGCTGAAGCTGTTGCAACAACCTGTTATATCCTTAATCGAGTTTTAACTGTTAAAAGATTGAATAAAACATGTTATGAACTTATGCATGGTAGAAAGCCTAACTTGAATGGTCTCGAACCATTCGGGTCCCCGTGTTCGATATTAAAGACGAACTCAAAATTTGGTGAGAAAGCCGACGAAGGTATTTTAGTCGGATATGTTGTTGGCACACCCAACAGACGAGTCTTTAATCTATCGACCAGTAAGGTTGAGGTGGTGTGTAACACTGACATCACAAGTTACAAATCACCAAAACCAAGAACGGGACCCGCTGAGGCTTTCGATTATGATAAGCTTTTTAAATCTTTTAATATGCCTTACTTGGACTGTGCAGGAGTTGATGAGAAAATTGCTACGCAGATTCTTTATGATGAAGAAGAAAATTTTGTACAACGACCGCAGTATGATGAAGGTCAACCTTCCTCGTCAAGTGCAGTTGATACCCCTGCTGCCTCTACTGAAGACGAATTTTTCAATCCTTTTCACTCTCAACAACAATCGCCCATTGATGAACTCTCTTCGAACTTGGAAGATAATCTACAAGTCAGTTCGGTTCCGACTACTGGAGTGCACAAAAATCACCCTTTGGAGAACGTGATAGGTGATCTGTCCGACGGTGTACAAACAAGACGAAGCTTGAATGAGCACACTTGTGTTTACTCAAGCATTAAAGAAACAGGCATCATTAACGAATGCTTGTACACCTGCTTCATCAGCCAGATTGAACCAAAGAACTATCAAATGGCTCTAAAGGACAGCTCGTGGGTCGAAGCCATGCAAGAAGAGTTAGCCCAGTTCAAGAAGATGGAGGTATGGAAATTGGTTGCAAAACCGAAGAATGTGCATGCGATTGGCACCAAATGGGTTTTCAAATGCAAGAGAGATGAAAGAGGAATAATCATCAGGAACAAGGCAAGGCTGGTTGTAAAAGGTTTTAATCAGCAAGAAGGGATCGAATACAATGAAGTGTTTGCGCCTGTGGCAAGATTGGAAGCGATTCGACTGTTTTTGGCATTTGCTGCACACAATGAGATGAAGGTGTTCCAGTTAGACGTCAAGAGTGCGTTTCTTAACGGTAAAGTCGATGAGGTTGTGTACGTTGAGCAGCCTCCCGGTTTTCCTGACCCAGATTTTCCCGATCACGTGTTCAAGCTAAGTAAAACTCTATATGGACTGCATCAGGCCCCTCATGCCTGGTATGCAACTTTATCTGATTACTTACTTGAGAATGGGTTTGAAAGAGGAAAGATCGACAGCACACTGTTTGTCAAGAGAAAAGGGGGAGATTTTCTTCTGGTTCAAGTCTACGTGGACGACATCATCTTTGCTGCATCAAAAGTCGCCATGTGTCAGGAATTTGAAGACGTCATGAAAAGGAGGTTTGAAATGAGTGCTATGGGTGAACTAACTTTCTTTTTAGGATTGCAGGTTGATCAGAAGAAAGATGGGATGTTCATTCATCAGACTAAATATGTCCAAGACGTTCTCAAACGTTTCAAGATGGAGGACAGCACTCCATTTGATACTCCACTTTGTGTCAACCACAAACTGGGTGCTGACTCAGACAGTGATGCAGACGTGGACCCCACCCAATATCGGGCAATCATTGGTTCTTTAATGTATTTAACTGCATCTAGACCTGATATTATGTTTGCAGTTTGTCTTTGTGCTCGTTTTCAGGCAAACCCAAAGGAATCTCACATGAAGGGTGTGAGGAGGATATTGCGGTATCTCAAAGGCAAGCCTAAGTTGGGGTTGTGGTACACGAAATGGGGAGACTTGGATTTGGTCGCTTACACAGATTCTGACTATGGAGGATGCAATCAGAATCGGAAGTCGACAACAGGTGGATGCCAGTTTCTTGGAGGCAGATTAGTGTCATGGCAGTGCAAGAAGCAGACCTCAGTCGCCATTTTTACCTGTGAAGCATAGTACATGGTAGCATCGAACTGCTGCTCCCAGGTTCTTTGGATACAACAGCAATTGCGCGATTACGGTCTGAATTTCACTCATACTCCTATTTGCATAGATAACACTGCTGCTATCTCAGTAACTAACAATCCCGTAAAGCATAGCAAAACTAAACACATTGACATTCATCATCATTTTATACGGGATTGTGCTGAGAAGAAATTAATAATGCTCGAAAAGGTTGATTCGTTAGATAATTTCGCTGATTTGTTTACTAAAGCATTTGACAGAACTCGTTTTCAAAACCTTGTTGAGCTTAATGGGATGATCAATCCCGAGTAACCGTATTTCTCGTTTAAAAAAAAAAAAAAACATCACTATCGCTTAGAATTATGTCGGTTGCTTCAGTTTGAATGACATATCTTCGGATGTGTTTGGTCCTCACTTCTACCCGTAGATTATGAGGATAGCCATTAACCAACTGACTGAAAGTGACCGGGGCGGTTTATGATGTGTTTTTATTCTTTCGCTGAAAATTAGTCGTTCATACTTAGTTAGAAGGACACATACTCGTATGTGGTCGGTCCAGCTGATCCATTGGATCTTCAGGAGAGCCGTTTACCTGAAGACTTTGACTTGATCGGGGCGATAGAATTTTAAAATATTTTTAAGGGAGATGATATAAACTTTTCAAGTCTATAACTTCGTAAGAAGTTTCTTTGCTATGTTTAAAAGAAAATTGATCCAACCTTGGAAAGTGATAGACAAACTAAGTCTGTGTGCTTAACTAGTGAAGTTATTAGGCCTAAAAGACTCTAGAACAGTCATTGTATGTCATGGTAGCTTTTTATGGTGCGTAAAAGTAGAAGTGATACTAACTAAATTTCCTCGATCTTACGTGGAAACTCATTAAGAGTTGTGCATGCCTCCATATACATCTTTCCGAATGACAGGCAGAAAAGCGATTACCCAGTCTTACACGAGCCCGCGAGTGTTTTGATTCCCGAGAAGATAGTGTGTCAAGAAACTGCAGTGATCCAGATTGGGGACTTGCAGTAGTTTACTCGAAGCTATGTAAATCTTAGTATTTAAAAAAAAAAAATTTGTTAAGCCTTCTAAAGCTTATAATGTTATACTTGTCATCAATCAAGAGGAAGGAAAGAGAACGGGAAGTAGATTCTAAAGATTGAAGTGTACTTATTATTTAATCAGACCCTACGGGTCGAGGTCAACTCGGGGTGACTTGGGGAAAGCCAAATACGCTTTGAGAATAGATAGGAGACATCACAATCTCTGATGGTTTGCCCATTTAAGTTTTGAACTTAATTGAACCTAATCCGTATCACAGAAGCGATGAAAACCATACTAAGTTTTGTTTACCTGCTTACAACCTGTCTCTTTATGTCATAATACAGCTGAACATGGATCTGTGTGACAGTCACTTAATTAGTATGATTCCTGTTCGGATCTTTTCTAAAAACATGCTAGTTCCCGACAAGACTGAAATTTGATCCCGTGTACTCTATTTCTACATTTTATTTTACTTATGTCGTTTTATGGTTTTATACCTGGTTACTTGGTATTTGATCGTAACATTTTACTCTTTAAAGGAAGTTTTAAAAGTTAATGGCATAACGTTCTATTTATAAGGGTTTGTTGTGTAACATTTATATCAAGCGAAGTTGTTAACACAGGCGAACTTGTTAAACAGGCGTAGTTAAGGGATAAGTGAAGTTGACCCTAACTTCACCTGTATAACTTTGACCCTATATAAAGGATTTTTCTGGTCAAACACTTTATTATTTTCATAAACCAGCGAACTTAGTATCATAACAGTCACGCGAAGTTACCTTTTGATTCAATTTGTGTTATCTTTCTTCGATTTCAATCCGTGTTCAAGGTGTGTAGTGTCGATATAACTTATAATCTATGTCAATGGCGTTAATCAAAGTGTATTTTGATCTGATTCGTGACTCGTTCATACAAACTATCACCACCCGATTTTCAAACCTGTTATTACGTGGTCGTAATCAACTTGATCGTCTTGATCTACTTAAAAACATGTTTTGTAGAGTTCTCAATCTCCTAATTCACCAAATACACCTCGTTTAGCCGTCTAATCTGTTGCCGCTTCAGATTCAGGCGAAGTTACAGGTTAGGCGAAGTTATCCTTAACTTCGCCTAACGCTTAACTTCGCCTGTTGATTTAATTGTTTATCAACTTGTCAATAACTTCGCCCATTCACTAACTTCGCCCATACAGAAACAATCATAACTTCGCTCATGGTAACAAGCAAAGTTACAATCTGCCTTGACGATTCTCTAACTTAGACCGTTTGTGTTGCAGATATGGTAGCTGTAGCGGGAGCCGGTGGTGCTGGTGGTGACGAAGGAGGAGATAACAATCGGCAGTTTTTCCCGGGGCATAACATGTACATAACTTTGGACCCGGATGCGAGCGGTGTTGATGATTTTCACGAGATCATCACATTTCTTATCCGCTCGCGTATCTTCCATGCTATTACTACAACACTGCCTATCTCTTTGCCAAACATAGAAGATTTCTGGCAGACAGTTGAATATGATTGCAGAGTCGAGCCCCCAGTTATGCGTTCAACGGTTAACAATCAGATAGTGCAGTTCTCGTCAGAACAGATACGGGTTGCTTTACAGTTTGGGGATGAAACGAGAGATGATCCTATAGACTTTGTGGCTCCATTCAGAGATGGTGCGTTTTTAAGAATGGGCTATTCTGGTCCATTGGGGGATACTCAGAGACGGAAGGGGTTTTTATTAGACCAATGGCGCTTTCTCATGCACGTGATGATCGTGTGTATGTCGGGGAGAAAGGCTGGTACGGATGGAATGGGTGCGACCATGCAGTCTGCAATGACTGTACTGACTTACAACAAGCGTTATAGCTTCAGTCAGATGGTATTCTATGAGATAGACCGTCAAAGACGAGCGGTGGCGCGTGAGAGATTCTTGATGTATCCAAGATTCCTTCAAATGATCTTGAATCACGTGGCTCCCACATTACCTCAGCGCCGTCCGATTCGTTATGTGGAGAGTGTCAGCATGAGGATCTTCGCCCAATGTAGATCGTCAAGTGCAAGAAGTAAACCAGAGCTCCGTCCTCGACATACTCCGTTATTTGGGTACTTGATCAACCCAGAGTATGTTGCAGCTCGTGGGGACGAGTTTCGGGATCCAGCACCACAACAGGCTAAAGCACCTCAACCACCACCTGTGATACAGCAAGCTTTACCTGCTGCTCCTGTTGTGGCACCGGAGGAACATGTAGACCTTGAAGCTGCGTTTGGCGGTCAAGGATTTTTCGATATGGAACGTGTTGATCTAGAGGAAGAGGTACAGGTCTCGGTTGCACGGGTTTCTAGTGTGGATGTGTCAAGGGCAGCTACTACTGTGACTGATACGGAAAGAACTGATTCTGATTCTTCAAATGATGATGTGGCTGAAGCTAGACAGATTTTGATCACTCAAGAAAGAATTCATGGGAAGAGAAAGAGAGACACCGATGACAGTGATTCGGATTTTGAGGAAGATTTACATCGGTTGGTTCGTAGAGCGAGAAGGGAAAGAGCGGGTGCAGGTTCGGGAGCTGGTGAGAGCTCAAGGGTGGTTCGTTTTTCGCCACCCGCACTGTCTGGTATGACTATGGTCCCTACATCATTGACAGTTACATGGCCGATCACCTTGAGTGTTCCTGTGTTGACTACCTCATCCTCCTTTGGCATACCACCCACTACATTTCAACTCTCGGCTCCAGAGATTGTGTCCTTGCCACCTCCAACTCTTACTCCATCGGAGGTCGTTGCAAGGTTTGTTGAGTCTACGGTTGTTGCCACTGCAGGGTTGTCTGTTACGATACCACCCGCGGTTACGTTTCCACCTGTTTCTGATGTGCCGGTTACCTTGGGAATCCCTCCTCCGTACGCTCAAGACATTTCACATATGAGGTTTGATTTCGATGCAACCCTATCCGACTCGGAAATTATAGCAGCTCTTGAAAGGGTCGTGGCAGAACAGTCAAGAGTAAATCTGATCCAGACTCACACTATTCAGCGCCTCGTTGCAGAGAATCAAATTCAGTCGTCCCTCCTGATTGAGCATGGTAAAATTTTTGATGCCTTGAATCAGTTCTTGGCATCTCAGGGGGAGACGAGCTGTAAGGGTGACGAGCTGAGGTCGAAGAAGAGAAACGATCGAGACGATGATCCCAATGCATCGAAAGATGCAGGTGGAGAGTTGCCAAGAACTGAACAAGCTCTTGGGACTTCCACAACTCAGGGGGAGTCAACTGGTGCAACTGGCGGATCGGGGGGTGATGACGTGGTGGTAGTGGATGCTGAGGAGGTGTTGGATGATGATGTTATAGGTGATGAGGATGTGGTACCGTTGGAAGAGATCGAGAAGATAGGGGCTGAGATTGTGATTGACAATGAAGTTGAAGAATGAGAGATTGTGGAGGATAACATTGAGCATGAAATTCCGGCAGTTGAAAAGTCAGATTTGGGTCAAGATACGGAATGTGATGAGACTGAATGGGAGGAGCAGCCAAGATGGAAAGAAGGCTACGCTCAGTGGTTCGTAAAGACTAAGAAACCGACGGTCCCTACTATGTTCAAGAAAAGTTACAACATCAAAGGGTATGCTGAATCGAAAAAGGGGATTATTTGTTGGTTATATGATGAGCAGTTGAGGCTCTTTGTGATTAAACGCTATGATGGAGTTCAGTATTTCAAGAGACTGTTGAGGTCGTTGAATACTTTGCCTGAGTGTGAAGTGAAGGACTTAGCCAAGCTGGGGTTGATTAACAGGAGTGATGACAACATGGCTAGGATTATTGGAAAGATAGTCTGGAAAGAAAGTATCAAAGAGAAAAAGTTTGAATTGTTGAAACCGCAGAAAGGAAAGCTCGTTGAGGATAAAGACAGAGGAATGAGAGCTGATGGCAAACCTTGGATGATAATGAAGTATAAGCCGATCCGGTGCTTAAAAGAAGTGCCGATGAAACAAATGCCCAAGGATGTGCTAAAGGATCTGAAATGGTGGTACGTTGATAGTGAAACGGCTGAGGCAGTGATGGAAGATGAAGATGAACAAGAATTGCTGAGAGTGTATATACCTATGCATTTAGTGAATTTTTCTCAAGCAGACTTGCAGGTGCTGAACGAGAAAAAGATATTTTACATTCCTGCTTAGAAAGAAGAAGCCAAGAAATACCAAAGAGTAGTTTCAGTTTGTGTACGAGAAGGCGTTCATGCTTGAAGACGGGAGATACGAGAGTTTTGGGATTACGAGACACGTGAATGAAGATAGAGATATGAAGCTACTGCCAAGGGGGAGTCTGTTGGTGCATGATGTCAGTAGTTTAGTATCAAGTGTCTGTAATAGTGTTTGTTGGTTTGTATTGATGTTTAAGCGAACTTGTCTCACAAGTTCGCCTGTTATAAGCGAACTTGTGAACAAGCGAAGTTATCAACAACTTCGCCTAGCACGTTAGGCGAAGTTGTCGATAACCATATAAGCTTGGCTGCGGCTTGTTTTGTAGGTAACGAGGTAGTACGTGTAATTGGTGATTGAATATCACGTGTTATTAGTTGCAATACAACGTGTCTTTTGCGTATTGTAACGTGTGTTTGCTTGTGTTTAACGTATATCGCTTCTACGCTCGTATCGTCTTACGTAGGGATTCCGCACCTACGTAGAATGAGATATTTCCGTGTAGATCCGGCTGGGAACCTACAGTGATTTATTGGCCAAACGCAATCAAAAACTGGAATGGAAGGGGGGGGGGGGCTGATGGCGACGGGAAGAAGAGAAAGAAGAGGGAATTTTTTCTTTATTTGCAACATGGTCCCTCGAAATTAGTTTGGTGATTAATTGTGGTGAGTAGTATATTGTAAGGGTTGTAAGCGCATATAATGGATACTTTAAACGATTATATATATATATATATATATATATATATATATATATATATATTAATACGAGTCACACGTAAATGAAGATAAAACCAAATAACATAATTAATAACTCAACGTTTCATTAAATGCGACGATCCGATTACAAACGGGTAAATAAACGAGTACAAAAACTAAACCGAATTTGACGAATGCCACAATTACGGTGAACAATGCCGTTGGTTTCTTCTTCTCCAAGGTAGACGAAAGAGGTGGAAGAACGGTGAAGGAGAAGGTGGCTACCAGAGATTAGGGGATCTCTATGGTTGTGGAGGAGGCAATCAGATCAGAAAAAGACGACCTGCAACTCCCTTTTTTCCGGCGTAGTCGTCTTCTCTAGCAATCTTCAATTCCATTTTTTAGGTGTGGTCATCTCTAGGGCAACCAGTTTGACGGGACAGATCTAGCAAAACTTATTTACCAACAACACATCTCACACTATCCGCACCACCATAAATCGCCGGAAGTTGCCGTCGGCCGAGATCTCGTTTCCGAACTCCAATCAAATCTAAATTCTTTCTCTCGGGGTGGTGTTTTGGGCATATTGGACGATGACGTTACGTTGAGTGGTGTTTTTCCCATCGGAGATGAAGACAAATGGAGATGATGGTGTACATAGGAAGGGTCCTAACAGTATTGGCTTCCGGGTTGGGTTAAATAATATTTTTAATATATCTAACTATCTATATAATTGTCTACTAAAAAATCCTACGTGTCGCTCTCACATCGCTTCCTACCCCTCTAAATCAACCAGATTTCTCGATTTATGAATGGAGACCTCTCATTGATTTAACCCGGTTTCCCAAATAGATCTTACGGGTCATAACATCTCACCTAATTCGATTTTGTATTACCCTTCGTAACCCTTATTTGTTATTATTCTCATAGCTATCGATTGATTGAATTAGTAGCCGGTTAAATTGAAGATGACAGACATCGATTTCTCTCATATGTTTCAAGGTCAGTTCTTATCCTTGAAATTCGATTAGGGTAAGGTAACCCCTAATTGACGGGGTTGGAGGCTGACTGAACGGACATGGTGGTAGTTATAGGTCTGAACAAGGCAAAAGAAAGGCTATCAACTTGCAGGTTAGTTTTGATTTATCAACAACTGTTGGAATTGTTTGGGTTAGATCTAAAAAATATCTGTTTTTTTTGTTTGTGTACTTTGTTTCTGGTTATATCGGAATGCAAAAAACAGAGATTGAAATGGTTGCCTGCGATTATCGAAATAAAAATATTAAATGTAAAATGATAGCCTTAAGGACCTTAAAACCAAATATCTGATTGAAAAGGAATAATCAATTTTAGATATATAGAACACCCCTAGGCAAGACAACAAATTTTCATCCAACAATTTTTATAGCCTTTTGATTTCAAGAAATGCTTTCTCTACAAACGGGTCTATCTTATGATTAGCTACTGAAAAAGTTTACAAAAAGATCTTATATAAGTGAAAAAATATCAACATGATTTTAGTCTAATGTGCTTTGAATCCTAATAAAACTTTTCAACTAATAATTTTCAGTAACGAGTCAAATGAGTAAAGATAAAAAAGATAGTATAACTAAAAAGAGCATGTATGTTGTTCACATGTGTCGATGTCATATCTTCTAAAATATTTGGACAAAAATGTTATATCTTTACTCGATGCAAAAAATCTATTGTTCCATCTATCTCCTTGGTTTTGAAAGTTTGCTAATGGCTTGAATCATGTAACCACATACATATTTTATTGAGGACATTAACTCTGTGTTTTGACTTTTGTAGGTTGCTGTATGATGTCCATAAAATTATACATCTTTTCGGCATCAAATAATCTCTAAAAACTGCAATTTCTATCAAATAACATAGCATAAAAGACTACTTATCATAATAAAATGTAATTTCAGGTGAAACCAAGCCCCAAACAAAGAAACAAGCGAAAAAACGAAGAAAAACAGAAGAAAACACAAGAAGATCAAAGAAACACGCCCCCATGCTTCTGAACACCAGAAAAGACAAAAATCTACAAGAAAAGACAAAAACTGGGAACAAAAGCACGGGGCCGTGCCTCTCAACCACGGGGTCGTGGACGTCTACCAGAAAAGACAAAATGAATTTAGCATATG
Organism: Bidens hawaiensis; assembly: GCF_021521415.1. Classification (NCBI taxonomy): domain Eukaryota; kingdom Viridiplantae; phylum Streptophyta; class Magnoliopsida; order Asterales; family Asteraceae; genus Bidens; species Bidens hawaiensis. Next base: position 23,198 of record NW_027493539.1, read on the forward strand.
TCACTATAAAACACGGGGGCGTGCCTACGTAAGCACGGGGCCGTGCTTCTAAATCCAGATTGCCTATAAATAGTGGCTCATGTTGCACTCATTTGGTGTGCCTTGAAAAGAATTCTATCCGGTTTTCTCTTATAAAAACACACACTAACACTCACATAGAAGATTTAGTGAAGAGTTTGAAGGCTTGGAGGTCATCACCATCAATCATCATCATCATCATCATTAAGAAGGAAGATTCATCTACATTTGGTTAGATTGTTCTAGTTTAATCATGTGTTCATTGTCATCATCCATTTTAATGTTAATCACCATGCTTATTATGCGCTAAACTCCTTTCACCATCTAAAATCTATGAAGAAGCTTTGTTTTGCTTGATAGTTATACAAAACATGTGGTGTAGTCTAGTAAAGTACATGGTTATATTACAATTATCTTTTGATAAGAAATGTTTCACCATCTTAAATCACTAAATCAAAGTTGGTGGTTGTCAATCCTATTGGCAATCGTTCATGATCGATTCATGTTCTTGAAAGATAGAAATACTTTGATACATTATCGAAACATGGATCCTTATATTGTACTTAGAAATGATGAGAAATAAGTTATGATGTATTTCTCTAAGTCTTGGTAATCCGAAAATGGCTTTGGTAGTTAGGATATCATGCTAGTTAAAGAAATCATATGTTAATGGTGTGTAATTATAACCTACACAAATCAACCAATGGGAGGTTGTGTGAGTTAACTACAACCACCCGAAGTTGTTAGAATTGGTATTTGAGAAATCTAAGTCAATCATAATCTTTCTACTTTACGAAACTACTTGCCAACTTAAATTGACATCATTGAGGTGGCATGACATTAGGAAAGGGTGGACTTTAAAATGCGCACGTTACCTCCTTAGTGCCAAAGATGCTCACTTAAGGTTTAAGGAGTTATCTATCATATATTGCTACGGCAAGTTTACCACATGCTTGAATATTAATTATCAATGCTAAAATGGAGTGGATTCTTGGTCTTAGATGATAACCTTCGCATAATTGAACAACTCTTTTAGAATCTCTCGTCTTGGTCACCTATATATTATATATAAATATTTATATCTTATGAAAAGCTCAAAAATTAACCCAAAATGATTAAAACCTCCGATTAAAGTAAAACAACGATTTATTATTAGAAACATTTGTGTCCACGGATCGATACTTGGTTCTTACCAATACTATTCTACATATACGATAGGTACACTTGCATATTTTATGTGTGTTTAGTCTTTGTAGAAATCACTTTTATAAATTTAAAACACGATCTTGTGCAAAAGCTAAATATCCAATCCATCATATTTTATACAAGCTACGCAGCACATATCACTGTACTCATTTGCCAAAGTGAAAATATGGAATTGAAAATTACCTCAATTATGAATAATCCTTCTTTTTTCAGGTAGGTTTAAAGAAATGAGATTGGAGTATTAATAAGTTGCCATTGTGTCTTCCTTTGATTAGCTATTGGGGGTTCTAATCACAAAATGTTGATGTAAGTTTGAAACTTTAATGGTTTTTGTGGCTTAAAATAACTAATAAGTAAGAAACTTTCAAAAAGTCAACTTAAATATTTTTCTTATTTAGTTTTTTTTTGTTCTCTTAGAATTTGGGATTATTTGGCCCGATTATATGCCAAAGACGTCACTCTTGATGATAGACTGGAACTTGATGAGGCTTTGTAGCGTAACGAGTTAGTATATTCATTCATTGACTTTGTGGTGAGATGTTTAAATATTAGTCAAAGGTCGAACTAATTGACTATTCTCACTTAAATCTTTAGATTTAAGCAGCGTTTCGCACAGATGAAATCTACAGAACCCCTCCGACCCAACAAGATGAAATGAAAGCTGGAACGAGTTACTTCTATGAAACCATTTGGAGGATTGTTTAACTTGTATAAATTTTTGGGCTTATAATAGCAATCTAAAATATAGAATTTTATTAGTTTCCTGATTACAGAATTGAACCCGTTAGAGCTTAAATTGAAATTTGTTTATGGTTTACACGAGCGAATTCACATCACGGACTCACAAAGGTAATAATTTTCTTACATTTTGTTCTTAGGCTACTCTTTTTCTGTGATGGATATGTAAAATATATTGCTTTTCAGTAGTTACTTGTGTAATGATTCATCAAACAATTAATTGCCTATTTTGTATCCCAACAGATTTAGCAAACATTTAATTGCATATATAGTTTTTAATAATGCTATTGTATTCATGATATGGCATATGGATGTGATTTTTGTTATAGTAGCAAAGAAGTATCCAAATATCAAATGGTGTTGAAACAAATGGTTTAGGTTGAAATTTCATAAGATTTTTCTGTTTCACGTTTGTTTGATCATGTCTTTCTTTAAAGATTATTTTGTTTTCGGTTGGTTCACACCATGAGATAAGGTGTACAATATTGTTCTTTAATAAGTTTATCATGAGATAAGGTGTACAGTATTGTTCTTTAATAAGTTTATTCTTTATTTCTTTTATTGTTTGTTACTTAAAATACCAAAACTACCCATATGATGCAGATTAGAACATGGGTTAAAATGGATTTAGGTCATTCATTATTGATCAAGAAATGGAAAATGAAGGTTTTGTGAGATGCAACAAATTATAGTGTTATTTCCTGTTTTAAGGACTTTTTTTATATATGTGGTGTTGGGTTGGTGTTTTCACACTTTATTTCTTTAAGTATGTTTTATATTTTTTTTTCTTCTTGCCCGAGTTTGAATCATCTTAAAGTGATGATCTCCCCAATAAGTGAAATACACTCTTAAGAATCGAACCAAAGACCACCGACTAATAAATAATATTGATATCTCTTTATTTCTTACCAGTGGACATCTATTTGATGACAACTTTAGTAAACAAATTTCTCTCTCTTTATTTCTTACCAGTGGACTTCTATATCATGACAACTTCAATAAACAATATTGCTGTCGTTTTCGATACATTAAACAGACTATTGAAATTGCAAGTCATGATCATTCGCAGCTTTATATATATATATATATGATGAATCGTAATGTGATTTTGAGAAATTTTCATTTAAAAGGAAGTTGATTTTGTGTTTATATGAAATTGAATTGTTTCTAACTAATTGATTGATCATATTCATGTGTGTGTTCGTGTTTTTTTTTGAGGACTTTTTTTTTGTGAGGACCGGGTCTCACCGTAGGATTTCACCGGTCATAATATCTGTGTCTACAGTAATTTATGTATATATGTTTGTTTATATATATACATAAGCGTTATGGTTCATTTAACATATTTAAGATGTTGAATTTCTAGTTAGTCATTGGAGCTTTTATATGCTTAGATTGTTGTGGCTTTAGAAATAGGTGTATATTTATTTATCGTTTGTATATGCATCGATCGGTTTACAATTTTAATTTTGTCAATGCAGATTTAGTTAAAAGAAATCACATCAAAGACCTATGGAGGTATCTTAAGTTGACACGACCAAGTTTATTTGCATACTATTTTAGAATTTTGGTTCGTATATACTGTGGCACAATGCACTCCTTCATATTTCGTTTTATATATTATAATTAATTTATTGGTTAACTATGATTATTTAAGAATTAAGAGTTGGAGATGCTAACAATGCATTTTTGTTTGGATTTTAATTCATGTTTTGATGGTGGTTCGTTTAGGTATTAAAAATAAAACGAGTGGTTATCGGTTATGAGATTGAATGGGTTAAAGAAGTTGGTTGTTTTACTAGTTGAAAATTGAAAAAATTATGTTTCTGAGTCAAACCAGTTTAACCCGAATGGTTTCTCATGTATTGAAACTGGTTTGTTTCAACATGTTTCTTGAGCCAGTAATGATGACTGTTTCGTCATTTACATCCCAACTGTGTACAAAAATTGCGTGTTTATACTAAAACCAACATGTTTAAAGGTGTGACTAATAGTAATGTATATAGGAATGTTCACCTTTTTATATTGTGTTTAATCATTGAATATACATTTAGTATATAAACATCAAATACCAGTAAAGAAGATTTTCGAAATCCATGTCAAGAAAGTAAAACCTTAATCAGGTAATTCTATCAATCATGTAACTATAATTCATGGACTAAACAATATGAGTGATTAGTCTTGTGTTCAATGGGATTATATCACAAACATGATATAAAAATAATCTTATTAGCGATTGACTTAAAATAAATTAAATTAAACTAAAAAACATATTCACAAAAATGAACGACAGACAAATGTAAAAAAACAAAGAAAGGGTAATACAGGAGGCTATAAGCCTTTCATAAAAAGGATTGTTAATTTAATATTTTTTTTTGGATTATGATGTAGGTATGTTGGGGTTTAGGTATGTGGTAGCAATCCTCTTATGAGCTTCACTTAAAGGAAGAACATGGCTAATACGGTTATGAGCCCATGTTTATGTTCGTTTATGAACGTTTATTTAAAAATTTAAATGAATAGTTTATGAACATAAACAAACATAATTGAATAAAGGTAAACGAACGTAAATGAACATATGAACAAATGTAAACGGATACCTACATACATACATAAGCGAATATAAATGAACATATACGAACAAATATAAAAACTTTAAATAAATGATTAATTAAATGTTTCATTTAAAAATGAACATAAGTGAACATAAACGAACAAATATAAAAAACATAAATTGATCAAAATAGATCCAAGCATATAATTTATGAATGAATATAACAAATTTCCTTATAAAAAATTAACATAAAATAAATTATAATTAATTACAAAGGTATAATTGAAAAATGATTAAAAACAAAAACATAATAAACACGCGTGATACGCGGGCTAAAAGCTAGTTTATAATAAATGTAAAGAACACATTCCACGTAATCTGTCATATAAGCAAATTTTGACAATTAATCGTGCTATGTAAGCATCAAACTAACAAAGTTAACATTTCGTTAGTCGTGATCGTTAGAAATAAATACACCTTAAGTTGGGGCCGCCACTAGCCAAGTGTTAAATTGAGATTGTTATTTGTCAATGAGGCATAATTGGGTTGAGATTATTTAAAACCAATTTTTCTATTTTTATTAGTTCTTTATGTTTGTTGTTTCTATGTTTTTATATAAGTATTCTTTTTATGGAGTTGCGGGTTTTCCAATCTCTGTCCCTTGGTTAGAGATATGATTCACCTATATCTTAGCATTTCTAGACATTACTAATAATTTTGCTATGGATGAGATTTCTACTAGGTATGAGTATGGTTGTTTTATGTGGGAACTAGGAACTAAGTCAATTATATTGGTTGGTCCTCATAAATATGAGGTTATGGGTTTAAGTCCTTCTCAATGCAAGGTAAAAGTGAGATTTTGCTGTTAAAAAAATCAATAAAACTATAGGCAACTTAACTAATCAATCAGAACTTATTTTCATGAAGTATATTCTTCGACCTGACAATAACTAAAGCGACATGAGGTATTAGGGTGTGACCCAAACATACAATTTCTAGCGTATACTGTTACTTAACCCAAAAACGCTTGCGATATTCAGAAAGTACTAATACAGGGAAGATATTCCAGTATAACGGATAATGCAACATACAGTTCCTCATCGAGGCTCCAGTTATGTTCATCAAAATCGTTTAATTTGTTAATAGAATGATTAGCCAAGTGTTTCGATGCCCATATATTCGAAGCAAAGCCACCTCCTGGGAAAAATCTCCATTATCCATCAGTGCGTTAATCAAGATCTTAGCCGTTTTGTGCAATGGCGTTGGGTCTCTTTTAGACTAGTCATTATCCCAAAACCGAATGTTAGTTGCTTACAAGTCATGTACCCGATAACCTTTCACTCACTACAACAAATATGCAGTTCACATAAATTATGTTTTCTTTCGTTTTAGGGTGTAAAATCACGACACGACATGAACCAATAAACAAATTATGGGTTTAGGTTTAGCATAAATGGATTTGAGTCAGTTTCATGTTGAACCTAGCCACCTAGATAGAGGTGCACAAAAAATCCGAACCGGGCCGATAAAAAAACCCAGAACCGGTTTTTTTTATACTTGGGTTTTTAATACCCGAACTCGTACACAACCCTACCCGTATGGCACGGATATGGTATGCATTTCGGTACCAAAACCCATACCACGAATTGAACCCGATTTGTATCCGGTAATACCCAAAAATCAGAACTGGTTCCATACCCGAAACCAGGTTTTTCCAATACCCGAAACCGAATATATCAAATACCCGATCTATGCCTGAAATTACCCAAAAAATACATGAAAAAGACCCAAAAATACCTTAAAAGTGCCACCTCTTAAAAAACTCATTTTATACCCGGAAAAAAGCTCGAAAAAACCCAAAAATAGGGTTTTTTTTTCAATACCCAGAGATAGGGTATTTAAATACCCGATTTTAGAATACCAGTTCTATACCCGACCCGAACCTGATGCATAGAGTATGGTTTTTAGGGACAATACCCGGACTCGAATCCGACCCGCGTATTGCCAATACCCGATTTCCCAATACTCGGTCATACCCAAATCATGTTTCATACCCGGAATCGGGTATTTGAAAACCCCGATTTGTGCACCTCTACACCTAGAAACACGTTTAGCTAAACACATTGTGTTCCCGTGACCGATTTTGCTTTCATAGTTTTTTTTCCGCATGTGCTTTATACCATGTCTGAAATTATAACATCGTTTCGAGCTAATTTTGAAATTATTTGACTCGTATCCTCTTTCCAATTAAATACCCTAAAAAATCAGTTTGAAATTCTATTAAAAGGTTAACGCCGATAATTATTTTTAATGGGTGACCACCGAGAGCCATTTTTTTTAAATAAGGGATCACTAGTGGCGATAAACTCAGTTAGGATTGTTATTGACCAATAGCCTTTAATTGAAATTAATAAAATCCAATAAACCATTTTTTAGGAGCGTTAAGAAGCGAAAAAAAGGAAAGAAAACAAGAAACTAAAACAAGATTAAAGTTTTTTTGTTAAAGTAGTTTCACACCCCCATCTTAGGCCTAGGAGTGCGATCAAAAGTTGTACCACAATTGTAAATAAATCAGAGTTATGTTTGTAAGCAAAAGTCTTATAAAACTTTAAGGATCAAAATGTAACATTTATATATACATTCAAAAGACGGGATTATAAAACACCCGTTAGAGTTGTTAACAAAACATTACTTATTTATATTCACACTGTGTCAGACACCCCCATCGCGATACGCGATGGAGGTCTCTTCTGATCCATCGCGTATCGCGATGGGTCAGAAAAACAGATTTTTCAAATTTAACCCTCGAGTTTGGATTTTGGCAATTTTAGTTCCTATACTTTGGAAAGTTGACAATTTGAACTCGAAATTTTCACGATGTTACATCCTCCCCACCTTGAAATAAATCTCATCCTCGAGATTACTTTACAAGAACAAACAGGGGTATTTCTTTTTCATTTCCGATTCGAGTTCCCATTATACTTTCACAATTTTCAAAGTTCTTCTTTTTAATTTCTTTGTTTTCGAATCTTCTATTTGTATTGATCTTTCAAAAAATTTTAAATTTTCATTTATTTCAACGTCTTTTAATGGCATAGCCAAAGATTTATCGGTCAAACACTTACGCAAATTCGAAACATGGAATACATCGTGTATTCTTTGCATTTCCTCGAGCAGTCGCAATCGGTATGCAACAGTGCCGATTCGTTCAATCACCTCGAAGGGTCTAACGAATCGAGGACTCAATTTTCCTTTCTTACCGAAGCGAACAACGTCTTTCCAAGGCGAGACTTTTAATAACACTTTGTCACCAACATTGAACTCTAACGGCTTATGACAGACATCGGCGTAACTCTTTTGGCGATCACGTGCCGTCTTAAGTCGTTCTCGGATTTGGAGAATCTTGTCGGTGGTTTCTTGAACTATCTCAGGTCCAGATAATTGATTATCTCCGGTTTCAGACCAACACACGGGCGTCTTACACTTTCGACCATATAACGCTTCAAATGGTGTGGCTTGAATACTTGTGTGATAACTATTATTGTACGAGAATTCCATTAGGGGTAAGTGGTCATCCCAACTTCCACCTAAATCAATCACATATGCCCGAAGCATGTCTTCCAACGTTTGAATTGTCCTTTCGCTCTGCCCATCAGTTTGCGGATGATAGGCAGTGCTAAGGTTAAGTTTCGTACAAAGAGCTTCTTGGAAGCTTTTCCAAAAGTGAGACATAAAACGACTGTCTCGATCAGAAATTATAGACAGCGGTACTCCATGCAAAGCAACAATGTTGTTCACATAAATACGCGCTAATATATCCATTGAGTACGACTCATTGATGGGTATGAAGTGTGCGGATTTTGTCAATCGATCCACAATTACCCAGATAGCATTGTGTTGTCGAGTCATTTTCGGGAGTTTGGTAATGAAATCCATAGTAATTAACTCCCACTTCCATACAGGAATTTCGGGTTGCTGAAGCAATCCCGAAGGCTTTTGGTGTTCAGCCTTGACTTGCAAACAAGTTAAGCATTTCGCCACATGCGAAGCGACATCCTTTTTCATCCCATTCCACCAATAGTTTGCTTTGAGATTATGGTACATTTTGTCACTTCCTGGATGCATCATGTACTTGGATTTGTGAGCTTCATTCAAAATTTTCTCACGCAAGTCTCCAACGATTGGTACCCAAATCCTATTACCGAGTCTAAGGATACCATCGTCACCTTTGACTAACGAGTCAATGGTGCCGTTGCGTTTTTCATCGGCTTTGCCTTCATGGTAAACAATCTCGCAATCATAGTCATTGAGCGTTTCCATCCATCGCCGTTGGCGCATGTTAAGCTCTTTTTGATCAAAGATGTGTTTCAAGCTTTTATGATCAGTGTACACGGTAAATCTTACTCCATAGAGATAGTGCCTCCATATCTTAAGTGCAAAGATTATGGCACCTAACTCTAGATCGTGAGTTGTATAATTCTTTTCGTGTACTTTGAGTTGACGAGAGGCGTAGGCGATTACTTTCTTGCGTTGCATTAGTACGCATCCCAAACCAGAATGAGACGTGTCACTAAATACTACAAAATCCTCAGTACCTTCTGGCAAAGCCATTATAGGTGCTTGAGTAAGCTTTTGTTTAAGTATATCGAACCCATCTTGTTGCTTTGTTCCCCATTCATACTTGATATTCTTACGAGTTAAAGAAGTTAGGGGAACCGCGATTCGAGAAAAGTTCTCGATAAACCTACGGTAATAGCCGGCCAAACCTAAGAAACTTTGGATCTCGGTTGGTGACTTTGGGACCTTCCACTTAGAGATAGCTTCAATCTTAGCGGGGCCCATTTGAATACCGTTGACGTTGATGATGTGACCAAGAAATTGCACCTCGTGTAACCAAAATTCGCATTTTGAGAACTTGGCGTATAACTTCTCGGTTCTAAGAATTTCAAGCAACGTTCGAAGGTGGATTTCATGATCGGCCTTTGACTTAGAATAAATAAGTATGTCGTCGATGAATACGATAACAAATTTATCCAAGTAAGGCTTGCAAATACGATTCATCATGTCCATGAACGTAGCTGGGGTATTTGTAAGTCCAAACGGCATGACCGTGAACTCATAATGTCCATACCTTGTTCGAAATGCGGTCTTTGGAATATCCTAGATTTGGACTTTGAGTTGGTGATAGCCGGAACGAAGATCGATTTTTGAAAAGAAGCTAGCACCTTGAAGTTGGTCAAAAAGATCATCGATTCGAGAGAGTGGATATCGGTTTTTGATTGTGATTTATTTAACGCACGATAATCGATACACAAACACATAGATCCGTCTTTCTTCTTGAAGAATAGAATTGGCGCTCCCAAGGTGACGAACTCGGTCGAAGGAAGCCTTTCTCAAGAACCTCATCAAGTTGTTTCTTTAACTCCTTCATTTCAGTTGGCGCTAAGCGATACGGAGCTTTAAAGATCAGAGCAGTACCAGGAATACGATCTATCCTAAACTCTACTTTGCGATCAGAAGGGATTCCGGGGAGTTCATTAGGAAAGACATCAGCAAAGTCGGAAACGATAGAAACGTCCTTGATTTCTTTTGGCTTGGACTCTTCAGTGACGTAGGCCATGAATGCGAGGCATCCTTGATTCAAACATTTGTTAGCCCTAATCATGGAAATTATGCTAACTTGACCAGCGTCTTTGTCCCCTTCTATTCGAATCGTTCGTTTATTAGGGGCTTGAAGTTCAATGGTTTTGCTATTGCAGATGATATGAGCATGGTTATCGGATAACCAATACATACCAAGTACAATATCAAAGCCAGCCAGACTCATGGGCAACAAACAGATAGGTAAAAGATAATCAGCTAGAAGTATTTTTCCGTTTTCAAGGGCTTCGGAGATCTTAACGATTTCGCCACTAGCAGTCTCGACGCTTAAAGTTTTATTTAACTTTATTAAAGGTTCGTTTAATAGACTACAAAAATTATAATCTATAAAACTTAAATTGGCACCCGAATCAAATAAAACTCTAGCATAGATGTCGTTGACTAGAAACGTACCGGTAATGGTTTTCGGCATGTCAGCGGCCTTCTTTGTGTCGAGTATAAAGACTCGAGCATTTTCTTTCTTGTTCTAGCCACTTCCACCCGCACCACCAGCAGCGGGTTTGTTCTTTGGGCACTCGAAACTGAGATGGCCCATCTCTTTGCAGTTGTAACATGTCATTTTCTTCTTCCAGCAGTCAGCAGCCGGATGACCCGTACTGTTGCATGATTCACACACTTTTGGAGGCGGAGCAAAGTTGCATCTGCCTTTGTGGTACCTTCTACAAGTCTTGCATGGCGTAGCACTTTAATTGAATCGACTTTGGTTTTTGCCTTTGCCCTTGTAGTTAGTGCCTCCACTCGTTCTCCCTTGAACAGTTGTTGTTGTAACCTTCTTGTCCTCTTCTTTGTTGCGGACCATGCCGCCCATCAAATAACCAGCTAACTCCATTGCGGAGTCGGCGGTTTGAGGTAGGTGAGATCTCACCATGTCGCGGATTTCCCGCGGTAGTCCCCAAATGTATTGTGTGACTTTGCTGGACTCAGGGTTAACCAGCTGGGGAACAAGGCGACAGTACTCATGGAACTTGGTATTGTACTCTCGGAGATTTATCCCTACGACCTTAAGATTGAGAAACTTAGTTTGGATTTGGTCGGTTTCATGCATGGGACAAAATTTTGCCATTAACAATGCTTTGAATTCTTCCCAAGTGAAGCCATACATCATTTCTCTCCCCTTGCTCATCAACAGAGCATTCCACCATTCAAGCGCCTCTCCTTTAAACATTAAGGCGGAATACTGAATTCTCTCTTCATCAGTACACTTACTTGTAATCACGATTGTCTCCATCTCTTCAAGCCACCTCACAGTCGCGATGGCTCCTTTATCACAATGGAATTCTTTTGGTCCATAGTATTTGAAGTCTTTAAACGAACAACCGCCGATTTTGAGTTTCTTGAACTCTTGACGAACGCCTCCATCAGCGTTTGACTCATGAACACTACCCTCGTCATGAGAGGGTTTTGGACGGGATTTTACAGATTTTGAAGAATGAACGGATTGAGAATGTTTGGTTTGTCTAGATTGAGAATGTCGAGATTGAGATCTAAAATCAGACTCTTCCCTAACCGCTTTCTTAATCATATTTTGGATTTGGTTTAAATATTTATCGGGAATGAGTTCTTCTTTATCGGGGCCTTTCCCCTTGTCTTTTATTTCTTTCTCTTTTCGAGCATTCTCGTTGTTGTTACTTTGTTCAGACATATTTCTTTTTCTTTTCAATTTATATCTGAAATTTTTAACAACGTTTTTATTAAACACATATTTTATTATACATACATATATATATATATATCATAAATGATATATATATATATATATATTTATTTTAAAATACACACACATATATATATATATATTGTTTTGACGGATATATATATATATATTGATCATCCTATCATTACATAAGAACGTTTCAAACGTTCTTTTATTTTCCACATAACACATATTATTACATTATACACACAACTTCATCCTTCTCCACCATCTTCAATCTTTCAAAAACTTCTTCACAAGCTTCGTTAACTTGCCACATTTGCGAAGGAGTGTTTCTCCCATGTTCTTCTTTTTCTTTCCTTCCTCAGCTACCTTCTTTCTCCAATCGTCGGTTTCATGTAGAGCACGATCCAAATGTTCTTCATACGATTGCGGGACTACGTTGGGGTATCCATATTGTGGAGGTGGGTCGCGGTAACCCAATGTCACCATCTCGTAGTGATTCCTAGGTTCTGGATACAAAACGTAAGTCATGTCGGATGCAAGGTAGAGATAGGTTTTAGCAGCACGGTTTTGCTCTCGGATTTCATCAGCTTGTTCTTCTTCTGTTGGGATCACACCTTGGAATGGTGGGAAGCTTGACGAAGCTTGGTACTTGAGTTTCTCAAGTTATTTAACATATGGATCAACAGAACCGTTGTTTGGTTGGGAATTGACTTCATTAAAAGTGGAGCTTCCAGTATGCCATTGTTGTTGATCAGAGAGGTATTTCATCCAGTCGGAGGATGGATGAGAGTTTGGTAGGTACCCGGTTGGATAGTATTGCGGTATCTCCGAGGGTTGGTAAGTGGGGATCTCTGTTGGGTGGTACATCGGTACTTCAGATGGATGATATACTGGTATTGTCGGTGAATGATAACTTGAGTGTCTTGGTGGCTCAATCCCTTGCTTCTGTGGACTATCGGAAACGTCTATTGGATAGTGTTTACTTCCGGGATAAAATACGGGTTTGGTCAAGTCATGTTCCACATCTTGGTTGAAGTATGCTTCATAATACCCATCACTCATGTTGTCTTCGGGGTAAGGTTCGGCAATTCCAGCCTCTTTTGCTTTGCGCACAAAATTCTCTATATGAGCTTTGAATGACATCTATTAAGGGTAGTTTAGAATGTGGAGAGGGAAAGAAAGATTACTGATGTGTAGTAAAACACACTTACTTTTCTTATGATTTTATCATGGTTTTTATGCTTAATTGTTTATTTTATGAAAGTATTGGGGGTTAAGTGCAATAATTTACAAAGTTTAAATGTTAATTGTAGGTTTATGAAAGATGGTGAAAAAAGAGTTAAGTTGGAAGACTTTAGGGGCCTTTTTGGTCAAGTTTCAAAGCTACAACTCAAGGCCCGACCCAAGCCCACAAGTTAGAAGCCTTACATGATATTATATTAAGTTAATTAACTTAGTTTTCAGCCATTATCCAGCCCTAAATCCCGAAAGAAAAAAGAACCCTAACTCCTGCCATAGTTGCGATCGGCAGCAGCAAAGGAAGAGAAAAAAAGAGCTTGTGGCGGCTGTGGTGGCTGTTGTGACGGTTGGAGAGGAAGAAGAACACTAAGGAGAGTCTTGTCCAGCTGCTAGGCATCAAATACATTCATAATCTCAGTCATATAACCCTAAGTAATCATTCATAAACTTTGTTTCTTGTTCAAGAACCCTAACTAGTTGAATTGATCTTTTTCTTTGGATTGTTTTGCAAGTAATTGATTGTTTGACTTTGATTTAGTTATTCTTGGATCTTGAATGTGTTTGATTATGTTTATGTTGATGTTTATGATGTTTTACTTGAATGTTAATGGCTGTCCAAACTTAATGAGTAGCTAATCTTGCTTGTTCTACCTAGGTTTGATGAATATTGTTAGGTTTTGACTAGTAATATGGATTGTTAATGATCATGGCTTAAATTGTTAATGTAAAGTTTGATTTAATAGTAAATTAGATTGTGTTTGGTGGCTGTGTTTTGTTTGATTATACCTAATAACCTCATGCTTTAATTAATTGAATCGGTTTTGATTAGTTGTTGCATGTTTAAGGCTCTTTACTTTGTGTTTAGGGTTTATTTGCGGGAAGTACAACCGTAGGGATAAGTGGGTAAATTAATTAGATAAAATTAGTTGTGAAACACCTTCTTAGAGACCGAGAGGTGATAAGAAGTAAACTCGTCTCACTACTTTTACTTGTTAGAATTAAGATCGCGCGAGAGCGGGTTTTGTTCTTGTTGGGTTTGGGTGTTTGAGCGATTAGTTGGTCTAGTTTAAGTTAAGTTGAATTGTTCCTCTATCCTTGGTTGCGTAGTATTCGTTTCCATTAGGCTAGTGTGTCGGTGAGATCGAGAGGTGAGTCGGCATTAGAACACGTTAATAATTTGTTTTCCCGGTTTGTTCTTAAAATCAACTAAGATAAGTTAGATTTTGTTAGTGAGACCGAGAGGTGATCTGACCTTCTTGAGCGAACCTTAGTTGTGTCATCCTTTAGAACCGGTGTCGTGAGAGTTTTCAATCCATTGTCTTGTCACCTCCTTCAGTATGATTCTACCTAGGTAGACCTTTTTATCACTGCAGTCAAAGTTTCCGAAGTTTTGTCAAAAGTTTTCATTTAGTTAAGTTAAGTAGTTAAATCAAATCTAAAAAAAATCAATTAAATATTTTGGTGAGTCTTGGTTAGAGTTTAGTGATTATAAACGTTTTCACGTGTCTTTGAGTTCGATATCCGGACTTTCCTCATCTTTGCTATACGCGACCGGTACACTTGCCGTTTGTGTGAACTAAGATAGATTGTTTGGTTTTTAAAGCTTAGTTGCGACTTGTGTTTTATTTATATATATATTTTCGCACATCAGTTACCAGCCTATCTTATCCCTAAAACAAATAAACAATTATTTCCTATACTTGGATCGAAGCTTGGGTATTGTTTTATGATACCCAATTCGCTAAGATTGATGGCTCTGATACCAACCTGTCACACCCCCATCTTAGGCCTAGGAGTGCGACCAACAGTTGGTACCACAATTATAAATAAATCAGAGTTACGTTTGTAAACGGAAGTCTTATAAAACTTTAAGGATCAAAATGTAACATTTATATATACATTCAAAAGACGGGATTATAAAACACGCGTTAGAGTTGTTAACAAAACATTACTTATTTATATTTACAAACCACCATTTTCGTATGTTAAGTTTATACAAAATAAATCCGAGCCATCGGATATCATAATACTTCGTCATTCCAAGCTCTAACTTTGTTCACCTGCAAAATGTAAATAAAATACGTCAGCAACGAATGCTGGTGAACACGCTGACGCAAAAATAATCTCTTTTACTTTGTTACCCCTCGAGACTACGTCTGCCTCGGCCCATCGTGGCTTAGGAATAACAAAGTCAAACAACACATTTATAAATTCGAGCCTCTACTCTAGGTCACCTCAGCAAACACCACAGCGTTCAACTTAGTTAAGTACCCGTAAATATACACATAAGGTCGTACTCCCTACAGGAGAGCGTCCTACGACAAGGGTGGTGCGGTGTGCCCACCGCGTAGTACCACCTATGTAAGGATCCAGACACATGTATACCACAGCCCGAGGGCTAGGTTTATACCCTTATTTCTAACGGTTTTAGGAACACATATTTCCTTGTAAACAATTTTATATAACATGTTTGACTTATTTGAAAACAAGTTTATAAAAGTTTGGGGGCGTATTCACCTTATCGCTTTGGGATCGGCTTCACTCACCATCCGAGGGTCTTTCCCTTATTTATCTCGCACCTATAGTACGAGTATAAACATTTGTTAGTCGGATATACAATCCGGCTTAAGACCTTTAGTCTTATTTTATATCTTAACCTCGATGAACCTTTAGTTCATTTTCTTTTACTTGAAAACCTTTAGTTTAAAAGTAATTATAAACCTTTAGTTTATATTTAAAAACCCGACGTTTCTTCTTCACTAAGAAACATATTCTTTTTCTTTTATTATTTAAGAATACTCAATATTACTTAAATAATAATTTTCATAACAAAGAATATATATACATATATACTTACACATATATATGTATTCACAATATTCACTATTCATTCTTTCATTCATTTTTTGTTATGTTTTCTTTTTCCTTTATCGAGGTATCGAGTATAACCTCGACTTAAGGCTTAAGCCTTGAATATAATATTATATTATATTGATTTGTTGTTACGCCTAACCTTATTGGCGTATTGGAAACCCTAGGAACTCGAGCAGCACTTCAACGCCGCTTCACTTTTCTCGACACGCAAATCAATGAACGCTAATCTTCAACACTTGCTGGCACATTTCTCGAGACTCATCGTCATAATATCAACGCCTTCTTGATTGAGTGTGGGTGGCACGAACTTCGAGGAAACGTTGGTACACAAACGAGAGATCGGGGCACGCTTATCGAGGCGGATCGTTAAGATGTTTGGGATATTCTAGTGAGATGTTAGAGAGAGAAGAAAGTACTGACTTTGGTGTGTGGCAAATGAGAACCTGGACCTTGCTATCTATAGACATAAAATTGGGTCCCATCGCGATACGCGATGGCCCACTAGCTAAGACCATCGCGTATCGCGATATAGGCCCAGTGAGTCACCACGTAGACCTGCCACGTGTTGATACGTGGCAGGGCGCTGCGCCACGTGGCGACACGTGGCAGCAGTGTTGCCACGTGGTGACACGAGGCGGCACACGGTGCCACCGTGTGCCACGTGGCACACGTGTCACACTGTGTCAGACACCCCATCGTGATACGCGATGGAGGTCTCTTCTGATCCATCGCGTATCGCGATGGGTCAGGAAAACAGATTTTTCAAATTTAACTCTCGAGTTTGGATTTTGGCAATTTTAGTTCATATACTTTGGAAAGTTGACAATTTGAACTCGAAATTTTCACGATGTTACAAGTAGTATTCGTGTTAAACAAGGTGTCTGACATGATATTCGGGTTTATATCGGTCTAACCCGTAAACACACGACACATTTTAAACCCCTTGTGTGAATTTTGTTAACTTATTTGCACTTGTAACATTTAAAATAATATGATCTCTCACTTTGTAAGTTTCGGTTATGTCCTTGCTGCATTGAAGACTTGTAGTATGCAATGCGACGTACAATGTATACTTCTGAGTAAGTAAAAATAACATGTGTGTTTTGATTAGCGTGTGGTGGTGGCTAGACAAAGCTTACCCGCCCGGCTAACATGAGACCAAGCACATCCCACGATGTTTGCACTATGTTAGTCCGATTTCCAGATAACTGTGTGTGTACTTCACTAGGACACGATTTGTAGCTCTCGCCCCAGCCATGTTCTTCATTTCGGGTTGAAAGTAAAAACTTTACCACTTTACAAACCACTTCACAATTGTTATATGTTTTTTTTTCAGCTGATTCTAAGCCTCCTAGCGAAAAGAATACACCGTATATGAAACATATCCCCCAATAGCCGTACCTATAAGTACTAGAAAGTTTTTTAATATGTGTAAAAGAGGCATCATCATTAAATAAATAGACAGCCGCAAGAACTGTATAAACACTTTATGTGTTTATATACTATGATAAATAAGATGGTCATATAACAACATAACGGTTTGTGTTTCCTTTTTCACAATGTATCTTACTACCTTTATGCGTATAAAACTATAAATGATTTTTATGGTTTATGAGATTCTCTATTTAAAACTTGTTAGTGTTATGAACTTGGTCAAACAAAGTCAATAATTGTTGAGGGACTAGTTATGACATTTCTGAAACCTAAAGGACAAAAGGTGTACAAAGCATTGAAAGTTTATAATGAATTGAGTATGTTTGTTATAAAGGGACATTGGGGCTTGTAACTAATTCAATTCAATTACTTCTTGTTTCTAAATAATATTCATTTCTTTCTTTTGTATTGTAATCGGTTCTTATTATTAATCAAAAACCCTAAGCTTTCATTAGTAGTCTTATTGATCTTCATAATCAGTTCTTATCAATTATAATTCCGCTTAATTGATAACAACTCCCATCCATGCTTGAGGTACGCATACTCTCTGTCTATTTTCACATATCATTCACTTAAGGGGAAAATCGAAAATGACCAAAATGTCCATTTTGAGTAACTCAATCCTCAAAATGTC
Source organism: Bidens hawaiensis (assembly GCF_021521415.1). NCBI lineage: Eukaryota > Viridiplantae > Streptophyta > Magnoliopsida > Asterales > Asteraceae > Bidens > Bidens hawaiensis. The sequence continues at coordinate 41,216 of NW_027493539.1, forward strand.
CATCCAAATTCACCCGGCTTCATAATGTCCATTACAAAACCATTCGACCTGCCTAGTTTTTTACACCAATAATCAACCAACACTTGTACTAACCTGCCAACAATGTTCCCGGAACTGTCTGACAAGGATGTTCCCAACTGCCGCCTGTTTTTAATATACCAGGCGCCGACCTGTTTTTTTCAAAAAGCCGGCGGCTGGAAGATTTTCTCGGTGGTGATGCACCATAACCGGAGTTTGTTCCACCATCTGCAACCCGTCTCTCCTGCCGATACACCAGCAACACCATGGCCTGATACAGCCAAGGTTGTGCTCAAGTGATAGCAAGAGAAATGCATAAGATATGTTGTCTTGTCTTATATATGCTTCCAAAAATCTTATTAATTTATTGCATCGCAAATTTGCTACCAGTTGACTTATACAATTAAAAACATTTGAAACATTAAAGTTAATTTGGATGCCGAGTCATGTTCATTTATATGGACTTCAGGATATTGTTAATGCAGATGCCGAGTCGTGTTGAATTTTGATCTTAGGTGCATACTGAGAAGTAGAAGAAGAATCCATTGATGTTTCTGCTAGACCACTTGTACATATCTTCTCAACTAGTGTAACTCCAAAACCACTACAAGTGTCAAATTCATTTTCAAAAGAAAGAGCTTTGTATGTTTGATCCCACCAAGCAGTGTGACTCAGTGAACCAAATGAAACATACCACACCCATGTCATATACTTATCGCCATGACTCTCCTCCCAAATCACATCATCTTCAGAATCGTCACCACTCACCTGCTTCATACTTATCCATATACGATATGGAATGGCGAAAGAGTCGTATGAAGTCACGACACACATTAAGAAACCGGAGAAGTCATTGCACCAGTTCTCTGGAAGTTCCAATCTACAACGCCTTCCTCTAAGCAAATGTGGTCTAAACCCCTTTGGAATCTCGCAGCCTTCAAGTTGGAGACGCATACAGCCATGTTCAATAGCCTTTCCCTAATTGATCAACACTGATTCATTATATTTATATATATATATACACGGCCTATATATGGAATTACATAATTGATTTTCAAAAGGAGAGAGATATATACCTTAAGCAAGAATTTTAGTAATCTGTCACTCCACCCATCTATAAGAGAGACTTGACATAACTGTTTACAATTTTTGTAAAAATCTTCAACTAGAGTCAATGACTTACATCGGTACATTGTGAGAAGAGCTAAACTTGATGGAAGCTCGGGCAAATCAAGAAGCTTGTCACAAAATGATAGGTTGAGGCTTTTGAGTCGAGTAGTTGCGAGAGGCTAAAATCTAGTCGTGTAAAATTGTTACAACTTAGATTTAGCTCTTCTAAATTCAATAACTCACCAATACCACATGGTATATCTTCGTCTTTCAAATAACATGACGCTATTAGTAGATGCTTGATGTTTTTCATCTGACTAATTGTTGGAAGCCTTTTAAGCTTGTGGCATGTAAACACCTTTAAGTATTCGAGACTTGTATGATTTTCAAATGATGGGTGAATCTCTTCCAACCCCTTACAGGAATGGAGTGTCAGTTTTTTAAGATGTGGGAGTCCATCAAAATTTGGTGTGCTTAATAGCTTCTCCATGCGAACGAGTTTAAGCACTTTCAAATGTGGTAGATGCTACAAAGTATGGACGAGTTAATATAAGAATTTTTGATAACTAGTATGATCCAATATTTAAGTTATATCTTTTTTCTGCTTTTTTTCTATTTTAATGTTTAAGTTAACTTACACTAAAAAGAAAGAAAATACCAAATAAAGTCACAAAATATCTTTTAACATTAAAAAGTATTTTAATGTTATTAGTAATCATATTGACACAATATTAAAGTTCTCATGTACATTCCAATACCAAAAGAATTTATGTATTATATCTGATAGGTGTAAAACTATATGATTATTTAATAAACTTAAACCTTATTTAGTTTTAAATTTCTAGAAAAAAGTTGGTGAATTAGAGTGAATCTCACCTTTTGTATTTCCTAACTAAATGAATTATTTCTTTTAATAAACTAAATAATCTTTAATATCTTACATATATAAAAAAAGCACACATTTTACCGGCTTGTTGATTGTCTAATTGCTGAAAATATATTTGCATGAAGCTAATAAATACCTGGTAACCCTTCCAAAGTTCTTTTTGCTTGCTATCACTCAATTTTAGAACAACAAGCTTCATTGGTAGGAAACCGCTCAGGAACGGACTTCTTGCAGGATAACCATACCATTCAATATAACGCAACTCATTTGACAGAAAATTAGGCCCTTCATCCTCATCCTGACTCGTAGTGGACACACAAAGCCACCTTAGTTTCTTCATGTTTGAAACAAGCTTACAAAAGGGTAATGAATAATCATGATCACGAGTCTTCCAGGGGAGTGCACGTAAAGGTTTATATAGCATGGCTTCAATCTTGTTATTTTCCTGCAATGAAGAGGAAATATGTATCATGAACTACACAAATAAGATAATGCATGTATCCTTTTAAAAGCATAACATTTACCCTTGTTGCATCCCCAAAACACATCTCTTTGATTTCATCACTTTTCCAAACTCTACTATGCTCTTCGGGATTCATAGGATGTTCCCCTCTAACAATGTAGTATCCCATTTCTTGGACCAGATCATGCATATCAAAGCTAACACCAAACTCAGTGTCGTATACAGTAATGAGGGATTTTTGTCTCAACACCTTTAACCCTATTTCTGGGTGGAAATCGCAAGCTTCAAATATCTCTATTGCATCATCTATGGTCCAACCTCGTCTAAAGAAACATGCAATGTCCAATAAAAATACTCTTTCTCCATTGTTTTAAGTCCATCGTAGCTAATTTTTAGCTTTTCCACTATTTTCATTTCTGGAATATGTTTTAGTCTGTCCAAGGTACTCGTCCAATCTTTCTTGCTTTTGTCATATAGAAAAGAACCTAAAATCTTAATTGCCAATGGAAGACCAGCAGCATAAGAGACCACACGTAATGAAAGTGTCCCATAATCTTCTACAGGGTCTTCTTCATTATATGCATGTCTTTTAAATAGTTGGATAGCCTCATGATCTGATAATAATGTGACAGGATATACATGGTCTACCTTGTGGGTTCTTAGCAAATGTTCATCTCTACTAGTGATTATTATTCTGCTCCCACTACCAAACCAGTTATGTTTTCCGGCTAATGCCTCTAGTTGGCTAAGGTTGTCAACGTCATCAAGAAGTACCAGCACTTTTCTACGACATAACATATTTTTCATCATGTGTTTCCTTCCACAACACTATGTACATTCACTTCTTTTTTGAAAAGAGTTGATAAAATTTTCTCTTGCAGTTTATTCAACCTATACTTGTTCGCTTCCTCTCGAACATTCTCCACGATACAATGACCTTGAAAATGTTTTGAAATTTCCATATAAACGGATGTTGCAAGAGTAGTCTTACCACCACCCCCAACCCCCCATATCCCGACCATGCACACACCCCCTGACCCAATGTCTAACAGTGATTCTAAATCTTTGAAGAGGTAGGTCCCAGCAGAGCCCAGTTGGACCCGCAAGACTCACCTTGAAGAGGGACGTCTGCGCAAAGACCAACTGGTTCCGCAGGACCCACCATGCTCAGAGAGATGAAGACCTTACGCGCAGTACGCCAGCTGTTCCCGCAGGAAAAGCCTCCCAACGGTGAAGTACCCCGCCTGTTCCAGCAGCTGCGGATACAAGCCATCAGGGAAGGCTACCCGCACTAACAGTAAGGCTACACGCACAAGGCACTAACTCAATAATTCAGTAATGTCACCTGAAGAAGGAATGAGCAAGGCGGGAATACTCCCGCCCAAATGAGCCAGTCCGTACGCTTCTGGATGATCTTTTGTACTATACCTGCCAAGGTATGGACAAAATAGACAAGATCTGACCAAAGCAGGCCATCACAGTGTGACAGCTCACTGACAACAGTACGAGGAGGAGCACGCTCTAGTACAAAATGTCACTATCAGCCGCTGCCTACTCACCAACCCTCATCGTGGCACGTACATAGCCTGCAGTTGGTGGAAAAGGAATAGTACACAGCCGGCCATGTCACTATCAGCCGCTGCCTATCCACCAACCACCAGCATGGCACGTGCGTAGCCCAGTAGAAAAGGAATATTATACAGCTGGCTGTACCTGCTTGGAAACCTACCTTCGGCTATAAATACTCCAACACCTTGGAACGGTATGAACACATCTTATACCATCACATCTTATCACATATCATATGATATTATCTTATCTAGCTATTTCTCTTAATATACACTTATATTCAGAGCAATCTAGTCTGATTCTCACGCCGGAGGGTGGTCACAAGGAGGTACCCCCCCTTCTCAGTGACGAGCTCACGGTGTCTGTTTTGCAGGTCATCAGAAGAATAACCATCTTTGCCGGACCTCACCCTCGTGGGAAACATCTACTTAACCCTATGATTATCCGTAATCTGCCGGGGTCACTTAGTGTTTCTTCAATCTTGAAAGCGAGCCCTCATTCCAACAAGATCTTCATCAACACATGAATTTAACATGAACAATTTATCCAAAATTGCATCCACAATTTTTTTGATGAACTGTGATTCATGCCTGTGTATATCGTATGGAAAATTATTGTATCAGCTAGCAACAAACTATAAAGATCGAACGAGTTACAAACAAATTTGAAATCTTTAACTAAACTGAGGCAAGTTCGAATTTAAACTTAGAATTTCATGAATTGGAAGAGTGATGCGAAGCCAGGTAAACAATAAAAATAACTCTGAGACATCCATCAATCCAATTCCAACAGTGCCTAAAACAATCTAACTAAATTACGAGTTCATTATATTTACGGGCCTGATAAATATAAAAAGGAATTTTGACTAACACACCTACTGAGGTTCCAAAGAAAGAACGAGTTGAAGCGATCGGAACTCTAATTACCTGAGCACAACTTTGGCTCATTTAGGCCCGTCTCACAAACAAGTCAAACCAAAGCTTAGCTCGAGATTTACAAAAAGCTTTAAAAGGAGTTAACTTAAGTTCGGTCCCTTCTAATTAAAAGGAGTAGCTTAGACAAAGATCTAGCTCGGCACGTTAGACAAAGTAGTCAGTAAAATTGAATGTATTAATATTACAGAAAATTTGTACTATAAAATTTTATAATTGAGTTGTAAATGTTAAAAGTTATGCCCAAAAAACTAGGGGTGAGCAAGAAACCGAAAAAACCGATCCTAAACCGAAAAACCGAATCGAAACAAAAACCGACGGTTTGGTTTTATGTTTTTGTAAAAACTGAACTTATGGTTCGGTTTTGGTTTTGCATGAAATAAAAACCGAACCGAACTGAATTTCTAAATTTTTATATTTTTATTTATTATTTTAAATAATTAATAAGAATTTAATAAATATGTAACTCGAATATTTTTGACAAAATGTATTATTATCAACTAGTTAACAATTAACAAAATTATTTATACTTATATTTATTATGTTTCCCCAACTTTTTTTTCGGCCTAAAATTTTCAAGCCCAAATGAAAAAAACCGAAAAAACCGAAACCGAACCGAAACCAAATTAAAAACCGGAAAACCTAAACCGACGTTTTGGTTTTTGGTTTGGTTTTAATCTAAAACCGCACTGAACCGGACCATGCACCCCTACCAAAAACAACACTTGAAGACAATTGCGATCAAACGCCAGATCAGGGGTCTTTCTTTTATTGAATAAAACTTGCACACACATTACATACCAAAAAAAATACATTTCACTTAGCAAACAAGAAATAATTTTCTAATTAGAAACCGTGCTTCCTTATTTGACTCGATTCGATTTCCTGCCATTCAAAATATCATACCAAAACAAACAATACTAAATTAAAACTAATACTAAAAATAATATTAGGGTAGCGTTTGGTATGCAGAAATGGAGGATGGAATGGGATGACCCACTGTGAGCGAATGGAAAATAGTATGTTTGGTTGACCAAAGGAATGGAAAGACCCATTACCTAGTCCATTTCATTCCCTCTAAAATACCTCAATTTCATTCCATCCATACCCCCATGTTTTTTTTCATTCCATTCTCTCTTTCACCCTACATCACCTCCACCACCCTCCCAACACCACCACCATCCAACATCAACACCCACCACCACCACCACCAACCACCGCCGCTGCCACCAGCTACCACCATCGCCGTCCACGGCCGCCACCACCACCACCTCCACCAGCCATCGCCATCGGTGCTAGCCACCCAGCACCGCCAGTTGCCCGTCGCATATATCTCAATGCTTCCCACCACCGCCGCCACTACCGCCAATCACCACTGAAAGGTGTCCTCATCAAACTTAGCATGGCGGGTTATGTATACCCGTGACGAGATAGGGTCTAAACATCGATAACCCTTGTATTTGGGACTATAACCAATAAATATGCATGGAGCACTTCGTGGTTCTAGTTTATGTTTGGCATAGTCTCTAAGATATGGAAAAACACGACAACCGAACACTTTAAAAGTGGAATAGGATGGGTTTTGATGAAAAAGTATTTCAAATGGGGATTTGTTATTGAGAATTGGTGTTGGTAAACGATTTATAATATAGGTGGCGGAGGTGAAGGCATCAAGCCATAAGTGGGCGGGAGCATGTGCGTTGAACATCATTGCTAACCCCGTTTCGGTTATGTGACGGTGTTTACATTCGGCACAGCCATTTTGTTGAGGTGTGTATGGGCATGATAACCTGTGTTGAATGCCATATTGTTGAAAAATATGTTGACACGATTGTTTGTGAATTCCGTTCCACCATCACTTTGAAAAATTTTTACTTTACAAGAGAATTGATTTTCAACAAAGTTTAAGAAAGTGGTGAGTATGTTGAAAAAATCGGATTTTGCTTTTAATGGATAAAACCAAGTAAAGCGTGAGAAATCGTCCACAAAAATAACATAATATAAATAACCATCGGACGATAATATGGGCGCGGGACACCAAAGATTACAATGAATCAAATCTAAAATATGTCGCGATCGTTTAGGATTTTCAAGAAATGGTAAATGATGCGCTTTAGATAATTGACAAGATGAACATAATCCGGGTTTCGGTAATAAAGAAGTAACAAAAACATATCCAAGCTTATTTAAAACAGAAATAATATCAAACGAGACATGTCCTAATCGACTATGCCATTTATCAAACGATGCTTGGAGATGAGAAGCGGTAAGAGCCGCTACAAGTGACTTGTGACCTTGAGAGAGCACGTAGAAACCATTTTCACAAGTGCCTCTAGCGAGGACCGCTGGTGTTTTTCGATCCTGAATATGAAGAAACTATTAGAAAACAGGACATCAACAGGTGAATCGTTAGTTAATCTGCTTATAGAAAGCAGATTTTTTGTAAGATTAGGAACAACAAGTACGTTTTGCAAAGGTAAATTATCATTGATTTTTGTTGTTCCGATTTGTGTGACGGGTAACCATTGACCATTACCAAAGGTGACATAAGAGTTACCCGGGTCAGAAACAAGGTCCTCAAGGCCATTTGGGGTGCGAAGCATGTGGGCTGTAGCTCCGGAATCCACAGTCCAATCAGGGGTATTTTGGGCAATGTTGCACTGTGCTTGAAAAGCCTGTGCAAGATTTGCATCTAGAGAAATGGCTCGTTGCGCATAGCTTGCAAGATTGGCACAGGAACTTGCATAATGGCCTTCATTTCTGCAAAGTTGGCAGTGAGGTGTACGTTTGGGGGCCGTCAAACGACCACGACCACCGAAGGAGGAACCCCGAAAACGGCCACGGTTTGCAGAATCACGGGTCGATTTGAAGTTGGGGAATTTTTGGGAGTGAGCCGAGAAGGCTGCCTGAGGCGGCTGGTTGTTGTTTAGGGTTTGGAGAAAAATCTCATGGTTCTCGGCATGGGCGAGAAGATCACGAAAAAGTGGGGGTGGGCGCACGGTTAGTTGAGCAATGGAGAACATTTCAAAGGACGGACCAAGCCCACAGAGGAACCAATGTTGTTTGTCAGGCTAGGTTCGACCTACTGCTCTGATACCATGAAAGGCACTCAAAAGTGATCTTTTCATATACACAATTACAATATTATATACAAATGTGATGTATGAAATAAGGAGATAAGATCTCCTCGAATAACTCTAACTAATAACAAAGTTTACCACGTTATCTTTCTTTTTGAATTTCAAATTATGTTGAGTGCCCTCCTTTTAACCACCATCGGCGTCCACCGCCGCCACCACCCACCTCCACAAACCATCGCCATCAGTGCCAGCTACCCACCACCTCCAGCCACACGCGCCGCTCACCTTCACCGCTGCCCACCTCCACTGTTACCGCCATCACCACCTCCACCGTTACCGCCACCGCTCCCACCACCACCACCACTCCTCACTACCATTTTAATTTTATTTTTTTAATTTTTTTCTTACCTACCAACAATACAAAGTAATAATTCACTTCATTCCCATGTGGTAACTAAACAAGTCATTGGAATGGTAATAACTCATTCCATTCCTTTGTCCATTCCATTACCACGTCCATTCCATTCCATCGTCTATTCCATTATTTCATACCAAACAGACCCTAGACGTTTCAAGATTAACTTTCAACATTAAAAAACACTTTCACTATACTCGCGCGTTAGGTAAAAAAAAAATTACCCGTCGGCAATGTTCTTGGGCTCCCATCCAGCGATGTTACTTGCATCGACAAGTGCTTTTCTCCATATTTGAGCTCTGGTGACATCATGATTCTTCACCACGTGTTTGGCAGATGCTTCTCCAAATTTTCTTTTTTGACTTCTGACTTATGTGGGCTCCACACCATAAAATATGGGTATAACAGTTAGCTCTCTCTCATCCTTGCATTTCATAATATGTGCAAGTTCTTCCAAACACCAAGAAGAATCAACATAGTTTTCGGAGAATATTATCAAAGCAATTTGTGATTCTTCAATAGCCTCGAACAAGGATTCACGGATAGGTTCCCCTCGTGGAAGTGATTCATCGTCCTTGTAAACACGGATCAGGTGTTGTTTAAGACTCGAATATAGATGATCTACAAATGTCTTGCGGGTGTCTTCTCCTCTAAAACTAAGAAACACGTCATATTTACATGACCATCGATTAATGTGAGAAGATGAGGAAGAAGAAGCCATTGATCGACGTGTTCAGAATTTGTATTTGTATATATAATAATTGGAAACCAACTGCAATAGATTTAAACTCACTTGAGATTTGAGAAAGAGAGTCTCATCTTGGTTTTTGTTTCTATAGCTGGAGAAGAAAATAGTATTTTATTTTTTTTCCTTTTCCTTTTAAAATCAAATTAGTTGTATTACATATGTTTCTAATTATTTTTATATATTTCTAAAAGGACCTTAAATGAGTCTGATCTTGGCTTGAGCTCATGTAGTACGTTAAACAAGTCAAAGCTCGGCCAAAGCTCAACTATGCGGTGTAAATTAACACATAAAATTCTAAAAGAGGTAAAATTTTTAAATACACAAGGCTCAAACTCAGGCACGTAACTAAGCGTGCTATATTTGAGACTCGAACTCGGCTCGAGCTCAAAAAAGCTCAACTCGTTTTGAGGTTTTTATCGAACAGATTTCGAGTCGCTCGCAAGTGACTTGACTTGTTTGTACCCTAGTTGTAGGCTACGTTGTACAATAACTAACTAATCTATATCTATATAAAGCATTTAAAACGCCTATCTTAAAATTTAAGAATCTTAAAATCTATAACTCCTTGTTGTATGTCTTTAAGATATTAAGAGGCATATGCCTGTTAGATCCATCAACACTTAAAAATGACTTATAAGTTGGCGTCCTAGCTAATCTTTACTCTAGTTTGACTATTTCTAAATATCAACTTTGTTTCTAGTCTCTACCCATATATTTGTTTTATTTTTGTTTTTGAACCAATTTTCTCAAATGATTTATATACTGCCACTACTTTTCATACATTAATATACTTATTTTAGTTACTACAATTCCCGTCGGGTTGGGAACCACCAATCCCACAACCATATTTGCATGTACATGTACTTCACTGGTTTATGGTTTCACGGGTTGGGAACCACCAATCCCACAACCAATCAAAGGTTTATGGTATGTTAGTATATAATGTTGGGTTTGTGGAGGCTTGGGCTCGGTTTGGGTCCGGTTTACTTGAAGACATATTAAATGGGTTTATAAAGATGGAAGACATGGGAGGTTTTAGGCCGGCCCTATATCTCTTTATTAGGGCCCGTTTATGTTATCTTGTTCCCTAAGCTAGAAACCCTAACTAGTCTCTTTATAATGTAATCGTTGTACTTGTAATTCATCACGAGTGAGACAGTAGCAATAATAAAATATCCTGGTTGCAGCCCGTGGACGTAGGTCATCCGACCGAACCACGTAAATCTCGCGTGTTCATCTTCGTTTATATTTTTCTCTTACAGATTATATTGTGTTTGTGTGTGTGTTGCAATACCCGAATCCCTAACATATAAAACCTTTTTTGTGTTCTTACATGTAGAGTTGGCTCCTTCGGAAATGTTTGCTGACGTTGTCATCAAACGAGAGTAAAGTTTCTTACAAGTCGTTAAATTTATCGAACTTTTGTAGATCCTTTAAGGCATGTTGAGGGCACATCTTCTGTGATGCAAGCTCCCATAGCATTCAAACGGTTGCACCCCGGGTATAGAGAGAAAGAAATAGATAACTCAGTCGCGAAAGCAGCATGTCATCTAGAGAACACCCAATGGAAAGATGGTTCGTGTTCATGTTATGAACTATACATAATCAGTTTTGTTATCAATTAAGCGGAATTACAATTGATAAGAACTGATTATGAAGATCAATGAGACTACTAACGAAAGCTTAGGGTTTTTGATTAACAAGAAGAACCAATTACTATACAAAAGAAAGAAATGAATATTATTCAGAAACAAGAAGTAATTGAATTGAATTAGTTAAAACCCTAATTCCCTTTTATAACAAACATACTCAAGTCGTTATAAACTTTCAATGCTTTGTACACCTTTTGTCCTTCGGGTTTCAGAAATGTCATAACTAGTCCCTTAACAATTGTTGACTTTGTTTGACCAAGTTCATAACACTAACAATCTCCACCTTTATGACTTGGCTATAGGAATCACTAATCACCAGCATGCAATAGATCTAAACATAGATCAAACTTGGCACCAGAAATCACTTTAGTCAACATATTTGCAGCATTGACTTCAGGATTCACCTTGTTGACTTCAACCTCCTTAGAGCCAATTATTTCTCTAATAAAATGTAACCTAACACTTATGTGTTTGGTTCTATCATGAAACACAGGGTTTTTGGACAGATGCATAGCCCCTTGACTGTCACAACACAACACAACTTTATCAACATTAAGTCTTAACTCTGCAACAAATTCTTTCAACCACATTGCTTCTTTGATTGCTTCAGTTAAAGTAATGTATTCTGATTCAGTTGTTGACAAGCAACTATATGCTGCAAACTTGACTTCCAACTCACTAAACTACCATACACTATGAAAGCATAACCAATCACAGATCTTCCCCTATCCAAATCTTTAGCAAAATCAGCATCTACATACCCCTTTATCATTGCTTCTGGACTTGGATCAATCCCAAAAACCAATCCCACCTATGAGCTTCCCAATGTGCCTAACCAGGACATGAAAAAAATCTACTAACTAAACTTACATAATAACCAAGGTCGGGTCTAGTGCATACCATAAGGTACATTAGACTACCTACCACATTAGCATAAGGTAGTTTTTCCACTTTTACCCTTTCTTCTTCTGTACTTGGAGAATCACCCTTTGACAGTTTAAAGTGTGCACCCATAGGAGTAATTACATCCTTACTAAAGTTCATTGAAAACTTTTCAAGTACCTTCTTTATATAAGACTCTTATGATAGCTTTATGACCCTTTTACCCCTATCTCTTTTTATCTCCATTCCTAGTATTTTCTTTACCTCTCCTAGTTCTTTCATCTCAAACTCTTTCATTAACAGAGCTTTAGTGGCTGCAATTTCTTCTTTACTTTTGCAGGCCACCAACATATCATCCACATATAACAACAGATACAACATGTTACCACAATCACATTCTCTAAAGTATACACAAGTGTCATAACTACTTCTAGAGAATCCATGAGTAGTCATATACTCATCAAACCTAAAGTACCATTGTCTAGGCGACTGTTTAAGCCCATACAATAACCTTTTCAACAAACATACCTTATCCTTTTCCTCCTCAACCTCAAAACCAGGAGGTTGTTTCATATAAATCTTCTCTTTAAGATTACCATGTAAAAAAGCTGTTTTAACATCTAGTTGCTCAAGTTCCAAACCCTCACCTGCCACTAATGACAATAATACCCTTATTGAAGTATGTTTAACAACATGACCAAAAATTTCATTATAATCCACACCCTCTTTCTATGTGAAGCCCTTTGCAACTAGCCTAGCCTTAAACCTAGGTGCTTCACTTGCCAATACTTCTCTAACCTTATAGATCCATTTACAATCTACAAGTTTCTTATCACTAGGCTTATTCACTAAAACCCAAGTTTCATTCTTTATAAGAGAATCCATCTCTTCTCTCATAGCACTAAACCATTTATCTTTTTGATTTGAATGAATTGCTTTCTTGTAAGTAATAGGTTCACAAACATCTTTACTTTCAGCAATCATTAAAGCAAAAGCTGAGACATTCTCAACTGAATCATCTCCCCTGTACCTATGAGGCTTTACTACTACCATAGACTACTCGATGGTAGTACGTGGCAATTGGTGCGCATGTTGGGTAGCTGAAAATCTGACAATAACTATCGTGAGACCAACCAAGGTACAACGTTAACCATAATAACATTTAATGACTACAACCAATATAAATTCCCCACAACAACTAGGTTGTTCTTCATTAATTACCCTCAATACATCGAGTTTGGTTACAAGATAAACCGTATCCGAACCAGTTTGAAACTGGTTTTACAAAAACCGGTTTTCAACATCTGTAAACAGTCGGGTTATGACTGTAGTTTTTTAGCTGTGACCAGTTTGAACCCAACTGGAAAATGGAACCGGTTAGATAAAAAAACCGATTTAACCTGGCTAAAAACTGATTTGCCCATGTATCAACACAAATTCCATTTATGTATTTGTATTGTCTGTTAGAATCCATTTAAGGCTCAATCGTTGCCTAAAATATCCATTAATTATTTAGGGTCAGGCTAAACGTACCCCCTGGTTGCTTGTCATACCCCCCCCCCCCCCCCCGAAAAAACCAACTTTCATATTACCCCTTGAAATCATATAATTACCAAACACTACGTGAATATCGACTTTTAGCCACACATGTGGTCTGGGCGATTTGCCACACTTCGGCTTAAATGTGTGGCTAAAAGGTCTTTGACTATGTTTGAAAACCTTCCAGAATGTTTTGGCCACACATGTTATTCTTCATGTGACCATTCTATACCTACTCAGGTACTTTTTGCCACACTTTGAAAAAACTGTGACAAAATCTAGCCACATTATAAAAACGTGTGGTGAAATGTGACCTACAGTCATAGTTTGTTTGATCTTTGATACATGTGACCAAAAACACCTGCATTAGCCACAAACTGTGACATTTAACTAGCCACATGTTTTAATAGTGTGGCCAAATGTGACGAACGACTACTGTATTGATAAGAGATGTGTATAAAAGGTAAAAGATATAGCCACTTATATTACGTTGTGTGGCCTAATGTCACATTTGTTAGCCACATTATTAATAATGTGGCGAAATATGACGAACAACCATTGTATTTATTAGTAATGTGGCTAAAACGCTTATAATATATGGCCACTTATACGAGGTTGTGTGACCAAATAGTAGTTTAGTTTTATATGGCTACAACGCTTTATGTTTCCTAAGTACCATCACCTTCACCTCCTCCCAATTACAAACCTAATCCATAAACATCGATTGAATCTCATTACTCTTCTTCATCACTTTGATTCTTGCTCCAAACTTCATCAATCATCCTGCGATCAAATCTAACGGGGGTTTTCAACATGATTAATTAGAACCCTAGAGATGTCAAAAAATGTTAGGGTTTGAGTTTTGTTGAGATCAGTTGGTTGACAGATTCGTTCTCGTTTATTGATTGGTCTGTAACTCGATTTTAAACAACGATTATGTAACATCCCAAATTTCAAGATTTTTATAAATATGGATTTTAAACCAAAGAGGGGTCAAAGAGGAAATAAAACAAAAGGGTGGGTGATGTATATTTTTGTATGTTCTGGATGTGTGTGTGGACAGAAGAAGAAAACAAGCAAGAAGAATAGAACGAGCAAGAAGGAGAACAGATGATTTCACTTCTCAAATCGATTATCAAATCGAGCATTAGAAAATACATAATCATCGTCTAGTAGATGGATTATTGGGTAAGTGTTTCTAACCCTAAAGTTGGGGCTTTGTTATCTACACTTCATGCATGATGATCTAGTACGTGTTTTATGTGATTATTGATGAACTGATAGTGATAATATTGATTATGTGATCTATTACTAGTTATAATTGTTGATTCTATCATAGTAGTGTCAAACTGTGTTCAAGAGTATACCATATTTGATGAACACAGTTGATAAATTAGAGATCTTTTATGGATGTGGTTAAATGATTATAATCTGTACACATAAGTTTATTGTTGTAATGCATCAAACATAAGAGGTCATTGTTAAAATGTGTGAGCAAATAGGCATTTCAGATCGTGTGTAGAGATTTAAAGTAATGATTTCAAATGAATGCACACAAGATGTTTGTGAAAATGTCTCAACCAACAAGGAATTAAAAGAGTTGTTAAGATGTGAAATTCATATTACTGCTGTCAATAAAGTTCGTATAAAATCATAGAAAAATCGGGTGAATGTGTATTATACATGCTTGAAAACCTCTTTTTATGTACTAGGTTTCATCTTTGAACACGATAAGCTAATTCAGACTTAAAACGGAT
Source organism: Bidens hawaiensis (assembly GCF_021521415.1). NCBI lineage: Eukaryota > Viridiplantae > Streptophyta > Magnoliopsida > Asterales > Asteraceae > Bidens > Bidens hawaiensis. The sequence goes on from NW_027493539.1 coordinate 56,267, forward strand.
CAAAACAGTAGATTAAAATGATGACAGCATGTTGTTTGAAGTTAAATTATGTTGCTGTCCTGTTCTTTGAATAATCATATAAAATAGTATAAAAATCAGAGAAAGATGTATTTTATATTCTTGAAAAGCTCCTTGAGTCTACTACGTTTTATATGTGAACATGAAAAGCTGTTTCGGATGAAATATTGTTCAAAACAGTTAGGTTCTAGAGCAATACAGCAGATTCAGCATACTGTTTTGACAGAAAATAGGTTGCTGACCTGTTTTGCTAAAAATCACATATAATAAACCGTAGCTCCGATAAAGGTGAACTTTATATGCTTGGAAACCTCTGTGAGTTTACTACATTTTACTTTTGAGCATATTAAGTTAGTTCTAACTTTTAACTGGTCAAAAGTTGAGGTGAATAGGTGCTGCACAAAAGGTGCAGTACTGAAAATAGTTTTTTTCATAATAATAAATGGTGTGCGCACTTGTTTAGAAGAGATTATGACATAACTGCTTTAATGTAAATTAATGCCATAATGTATGAAGTTGCTAAGTAGAGCCTAGTCGTATATGTACTGAGTTAACCGTTAAAACGGGGGAAGTGGATAAATGACTTGAAAATGTTTAACTGATAACTTGATGAACACATTGATGATTCTTGGCTTGTTAATTATTTGGTATGAATGAGAGTGGTATGAAAATATAAATAATACTAATGCCGAGTGTCCACATTATGTATTCTAACTTGTTGAAAGTTGACTTTAACAAGCTAGGTATGTTGAAGCTTGGAAGCCAACGAGTCAAATGGACGAAGTGTAATCAAGCACCTACGAACAAAGGTAAGTTTATCTTACATCTATTTAAAGAAGTTACAAGTCTTATTAGTATGTTTTGATTTATTATGAATATCAAATGGATACGGGCCGCCTTGACCCATTAACTGAAAGTTGATTCTTTTGACTATACTTAGTGCGTATTGGTTGTTTTAACTCGTTACAGTTTGAAGTTTACCCTACCAAATGTCTAAGTGGGAATTACTCATGTCTAGAATATAAATAGTACTAGCATTGTGTAGTACGGTTTATTTGGGTTTCGGACCACCTTGTCGATTATAAGAATAATATAGTAACTAGATGAAGATTTAACTCGTTGGTGAAATATAAATTAGTAGCATGATTTAATTAGAGAAATGATTCGTTAAGTTGTTTAGACGGGTTGTAAATAATATGTTGAAAAGTTGTAACCGTTTCTAAAGTTGAATAATAGTTGAGACGTGAAATAGCATTAAGATTAATTTAAATGGGTTGTAATTATGTTGATGGGTTATAATCATGCTGATTAGAAACAGGTACGCGAATCTTATGATCAATCGGCGAGTTAAGATACATAATAAATTGAATCTTTGGAGTTGCATAACGGTAGCCGGCATAGACTACGCTGGACCTGGTTTGGCTTAATATTTTGATTAATGTTACTCCGGGATTAATATCTTATTTATATATAATATTTAAATATTGGCAATAACTAATATTTGGTATTGGATTGCTTTAGGCGAAGCCCACAAATGGAAGCGAAAATCCGAAGATCAAGTGCTCGGATTTGGACACCAATACACATCAAAGTGCAAGTTTCTAATATTGATAATGAATTATGAATAAGTTTTAAAATATGTACTATCTTTGATTAAAAGACAAGTTTCTACGGATATTATACGTGATGTTCGGATATTATACGTGATGTGTGGATACATGTTAGGACTTTTGGTACTGTTGACATTACTTATTATCACCAACGATTTTTTTAATTGAGTCGTTCCGACCCTGACCTGTTTCGACCCTGACCCGTTCCGACCCATAACCCATTTCGACCCAACCCAACCCATTTGTCACCCCTATGTTTAATGTATATTGACAGGTTAGGCGAGTTGTACCTCTTAAGACACAATTTAAAAAAATATTCAAAAATAATAAGAAGAAAAATCATAAGTCAAAATATAAATAAAAAACGGAAAAAGTAAAAAAACTAAAACATTTCCTCCGTTCTCCTTGTTCAAAAAAAAAATCGACCCGAAACATGTTTTGACACGTTCCGACCTTGGCCCATTTTGACCCGGACCCTTTATGACCCGAACCTTTTAACCCTGGCCCATTCCGACCCGAACCATAACAACCCCTTTTTTTAATTGACCCGTTTGGACCTGACCCGTTTCGACCCATAACCCGTTCCGACCCATAACCCGTTCTGACCCAACCCAACCCATTTGCCACCCCTATGTTTAATGTATATTGACGGGTTATGCGAGTTGTACCTCTTAAGACACAATTTAAAATTATATGCATAATGGGCCCATTAAAGATTTCAAGGCCCAATATGATCCATTAGGACATGTATGAGTTGTTTTTGTCTATTATGGTCTAATATGACTCCCTATAACACGATATAACCCTTAAATATCTAATGTTACATATCACATGCCATAATAGACCACTAAGAGATTTCAAGCCCTAATATGACCCATTAGAGAGACTATGACATGAAAAAGGCTATAATGGGCCACTAACACCAACAAGGCCAATAAGACCTATGATGAAAGTATCACATGTTATCGGCCATTAACATCTAACTATGACTAATGACATTCCTATACAACCTTCTTAGAGCAACTATGATGTGATAAATGCTATAATGGGCCAGAAACACCAGTTAAGGTCCAATAAGGCCCATTGATGAAAGTAAGACATTTTGTTGGGCGTTAACCAAACTATGACTCACTAAACTCATATTCAACCCATTTAGAGCAACTATGATATGATAAAGACTACAATGGGTCACTAACAACAATCAAGGCCCAAGAAGGCCCATTAATGCAAAGTATAACGACCAACTATGCCTATGGCTCACTACACTCATATACAACTCTCTTGTAGCAACGGGGACATGATAGATGCTATAATGGCCACTAGTACCATTCAAGGCCCATTGATGAATGTATGACATGTTTTGGGCGTTAATATCTAAGTATGACTAATGATAGTCATATACAAACTTCCTAAAGCAACTATGACATAACCAAGGGACACTAACATCTAACTATGAGTCTATGACTGATGATAGCAAAATAAGGCCTATTGACGAAAGTATGGTGTGTTTCGGGCGTTAACATCTAACCATGACTAATGACACTCCTATACAACTCTTTTAGAGCAACTGTGACATGATAGATGCTATAATGAGACACTGACACCGATCAAGAACTAGGATGACCCACTAATAAGCGTATGGTTTATTATTGGGCATTAACACTGATTACTACACTCTTATACAATTCTTTTAGAGCAACTATAAATATCATTTGTATTTATTTCATATGTTTTTATATTTAAAATACAATTTGTTATATTATTTAAGGTTTCATTAGTTGTTATACACACACACACACAAACATACACACACACACACTAACAACTCTTTATTTTAATTAAAAATAAAAATATTTAATTCTATTTATTTCCTATTAATTTTACTTCCCTCAAAATTTCAAATTAAATTCACCCCCTCTTTTCTTCAAAAAATTTTGAATTACCCTCCCATTCTTAAATCTAATTTCTAATTTACCTACCTTTTTTTCTTTCTCTTCATTACTTCTTATTCTTCTTCTTCATCTCTCTACACCCACCATCTTTCATCTTTAATTCTCTAACTCACTCAATTTATAACCAAATCCTTTGATTCCGGGCTCTAATCTTATTATTTTTGCGAGAGGAATTCACGTATGGTGTCGGTTTCCATCAATTTTATCTCGATTTTTGCCGGATTCGTGTTGAGTGTGAAGAACCCTAAGAACCAAGTTTGGGGATTTTCAATTTTAAGTGTTATTTTTTGTAATTGAAGCTTAGTACATCTTCTTTCATCGCTAAAAAGGTATGTATTTCACTTGTAATTGAAGCTTAATACATCTTCTTTCATTGCTGACAGATTCGTTTTTGTTTATTTATTAGTATGTAACTTGATGTTAAACGATGATTATTGAACGATTGTTGATTCTAGGATATAGTATTATGAGTCTAGTTTCCAGAAAGGTAAAATTTGTAATTTTTGAACGAGTTTTGAATAGTTTTTATAATTTTACAAAAACACTGGTCAAAGCTGATTTGGGGAGTTATATTCTTGCCTGTCTTTCCGACACCATAACTCCCTAATGACAAAACCAAACGGGTTGGTTCCAGTTCTGAAACTTAGTATTATGAGCTTTGTAGACAACCCAATTGGTCTTGCACAATTTGGATTAATGAGTTGATGGAACCATTAAACAAGTGTTTGTTGTGCAATCTGCTAAATTGTTGGTATATATCTTTAATGCTTGAATTATTGTGAGTTTTGTATGCATGAGAAAAATATAATAAAAATTGTTTGAGACACTTAATTCAAATATTCTACTGTGGTAAATTTTGTTGAATTAATACTTCATCTTTTCATAGTGAATAAAATCAGTTTGTACATGTTATAATCTGTCTCGTGAACTAAGTGATCATATGTTAAGTTGTATGATGAATGTTTGGTTGATTTGCCATGATACGATGTGTGAATACATGTTAGGACTTTTTAGTACAGTTTTCTAATGTGATTGTGCGTGAAGGTCGTTGTGCTATGCGTCGATTCAAGTTTTTATTTTTATATTTTTACCCTATATATGTATCATATATTTTTCTCTCTTTATAGGGTTGGAACACAGAAAAATGGCTAAAGAAGTCCGCGAGTGGGAGAGACAACCGCACGAAAGAGGGTAATGATGGCAGTATATCTCAGCATACGGGCGGTTCAATAGGGTTTGATGAGCATCGTATCCTCTTGGTAAGCTAGTTTTATTTGTAAATTCAATCTTAAAAAAATAAGTCAAAAATTATAATTGTTTGTGCTTTAACGTTTATTACATTACTTCTTATTAGGAAAAAGAACATGGTCGAAAATTTAAGTGGATTGAAGTATTCTTAGATACCCACCTTAGCAAAGAAAGCAAGAAAAAGTATTGGGTGGGCGAGCTCAACATTAATAGCCTTGTTGGATTTGATTTTTGTACGGATGAGTCAGAACACGCATTTGTAAGTTATCTTTATCAATTTTCGTTTTGTTATATAATTAGGTATAACATATCAACCAGGGGCGAGCAAATGAAATAGACCGTTTCATATTTCATATACATGTGGTAACATAAAAACTGCTAACACTATAATTTAATATACATGTGGTATAATCATAAACGGGTTGGTTCGGTTTATAACTAAAAATTTAAATGAAAATTACATACTGATTTTGTGGGTGTAATATATAAACGGGTTGGTTCGGGTTCAGGTCCATGAAACCAAACCGTTAGTAATGGTTTGGTTTGGTTCGGTTTAAAAGTTATACGGTTTGGTTTTGGTTTACATAAATTAAAAACCGTTACCAACGGTTTGGTTTATAGTTTGACGAAAAACCGCGAAAACCGGACCGTGAACACTCCTACTTGGCTTTGAGGTTTTGCCTTACATTAACCCTTTATTAGTTATGATGCTAATATTTTTAACAATTTTAGGTTCAAAAAGTTAGAGCCGAAATGGAAAAAGAACTAGAAAATGAATGGAAGTCAAGAAACGAGTTGGAAGAACGAGCAACGAATGGAAAAAATGGAAAAAGAACGTAAGGAAAATGAAGAAAGGAGGCAAAAACAATTTGATGAGCTTATGAGAAAGTTTGAGGTCGGTAGTAATTAGTAGTAGTTTCAAATATTTTGAATTTATAACTTATTAGTGAAGGTTTGGTAATGTAAACCTGTTTTAAATTTATGTTGTTAGGTTTGTTAAACTTATGAAAAAACATGTTTTGAATTTATGCTAATGTGTTTAGTTACATTTTTAGCCACATTGACAATAACCTCCAGTGTCTATATGATATAATTGGCCACGCAATACATCACTATGTGTGACGAAAAGTTTGACATTAGCCACACTTTAAATTAGGAAAAACATTATGTGTGACAAACGGTAATACAACAGCCACACCACAAACTACAAAAGAGTGTTTGACTGGCAAGTTCACATTTTTAGCCACATTGACAATAACCTCTGGTGTCTATAAAATATGACTAGCTACACGGTACCTCACTATGTGTGACGAAAAGTTTGACAATAGCCACACTTTAAATTACGAATAACATTATGTGTGACAAACGATAAGACAATGGCCACACCACAAACTACAAAAGAGTTTTTGACTAGCAAGTTCACATTTTTAGCCACATTGACAATAACCTCCAGTGTCTATATGATATTATTAGCCACACAGTACCTCACTATGTGTGATGAAAAGTTTGACAATGGCCACACTTTAAATTAAGAAAAGCATTATGTGTGACAAACGGTAAGACAATAGCCACACTATAATCTACAAATGAGTGTTTGAGTGGCAAGTAAACATATTTAGCCATTTTTAATATAATATCCAGTGTCTATATCATATAATTAGCCACTATATTATTAAATTTAAGTGGTCATCTCTTTGCTATATCCACACGGTATAGGTCATAATGCAAGCTTAACACAACCCTATTGGCCACATTAATATAAAATTCATGTGGCTGAAGCATGAATTCATGTGGCTATATAGATGCAATGGTCACTCATAGTAAATTGTCATGTAACCATTTTCTACCGTTTAGCCACACTTATTGGAGAGGCTTCTTGATAGCCAGCAACTAATGCCTGTACCCTTTAGCCACACTTATTAACACATAAGGCCACTAAAAACTCGGTGTGGCCATATCATACCCACGATGTCGCGACCTTTGGCCACATATGACCTGAACCAAATGTGCGTGGCTAAAGGCCTACGGCCACACTTTTTTCGTGTGGCCGAAGGTCAATTTTCACGTAGTGAAATTAGCACAAAAATAAGGAGTTCATATTATTTTTTTAAAAAGTTGCGTTTTTTTATGATTTCGAGTTTCGGGTTTAGGGTTCGGGTTTAGAGTTTAGGGTTTATGGTTTAAGTTTTCGTGTTTCGGGTTTAGGGTTTTAGGTTTTCGAGTTTCGGATTTACTTTGTAAAAGATAAAGAGGTAAAATAAGGATATTATAAATATATATACTATTAAAATTAAAAAAAAGATATTACAAATATTTACAATATTAATACTAAATAAATAATTTAGTAGTAATACTTGATAGTTTTTAATCTGATATATGTAGTGGAGATTATTAAGTAAAAAAATTGTTGTAGGGACTAATATGTATATAAATAATGTTAGGAAGTAATAATAATTTATCTAATAACTTAAGGGGTGTATATTTAGTAAAAATTAGGGGTGAGCAAAAAACGGTTCGGAACCGTCAGAACCGAGGAACCGGAACCGAACCGGTGCCTCAGAACTGCTAATGTGTGTACCGGTTCGGTTCTTGGTTCTCAGAATTTGCATTAAACGGTTGCCAGATCGGTTCCGGGTAAAACCGGTGGTTATTGACTTGGAACCGAAGAACCGGAATATTCAAAACGTTTTAAATAAATTTACCAATCCCCATTTCTAAAGAGTAACTTATTAACCGGCATCCATTCAATCATTTTCTAATTTAAATCTTCTTTCTTTACGTTGAAGAGCTAGCACCCATGATCAATTTTGATTTAAGCTATCAAGGTAATTTAATATAAAATGATATGATCTTCCATTAATCTATCTTTTCTAATGATTTATTTAACTTAAACACATTGGTTTTAATAAAAAATATAACGGATGTTCATGTTGTAAACTAAATTAGTTTTACCGTGAAAGAAGACATACAATTGTATAAACTTGTTTTGCAATTTGCAAAGTTTGCATAACTCATTTAATAAATAAATGATCGAACCGGTTCTAGACAGAACCGGCTTTAGCGGTTCTGAAACCGAACCGGTTTACTATAATAGGTTCCGGTTCTATTTTTCACTCATTTTCGGTTCCGGTTCGGTTCTTGCGGTTCTGAACCGTTGCACAGCCCTAGTAAAAATGGTGTAAGGAGGGGGTACGTTTAGCAGCTCCCATTATTTAAGGTTAATCAATTTAATGCCGACTTGTCTTTGGAATCATTTTATTGTAAAGGAAAGTATCATTTAATGCACATTTACTACATAATTACACGTATGGAAACCAGGTTAGACATTAAAATTATTTTTAAATTCAACCCGGTTTAAAACCAATTCAAGTAAAACCAATTTGGAATTGACCCCAACCGGTTACACTAGTTTCGAGTTTCCATAGCTTCTAATTGGTTCGGGTTCTGACCAGTTTTGACTCCTTTGACTGAAAACAGGTTCGGTTTAACTCGAAACTAGTTTAGGTTAAAAAAATGTTCTGTGCACTCCAATCTCTATATGTCACGAAGCTAATCACGCCATCTATCCATTGTAGATTCCTAGGTCACATACATTTTCCACCCACTATAAAAGTAATTATATTCTATTCGCCCAAAATTCATATAAACAACAAGGCCGTGTAGTCTATGAATTACAAAATAGGACGACTTGCAATATGTGACGCACGAAGTTTTTGTTTTAAGGATGCAAATACACCTTTAGTTAGGATCGTCATCAGCCAAGTGTTAAGTTGAGACTGTTATTTGCCAATGGGGCGTAACTGGATTGGGATTATTTGAAACCAATTTTTCTATTTTTATTAGTTCTTTATGCTTTCTGTTTTTATGCCTTTAAATATGTATTCTTTTTATGGAGTTGCAGGTCTTCTCTATCTCCTAGATAGAGATATGATTCGCCTAGATCCTTGCATCCCCATGCATTACTAATAATTTTGCCACGAATGAGATTTCTACTTGGTATGAGTATTGTTGTTTAATGTGGGAACTAGGAACTAAGTTAATTATACTAGTTGATCCTCATAAATGTGAGGCTATGGGTTTAAATTCTTGCAAGTGCAAGATAAAAATGATATTTTGTTGTTAAAAAAATCGATAAACTGTAAGCCAACTTAACTAATGAATTAGAACTTATTTTCATATAGTTTATTCTTCGACCTGACAATAATTAAAGCGACATGAGGTATTCGGGTTTGACCCAAACAAGCAATTCTAGAGTATATTGTTACTTAACCCAAAAACGCTTGCGATATTCAGAAAGTGCCAATAATGGGAAGATATTTCTGTATAACGGATAATGCAGCATGCAGTTCCTCATCGAGGCTCCAGTCATGTTCTGCAAAATCGTTTAATTTGTTAATAGAGTGATTATGAAAGTGTTTCGATGCCCATATATTCGAAGCAAAGCTACCTCTTGGGGAAAATCTCCATTATCCATTTGTGCGTTAATCAAGATCTTAGCTGCTTTGTGCAATGGCGCCGGGTCTCTTTCAGACTAGTCATTAGCCCAAAACCCAATGTTAGTTGCTTACAAGTCATGCACCCGATAACCTTTCATTCACTACAACAAATATGCAGTTCACATACATTATGTTTTCTTTCGTTGCCCAATAAATGGTATAATTAGGGTGTCACGGCACGACATGAACCAATAAATAAATTATGGGTTTATGTTTAGCATAAATGGATTTGGGTCAGTTTCATGTTGAACCTAGCCACCTAGGAACACGTTTAGCTAAACACATTGTGTTCCCGTGACCGGTTGTGCTTTCATAGTTTTTTTCGTATGTGCTTTATACCACAACTAAAATTATAACATCGTTTTGAGCTAAGTTTATCATTCGACTTGTATCCTCCTTCCGATCAAAAACCCTAAAAATTAGTTTGAAATTCTATTAAAAAGTTAACGTTGTTAATTATTTATCTTAATAGGGCCACTAAGAGCCATTTTTTAAATTTGGGACCATCAGTGTTGATAAACTCAGTTGGGATTATTATCGGCCAATAGCCTTTAATTGAGATTATTAAAATCCAATAAACCATTTTTTAGGAGTATTAAGATCAAAGCGAGGAAAAAGGAAAGAGAAAAAAAGAAACTAAAACAAGATTAAAATTTTTGGTTAAAGTAGTATTCGTGTTAAGCAAGGTGCCTGGCAAGATATTCGGGTTTATATCGGTCTAACCCATGAACACATGACACATTTTAACACCCCTAGTGTGAATTTTGTTAGCTTATTTGCACTTGTAACATTTAAAGGAACATGATCTCTTAATTTGTAAGTTTCGATTATGTCCTTACCGCATTGTAGACTTGCAGTATACAACGTAATGTACGATGTATAGTTCTAAGTAACTGAAAATAACATGTATGCTTTAGTTAACGTGTGGTGGTGCCTAGAGAAAGCTAACCTGCCCGGCTGACATGAGACCAAGCATAGCCCACGACGTTTGCACTATGTTAGTTCGATTTCCAGCTAACGGTGTGTATACTTCACTAGGACAAGATTTGTAGCTCTCACCCCAGCCACCTTCTTCATTACGGGTTGAAAGTAAAAACTTTACCCCTTTACGAACCGCTTCACAATTGTTATATGTTTTTCCAGCTGATTCTAAACCTCCTAGCGAAAAGAATGCACCATATATGAAACATATCCCCCAATAGCCATACCTATAGATATTATAAAGTTTTTAATATGTGAAATAGAGGCATCATTATTAAATAAATAAACAGCTTCAAGAACGGTATAAACACTTTATGTGCTGATATACTATGATAAATAGACGGTCAGAAAACAATATAACAGCTTGTGTTTCAGTGGCGGATCCATAAACTTTCACCAGGGGGAATATTCGATATAAACACTCGGTTGTACCGGGTCAAAACAGGTCGAATATAATGGGTCAAAACATGTCGATAGTGCAAGTTTTGCTTTTAAAAGCTACATTGTATAAATCAATTCAACTTAAGGGGAAAAAAACATGTAGAATGAATAGCCATTATGTTCGGACTCTGGAGCCTTGTAGTTGTATAGACCTATGTACTCCATTGTCAGTTACCCACTTACCCGTGCATTAAAAATATATATGCAGAAACGTAATAATTAATGCATACTATTGCTTTAAGGGTTGATATTATAACCAGTTCATTTAAAAAAAAACAAGAAACTGATTTGATGTTTTCCGTTTCCAGTTTGTTAGACTAAACTAAACACACTAGTTAGGATAAATTAGAGCTTCTCATTTGGGCTTTCTAACGGCCAAGGTGCATTCTTAATTTTTTCGTGGGGGGACATGAGGATTATTTCTTGGATTCCACTAGCGTATTAAGTTTGATGGGCTAATTTCAGTGGGGTCCCTCTCCTCCCCCTCAAGCATGAATGAATCCGCCTATGTTGTGTTTCTTTCTCCCAATGTATCTTTACGCGTATAAATGATTTTGATGGTTTATGAGATTCTCTATTTAAAACTGATTATATATATATAGTTCATAACATTACCATGAACCGTCTTTCCATTGGGTGTTCTCTAGATAACGCACTGCTTTCGTGACCGAATTATCTATTTCTTTTTCTCTATACCCGGGGTGCAACCGTTTGAACGCTATAAGAGCTTGCATCACAGAAGTTGTGCACTCAACATGCCTGATTTGATCACCGAGAAAAGAAAACTTAAGGATCTACACAAGTTCTTTAAATTTTACGATTTGTAAGAAACTTTACTCTCGTTCGACGACAATGTCAGCAAACATTTCCGAAGGATTCAACATCTACATGTAAGAACACAAAATATGTTTTATATATTAACATATCAGAAAGCTCTAACAAACAAGTTCATGTACCTGTAAATATGGTTGTGGGATTGGTGGTTCCCAAACTGCGAAACCTCCGTTTGTCGGACTTTGTACATAAAGTAGAAAATCGACCGCATCATATAACCGCTGCGTTTCAAACTTTTCGCCCTCGGGCATTTCAGATAGCAACAACAAGCACTGTAATATATTTACCATCAAAACAATATTATCTCCAAAATACGAAAAATAAACATAAGACAAGGTTAAATGATCACTTTCAATGCCTCCCCAGTGCAATCTGAGACGGGCCAACCATGATCTTGATCTGAAAATGTCCATGCCCCTTTGCTAAACTGTCGACACATTTTACTAAAATCGCTGGTCGGGTTCTGCCTAACTTGTGATTCTTTAAGATAGAAATGTGCTTTTTTAAGGGAATCTCCATATTCATCGGACATGTTACTTGCGATTATTGCTTGAGTTGCGAATGCGGTGATCCATAATTGGCTACCGAATGTTTGGGACTTCATTCCGTCTTCTGCTAGCCATAAGTAATCAGGTACTCGAGCTAGGTGACGCTTAAACTCGTCCCCGTTGGGGTTCTCTGCCCACCAACACATCATTTGGAATCCCTGTCTCGTTAAAAGAATTAATTACCTGATGGTTTTGCGACAAATAAGGCTGTCGCATATCTTGTGAGTTTTACCACATACAAGTACGGTGCTAATTTTTGGTCTGTTTGTACACCGGTTCGGTTTTTGGTTATTTGGTCGAATCATAAAACCGAACCGAACAGAATTCAGGTAGATCCAAAACGAAAACTGAATTTGAATTCGATCAGTTTTAACCGAACAACTTTTTTACCTTTTAAAAACTTTCTACTTTTTTTTTACATTTATTTATTATTAGGTTGAGTTGGAATAAAGATATAATTGGATTGAGCTAAAATGATAAATAACCATTTTTTTTTCATTCAGGTTGAACATAATTCAAAATTTTGTGAAACCAATAACCGAATCACTAATTCAGTTTTAGTTTAAAAGCGAACCAAAAAAGAAACTTATAATTAGTGTGGCTTTGATTAATTTTGGTTCGGTTTAACTGATTTTAAAGCACATAAGGAACACCCATAGTTCTGAGGAAATTTTGTGACCAAATTTGCTTTTCAGTGTCGAGACGAAAATCGTCTCAATTGTTGCGACGAATCTTCTCACTCTAATCGTCAAAATCTGCAACAGAGATTTGCGACGACTTTTTATGTCATTTACCTGTCGCTAAAATATCATATCCGGTCAGTTTAGGCAACCATACACAAATTTTATTAAACGCGGTCAATAGTCAAACATAGCCATTATTAATAGGGTGTTCAGTATTCGAATCGGACTCGAATAACTCGAAATTCGATACGACTCGCATTCGAATTTGAAGGTTCGAATTCGATTTTCAATTATTCGAGTTTGATTCGGTTCGAATTCGATTTTAGAAATCGAATTTCGAATCGAATACGAATTTATGATTTAAATTCGATTTGAAATTCGAATTCAAATTATACAAATATTTTTTTGTTATATATATACATACTTATGAATCAACTACATAAATCTTTTGAGTTATAGTGATTAAAAATTGAAAGTTCATCACTTTGGTCAATAATTAATGTAATTGGACATGATAACTTTAAACGGTTTATTTATTTTATGTGCTTGTACATTTTTTTGTTAAAAAACTCAAATTTGTAGTGATTTTGAAAGTGAAATAGATTTTTAACTGAATTCGAATCGATTAAAATTTCATTCTTGAATCTAATCGAATTTCGAATTAGCTTTTCTGAATTCGAATCGAATTTGTCGAATCTATTTTGAATTCGAATCCAACCTCATAATTTAAAATTTTGAATAGATTCGTATATTCGAAATTTTATTCGTTAAACACCGCTAATTATTAATTATTAGTGAAAATAGCTATATATGGTCAAATATTACCCAGAAACCCAGAAAGTTGTGACGGCTTTGCAACGGGTTTGTCTACCACATTGCTAATTGATCCCTATTAGTTAACTCGACACATACCTTTTCGATGCTTGCCATGGTAATGTACCGGCTCTCTTCCGCGTTGTAACGCGTCAACTCAATCGTCCTTTTGAGGGCTCTTTCTCTTAGTTTGGTAAAAGGCCAATACTTGAAAAGTGGTTCACTCAAGTAATGAAGACCATCCCATAACATATCTTGGACTATTGAATGAGGGTAGTACAAATCCTCCTATAATAAAAGAAAATCACAACACATTTGTGACAACATAGAACACTTTTTAAAGTATAGCCGCTCGTGAGATATTTGATGTCAGCTTGTTAAAAGCTTGAATGATCAGGATGAACTTAAACAAGCCTGAGCTCGAATTACCTCACGAGCCTAAACGCGCCTATGTTATATGTATTATCTAATAATTGTTTTATATAAAAGAGTGAAACAAATTTAACAAATTATATATTATGTTATATATAAAAGTTTTATTTAAAAATACATATAAAAATAATTAAAATGTATATAACATAATTAACTAATTATGAATAATAAATAAGTTGAGCCCACGTGGATTTTGAGTTTGAAAACTACTTAAAAGTTGAGTTCGAGCTTTATAAATAACATTCTTAGAAAATGACCATTGAGCAACCTTGCAACATCTATGGCGTTGTTTATTCCAATTTATCTCGTTGTATGGCATGGGATAAATCTCTTGACGTAGTTGAAGAACAAGATCGGTGATCGGGCCATGAAATTTTCTTCCGTATAAGTATGACACGGGCATGTAGACCGTTCGACAATAGCACCACATTTTAGCTACATTATGGACATGAAAAGCGATGAGAACAACTAAACTAATTTGGCTCAAGGTCCAAAACATCATTGAACATTTGTGACTATCAAGTAAGTCGCTAAAAGCATATGCGACGGACTATGACCACCACATGTTTAGCCAACCATTTTCCCATTTTAGCGACTAAATACTAATCTCTATATTTGCGGCAGCAACCACCTGGGACGTTTTTAGTTTTAATAATTAGTTAATTAACTTTCAAAAAATATTTGCCGCCCTTTCATGATCTTTTTTATTTATTTTTTAAAAAGCATTTGACCGTTTATTTTTGTTACATTTTTATCAGGGTTTTTACATATTTCCCCTCCAGCAATATTTGCTACCGCTTTTGCTATGGCTTTATGATTATTTTCATTGTTGACATTTATCTAATTTTATACATATGTAATTGCGATCATTATGTTCGGTCTCCATTACTTGGATATGCAATGTGTACCTGGATGAAAGGGTAGAGCTTCTGGGAAAATCCAAAATTCTGGTGGAACCGGGTTGCATCCTTCCCATTCATACACACCAAGTACCTACACACGTTATAAGCATTTGAAATGGCGCACAATTGGTTTAATCGAACAATTTTATATAACGAAGAATTTATATAGATGAACCGAGTGTCAAGTATGTTACCGAGAGATAAAGTTTGCCCCAAGAGGGTATGGAAGTCGCACCACCATGGTCGAGTATCCATCTTTGGGCTCGAGTGAGTGCCACATTTGCATCATCATAATCTTCACCGAGTAGTCGTAGGGCTACGTAGCTCAACACGGTCACAAACATGGTGCTATGCCCTTCTATATGAAATCCCCATCCTCCATCTTCACCCTAACATCGATCAATATCACCAACACCGATCATCTACGCAACGCTATTGAAAATGCAAGTATATATGAAGTATGGTTTCTTACTTGATGGTTGTAGATAAAACGTTTCATCTCTTTTTTGTGCTCATTTGTTAAATGTGTACCTATGGCTCCACTTATGTAGAAGATAATAATCTGCACATGTAAGTGTTGTTAATAACTTGTTGAAACTGACTAGACCGTCCAAACAAAACAAAACCAAACCAAACCAAACCAACTAATTTGGCCGGTATAAAAGTTAAACGGTTCATTTTGACGTTTGAGAACTGAAACCAACCGTATAAACTGAACCAAGCGTTAACAATTACATTTATTATTTTATTTTAGAAATATAGAGTTATTTAACACTCCTTATACATTTTTTTTGTTCAAAACCAGAGTTGCTTTTGTTCAAAACGAACAATATTGATTGATATTGAGGGTCTTGATATTACAAAATAAGATTTAACGGCTTGGTTTTGATCCTAACACTTTAGTATTCTTGTTCTTACATCTTACTGACTGACCATATGCAACTAGACAATTAGTTGTAAGATTTTCATAAGCGACATCAAATCAGGCATTAGGCTCAAATGTTTTCCATATCTTTACACCAAATCAAACATTACACCTTTTAGTGACAGAATGAATTGTTTTAACTTACAAGTGGAGGAGTGAAGAACAAAGGGCCAGCATGTTCAGTAGCCCAGTGACCATCTTTTGCTTGGATTGCACGAATTAGCCGAACAGCTTTTCTCGTTGCCGTTATCACGGCTTCATAATCCGCATTCTCGTCCTCTTTTAACCTTGCGGGTGGTATACTCAGCACATCTATTCCGCTCTCCCTGATCAACTACACAAGGTAATCCACGTTATTATCCATAATGTAAAAGAATACAACCTCTAGTCGCTAAATATGTCCGAGCAAGTATTAAGTATATAATAACAACAATATTAGTAATATTATAATAATCAACAAAATAATAATGGTTTTTTTTTTGTGGCTTTGTTGTTTTCTCTTGAATTCTCTCATGTTGTATCTATCTATTCTAATAAATAACTACCCATTTTTGCCATTTGTCACTCTTATAGCTCTCTTCATCTTTTTTTTCAACTTTTCAATATTGATTATTATATTTTAAGTCATTTTAATATATGAATTGAAGTTTATTTTTCTTGAATGTAAATCTTATTCGATTCATTCATTAACATTAATGGTGAAAGATAATAAAATAAGGAAATATCAAAATTGAAATTACAGACATATTAGAATAAAATTTTAAAATCATAGGTAATTAAAATCAAGGTAAAATATATAACTTTTTAAACTGAGATTTGAACAACAATGCATAATTTTTTATATAAGATTGATTTCAAATTTGGATTTAAAATTTTCTCATATGTATTTGAACTCCGAAAAATGTGTATTTTCTTAATTTTCTCTAACCATTTTATATAAATATTGCGAACATGAAGAATACATTTTATATATATCTCGGTGTTTAGCATTAAATCATTGAAGTTGAATATTATAATTATAATCCATGTGAATAGCAATTTACTATATGAACTATCTATCATTTATTTATATGACTTTTTTGTGTAGTATAAAAGGTTAGTAACAAGAAGATCAATATTTAGTTTTCAACATTTTCTTTCATAACTCAAGACAAAAATGCTCCAGAAACACATATTTTATGACTTGATTTATACTTTTTTATACATTCAAATATATTTAATTTAATATGCATTATAATACAAATTACTTAATTAAAAACATTTAAATTTAAAAAAAAAAATATGTTTCAATCCATTTCCACTATTTTTGCTTTCCAAAAATCATTTAGGATATGAAAACCTAGAATATCGTTTTCATTCGGTTATTTAAGTTATTTCAATATTATATTAACTTAGTAATTTTATTTTTAGACAAATACAATGATTTGAGGTAATATTAGTGTTACCTGTTGGGTATTACATAATTAAAGTGTCTATTATAGTTTATATTCAAAATAATAAAGCTATATACAAATTAATATTTTTTTTTAAATTTTTACTGTTATTTAAACACGGCTTTAAGGTTAGTATGTCTTTCTCATTTTTCATTCATATGAAATAAAACAAACCATTTTGTTATATTTAAATTTGGGTTTTATATGTTTCTTGATTATACAATTATCAATTTTAATATATAAAATTAATTAAAATTTGTCATATGCAGAATATTAATAACAACAAATAATTTATTATGATTAATCAATTTCAGATTTTAAGAATGATTATATCATCAAAGTTCAGGTAAATTTTTTTTTTTTTGGGATAATCGTTTTTTTTTTTTTTGATAAACATGAACAAATGATCTCAAATGACATCATATATATTAATTGATCAAAAAGTATGTTATTTTGAATATTTTTTTTATTAGTTTCATGGATATATATTATAATTTATCTAGGGTCGCGGTATGTATTTGAATAACCTTA
The DNA here is from genome assembly GCF_021521415.1 of Bidens hawaiensis. Taxonomy (NCBI): domain Eukaryota; kingdom Viridiplantae; phylum Streptophyta; class Magnoliopsida; order Asterales; family Asteraceae; genus Bidens; species Bidens hawaiensis. The sequence goes on from NW_027493539.1 coordinate 74,114, forward strand.
TTTGTCACACAGACATCTATATATGGCTATATCAAGAGTTATAAGCAGACATATATAAAGATTTTGATTTTTGATAAACGATGTATATCAACCAATACAATCACAAATATATTGTACAAGGAAAGTTTTACTCCCGTCCAATTAAAAGTGTCAATGTTTCTTTTTTTTGTTTGTCCTATTACAAATGTTCACTTTCAAAATGTATTAATCAACTTCCGAATTTACCCTTAAACACACACAATTAACATTAATAACCAATATTGATGGACCCAATTTTCAAGGGCATTATTATCATTTGATAAGAAAGAAAAATAATCATTCAATCTACATTAAACTTTGTGTTTTTCAAACCATGACACTTTTAATTGGATGGAAGGAGTACTTATTTGTAACATATTTGTGTAATCTTAGTTATGTAATTTCTGAAATTTTTATATAAATTTTAATTGTATTAACAATATATGATTATTTTGTTGACTGTAATTCACTTAATGGTTAAAGTTTCAAATTTTCATTAATTACCCGTGTAATACACGGGCCTCAATCTAGTATGCATATAGTTGATTAGTACTACATAAAACATTATGTAGCTAATCTATATTTGGTTGGCTGGTTATAAGTGATCCTGATTTTTTCCCGCTACTCTTATATATATCACCAGTTGATATTTATAGTAATAAAACATAGTGTATCAAAATATTGGGTTACAATTCTTAAATCTTTACACAACAAATTAAATATTTTCTTTATTCAACTCATGTAACACACAAATTTCTATGACAGTAATATAAATAAATAGTTAACCAAGTTAAAAAGAAAATGGAGTCCTTGTAAATTTAAAGGCCTAGAACAAGTGATTACATATGTATGAAAATATAATCATATAATTTGTTTTGAATAAAACGATTCAAAACTCTCCTTCATTAACCAAGCACATGCAAGTTTTTTAAAGTGATGGATTTTACCTGTATCCGCATAAGTAAATCACCGGATGTTTGGAAACCCTCCTTTTTTCGTTCTAGGAAATTTTGACGTGCGTTTTCGACTTCTTGTCGTTCTTCTGGAGTTCCAGCATCTGGGTCGAACTCCCAAAACTGACGACCAACAAAGTTGTTGGTGGTAATCAAGTAAGGATCATTACCTTCGGCTATCTTCAACTTCCACATCTTTTGTTTTTTTGTTAACTGATGGCCCAAAGAGATGTAGTATCATGCAATAGGAATGAGGATGTGTTTGTGGTGTTTTATAGGGTTAATTTGTTTTCCTTTATTTCCTTTTGGTGTAACAAACTAGGGTCATAGTGGGGGAGTTTACTCCTTTAAAACTTAAATGATTATTACTTAAATTATAAAAATATATTGGATAGCATCATAGCAACTTGTTTTATGCATATGCTTTATTTTGTATATGTTCATAATTTTAGTACTATACCGTATTATATCATCCTATATTCATTTTGTGTTAATTTTAGATGGTCATTTTGGGTAACAAAAGATGTTTGAAAGAGATGTTAGATCGAATAATTTTTTCTACAAATGACTGATCGATAAAATTAATAATAATCCATGGTTTTTAAGAAAAGGGAAGAATTTGATGTTTCTAAACATTTGATACCATGAACAATAGTGTTACATGTACAAAAGGATTATTATTGCAAATCACTAGCCAAATGATTATACAAAAGGAATTGAAACGAAATTGAAAAACTGAGTTATAAGTAATCGCCAACGGTCCCTATTATGTTGTTAACGATCTTTTAACAACCAAACTTCTAAATGATCGAACACTAACGATCCATGCAAAAACTTCACCAACTATTAAAGAATGACTAGAACACCCTGAACTTTAATCAAACTCTGTTAACTTCAATGAATTAGTAACATGATAACTTCATTATTAGTCTCAATGTTTAAAAAATCGGTATTTTACTTGTACCGGACTGGGCTAAAAAACGGTACAATCGGTTGAACCGGGTTATAACGGAAGGTTCAACTGGTTGAATAGTTTACCTTATAATTTCCTATAAATGCAACTTTAACTCCAAAAATAACCCAAAATGTAAATGATTTCATAAAAAAAAGTAATACAAAAACACTCAATTTAAAAAAAAAAATAGTCATGTTTACACGTTTCGATGTTAATTGTTGGGTTGAAAGTAATTATAGGAAAATATGGGCTGCAAATATAAAAAAAATTCTCGTACTTAAAACCAGTTTGTCGGTAAAAACCGGTATTTTAGAAAAAACCGCCGGTACGATGTTCTAGCAAACCGGTCAAATATACCGGGCTTAAAATACCGGTCTGCTGTGCGAAATACGGTTTAACCGGTTCAACCGGCCAGTTTGAACCGGTTTTTAAAACACTGATTAGTCCTCAACTTTTTAATTCTTCTTCCAATCTAAGTTTCAACCAATGCCTTCCGCTCTTTCAATTTGTAGAATGCATTATTCTTGTCTTTTAGACTATGCTTAATAGGCTATAAAGATGGGCGATAAGGGCGGCTTTTAGAGGGGAACACCCCTCCCCCCTTCCCGAGGCTACAAAAGGGGTGACAATGCTGAGGGTGAAAAATACATTTCGCCTAAGTTATTTTGTTGTTTATTTAGTATGTGTGATATATATATATATGTGTATATATATATATAGTGTGTGTGTTGGGCTATAACACCACTACACCCCTAAAACAAAATTCTCTCATTTGCTGACTGGACGTCACATGACACAAGTCACCCTATTTTATATATAGCTCATTCACTACACATAGCCTTAGAGCATTCACATCCCGTTCCCCATCCCTATCTCTATAATTACACTACAAACAATACATTTCTCTTTCCTGTTTAATTAAATAATACTTTTATCATTACAGTTTTCTCTCTCCTCTACTCACAATCAATCCAACAAATATTAAAAAATAAATAGGGGCAAACAATGTTCCCTAAATGTTTCCCCAAATTTACAAAAAAAAACACTACATTTCTCTCTCCACCCTATAATTTACACTCACAATCATCCAAAACCTCACCCTATAATTTACCAATCTCCCTCACATAATTATAGGGGATGGGATGGGATGGGAATGCTCTTATGGTGACCACCCAAACCATTCTTGAGAAATCATCTAAAGTGAACATAAGACACCTTGCGTCTCCGGCCCAGAGAATCGACCCTTGTAGAAACTTATTGATTAGAGTGAACATAATCTAAGATTCCTTTTGTGTATCTTTCCCTTTATCAAGTTGACCTCTCGTCTCCTTTCTTACCACACAAGTTTCACAGATGCCAACATCATGGAATTTGTTGGAAAATTCAAACAGTAAATATTAATACGACATAATTTTTTAAGTTGTGTGGTTGAGAATTTAAATTACGGAAAATCGGTTTGTCCCGTATTGGTGAAATGTAGAAGAGGTAAAATGATAAACTTTGAAGTAGCTTACAAGTGGGAGCAGAGGCGGCCCGACTATTTTGGAGGCCTAAAACGAAGAAAAAGTTTGAGGCCCTTACTAAGAGTTTGAGACAAAATGATAGAATTTATAATTTTTATTTGTTAATTACCAAGCTTTTTCATGTTTCATAATTAAAATTACAAATTTTAGTGTTTGTTTTGATTTTTTAAGTTTGATTTATGTATAATATAAGAAAGATATGAATATTTAAAAGCACCCAAATTCATGTTTCATAATTAAAATTACAAATTATTCTTTGATAATTAAGGAGTTATTTTACAAATAAATGAGATGTTATAACCCGTTTAAGGGTTATCCGGGTTTGATGAAACTCATGACCCGTGAAAATTATTGTGTGCTTATAAAATAGTTTTACACATAAATGAGATCTTATAACCCACTTAAAGACTATTCGGGTTTGGTGAGACCCATAGCCACGATTCGGGTCAAATGCATGAGAAGCCTCCATTTAATCAAGCAATCTGGTGACTCTAGAGAATGTGGGGAACAACCTGAGAGCGACACCTAGGATTTTATGGTAGGCAATTATATAGATAGTTAGATATATATATATATATATATATATATATATATAATAAACAAATAATATTCTTTACTTTTGGGACGCATGTTTGTAGAAAAAAAAACTATTTGGGAGTGAAATATTAATATTGAATGTATAACTAGTTTTGTTTTCCTTGCGCGGGGCTGTCAAAATATGGTTATACACCCTTCGTGAATCGGTCGGGTTTGGTTATGTTCATTGCGGTGCATAAACTAAAAAAAGCTCGTATAACTTATGATACAAATAATAACATGTTTAAAGTGACGTTTATATGGTCAGTAATCCTCGAATGTTGCGGTGGCACTCAACGCAAATTCAGTCACATTTTCAAACGACCTTTATTTGGTCGGTAAAACTTGGACGTTTGGCACGATGGTGACTTGATACGAATTCGGTCGGTCTCGGTTACAACACATTTCAAACTACATTTATTCGATTGGTAAAACCTGAGCGTTGCGAGGGTGCTTGACGTGTTTTGTTTATGTTCGTTATGATACTGAAACTAAAAAAACAAAAACAAAAAAGTTACATGTGAAAGCAAAAAAAGAAATAAAATTCATTGCAATATTAAAAAAAATTATTTTGTACGGCGGACATGAATTACGGCCTAACATCTACTAGACCAACCCAAAAAAAAACAAACAAAAAAGAACATATCGTCAATGGGGTTCAAACATGCATGCACATGGAAGTAAAAATAATGTTTAGAAAATACAACGTGCCATCAAGCCACATACATATATTGTGCTTAGATATCAAATGAATTACTTAAATACTCAAACTAATTATAAGTTTCAAGATTTTGTGACACCAACATGCGATATTTATCTTATGCATATAGTATCTAGGATTGATTTATTAGTCACTAATAATGCTTTTTTAGGGTTGATGGTCTTTGCATAATCTCCTTCTTTTTGTCTTTGTTTCTTTATGGCGTTTATCTATTATCATATTGTTTACCATTTGTTTATTATTCGTAGCTTACTAATGCTATGTTTTGAGTTTTCCTTACTTCTTTCTATTTTCTGTTCGTATGTTCATAATATACTTTTCTGGTCCACGTATAGTTTTTTTCTTTTTTCTTTTTTGAAGAAGACAGAATTGAAGATGTTGATGATGTGTTTGAAAAATAGGAATTCAAGATGAAGATGCCATGGATGATTCTTTAGTAAAAGACTAAATTTGAGATGAAACTCAAATAGATAGATGGAACATCCCATGGTAATTACCTTCAACTTATACCAACATAGAGAAAACTTAATTTGAATGTTGATAACAACCGGATGATATCACATTGAGGGAGTAAAAATGATTTTACTAGTGACTTAGGAAAATATTCTTTCAACGATGAGGAGTAATTTATTAGAGTTTTCACACACTACCATATCAAGTCACATAAAACATTTTATGATGTTCATAAGATGTAAGTTACAGTGTACATGAAAAAGATTGCAAATGGCACATTAGTAAACGTAAACGTAAACGTAGTGGCTCTTTTAAAATCGCACAATACACATGTCCACGTACTTGTTTGCATTATAAGATTACACAAGATCATCCAAATTTAGATGCAACCTTAATCGCTCAAGAAATCCAACACCTTATAAAAGAGCAAACTTCTATTAGTATTACCACTTTGAATAAATTAGGCTATGTTGATGTAGATGAGGTGGAAAACTTCTTTGAACACCAATTATATATATACATGTATATATTATAATTTTTAACTTCTGCTCAACACACATAATCATTCATCTGTCTTTCATACTTTACCTTCGTCTCTCTCAACTCCTTGCTTCTTTACCGGCGATGCATCGCTTTTGCATTAGCGTTAGGGTAGTGCTTTATTGCAATTTACCATTACGATATTCGTCTTTAGGGTGTTTCTGGGCAGCCAATCAGGTTCAATCAATCTCTTCAATTGACCATTGTTTTATCTTTTCATTTGGGTTGCTGTGTTGTTGATTGCTTAACCGCCGGGTTTTTTCGACACTAGTCGACCTTCACATTGCTGTTGAAACGGAGATGGCGGTGGAAGAGGACTAACTTATATATGTTGGTTAAGGAAAGGTGAAAAATTATTAAATTCTTTTGTTGACATAAACTTCCAGATGGATTATGAATGGGGTTATGGGGCAATGGAGTATTTTGTTATGCTGCAAAAGCGAGATTCGTGCTCACAGTTGAAGATAGGGCTGTTCAAAACCGGATATCCGAGAAACCGGATATCCAAACCTTTCGGATAGTGAAAAACACTATCCGAATCCGAAACTTCGGATATCCGAAGTTTCGGATAGTGAACCGGATATCCGAAATTGTTAAAAATCAACAATCAAAATTGACCATCATCATTACTCCCAAATCAAAAGATAGAAATCATCACAGCTTCATAATCAAAGTCCATTCCATATCATTACTTGAATAATTTTTCTTTCAAAGTCGTATTAGTTGATGTTGTATAACTCTCAGATTACCAAACACTTGCAACAATTTCTGAAAACTCTTCAAAATTGATTACTTATTATGGGAGTAGGGTTTAAAGAGGCACGAGAAGGTCAGGATGATGATTCTGATTTTGGTATTACGAGAAGGTCAGGATGATCATACCAAATACATGAAGGTATTGGCGGCGAGAAGTGATGGGGCTGCTGCCTGGTGATGGTGTAGGCGGTATTGAGTTAAGGAGGTGGTGGTCGGTGATGTTAATCGGCGGTGAGAAAGGGAGACAGGAAATAGATTCAGATGTAGAATTATTAAATTATCCTAAAACCTCTATAAGCTGTATTATTATATCGTTTAATACATTATATAATTTTTATTTTCGGATATTTCGGATATCCGAAATATCCGAATTTTTATAAAACAGCATCCGAATCTGAATCCGAAAATTCGGATAATTCAGATTCGGATACTTTTGAACACCCCTAGTTGAAGCTCATGTGGGCTGAGTAATACCTTCACCAGAAAGTGCATAAACAAAAGAATTATGTAAAAATGGTAATGAGCTTTTGTAGGCACTAAATGCATATATCTGTTTTTTCAATTGTTATAACTAGGAGACAACTAAATATACCACTGACATCACTAGTAGTATGGTCATTATTTGATTACTTCAACAAAGAATATTGTATATCCTGATCTTTTGTTGTTGACCATTGTTTTGGCACACTTTTTCGAGCTTAAATCGTGTATGTCGTGTTGCCGGCGTGTATCTTCAATGGTAATCTCTCTCCACTTCATTATAAATCGGTTGTGGTGTTACCGGGTTCTGATTTGTAACCCTTGGTGGCGCCAGACAACAACGGTTTCATGATTGGGTGCTTGGGTTTATGGCGTTTCGTCACCATGGCTAGCTCCATAGAGCATTAGCCCTCTGTTTTTCTCATTTTGTTGGCTAATTTTTGTAGGTTTCTTTGTTAAAATTTCTCATTAGGGGTTCACCAATTTCAAATCGTGTCGTTAGCTGGTTGTGTGGTGGCGGTGTTTTGACCTACTGTTGTCGGTTTATTGGTGATCTCACTTCAAGCTAAACAATGTAATTCTTACTCAATCGCTTATAAATAGATTGTCTTCGAGGAATGGCAAGTTTAGTTTTACCCTCTAAACTTCATTTCATTTAAATCGTTGTTTCAGCTCACATCCAATATTCAACTCTTTGTTTTATAATATGTTAGGTTTCAGTATTATTCTTGGACTTGAAAACTCTAAAGGAATCTGGGCACGAATATGTTTACAGTAACATTGGGAGGTCCATATTACTAGCTCAATCAGCAGCCCTTTCTGAGGTAATTACAAAGCTCCTTTTATTAATTACTTCAATGTTTATTATAAAATTTAGATTTTTGAAGCTAAAAGATTACGTATTTTATTAGTTTATTCAATTACTTGATTTAAATTAGTTTAAAATCCTTGGCAGTGATGGCTGATGGTGGCAGTGGCGGTGGTTCAGTGGTCTCTTACCACCTCTATCTGCCAGCATAAGGTGGTGACATGCACTCTTTGTGCTTCTCTACTGTGGCTTTTTACAGATTAATAATGAATTTCATTGTCATTCAGTTATTTGAAGGAATTGACTTTTGACTCAACAATGATGTGTATCTAAGCCCGTACCATCTTGGATTGGCAACTGAGACGGCTTGGTTGCCTATATGAAAGGAAGACCGCGTTCGTTAAAAGTCCAATGGCGTGATGATGTTCAGTCATAAGCGTGACAACTTATGTTGCAGCCATGGTCCGAGCTGAACCTATTGACCTATTGTGATACCGCCTCTTCAAATCGATTTATGGTTGTGATGATGTTCGGTTATTGGCGTAGCAATGTATGTTGCATCTGGTGATACTCAAAGGAACCTCGAGTTGACTTCCATCTTTACTTTTTTATTATGTCTTTACATTCGTTCTTCACAGCTATGGTTTCATAAACCCCCGCATTACTAGTTACGTCTTATAAGTGTTCTCATGTTGAGTGCATGAGTTGCCAAACTTTCCTTGAACACTTGGCAACACATTTATTAGTGTTACTCACTTTTTGATTGTTATGCTACTTGGTTATTCAAGTTTTCCCTAACTTCCTAATGAGGCTTATTGGCCAAACTCATCATCTATTAGAAAAATCACTTCCAAATCCAAATCCAAATCCAAAGCGTGACAGAAAGAGTCGCCCTCGTTATAATGTTCTACAAAATTGATGGATATTTAAAAGGGAAACATACTAACCTTTGTAGAATTTGTGAACAACATGGTCATAATAAGGTAAGATGTCCCTCTAGGGCTAGAAGAATGAATGACTAAGCGGGTCAAGTTGTTTTGGCATTTCTCTGTTGATTGGTGTTGAGGAATTTCTGCAAATCGTATATCTTTACAAAATCTGAGAGTCGTGAAACACTTTCAGATCAAAACTACTTGTTGGTTCCCAAATGTTTTGACCGGATAAAATTCAGATTGAGTGCAAGAATCATTATGGAAATTGAGAGAGTTTTTATGAACCAGAGAACGTATCATATGATCAAACTACGTTATATTAGGGTTTGAAAACGGGGATGATTTGCAGTTATCTAACTAATAACTGAAAAGACGCTCCTCTTATTTCATTAACTTTGTAACAAAAATTAATTAATTAATTTTCTAATACGTTTTTAATACAGAAACATATGTTCGAAATAAAAAATTTCCAAGCTCGACCCCTGCCAGGGGCTGCCACCCAATGGACCCTGCTACCAGGGGCGCTGCCCCCCCCGACCCCCGCCAAGGGGAGTTGCCCCCTTGGAACCCCAATGACTTAGGTTCTTCGCCCCTAAGTTCCAATTATAATAAGATCAAATAAGTGTGCACTCCACACCAGACTTATTTAGATTCATATTACAATTAACTTGGTTAACAATTTAATCCCCAATTACACTAAAATAACTAACAATTGGTATTTGATACTCGAACCCTAGCAAGCTGACTTTACTTAAAAAATAAAAACAAATAATTTTTTGTTAGAATCATATAATTCAGTTAGGTCTGTAAATGAACCAAATGAGCACGAATATGAACACTTAATTGAACAAGTATTTTGTGTTCGTGTTCGCTTATTAAAAATGAATATGTTCATGTTTGTTTATGTCCGTTTGTTTAAATTTTAAACCAACAGTTCACGAACATAACTGAATAAAGATAAACAAACATATATGAACAAATGCAAATGAATACAGACAAACATAAACGAACACAAATAAACACATCTAAATAAACACAAATGTGAAAGTTGGTAAAGATTGTATATTCATTGATTGCAAAACCTTGTACAGAAAGTCCTTAATATAGGACAATTGTCTAACAAACTAATCTATATAAATAGAAATAAATATCTCCAAAATAATTAAGAAGATATAATAAAACCATATAGAAGGTACTAGAATATACACATTAATACGCTCCCGCAGTTCGAGCGGGATCTTGACTAACGCTCAAACTGGTTCTGAAAGACTGAAACAATTCACGAGGTAACCCTTTGGTAAAAATATCAGAGTATTGATACGGAGCCGGAACATGGAGGACCCGAACATGTCCTAATCCAACCTTTTCCCGTACAAAATGAATTTCGATCTCGATGTGCTTCGTGCGTTGATGTTGCACTGGGTTACCAGATAAGTAAACAGCGGAGATATTGTCACAGTAGACTATAGTTGCTCGAGAAGTGGGAACATGAAGCTCTAACAATAAATTTCGCAGCCAAGCAGTCTCGGCAACTACATTAGCAGCCAAGCAGTCTCGGAATACCCCTCGGTATTCCGCTTCGGCACTAGACCGAGATATCGTAGGCTGACGTTTAGAAGACCACGATACCAAATTATTCCCGATAAAGACACAATATCCTGAGGTGGATCGTCTACAATCTAGACACCCTCCCCAATCCGCGTCCGAATATGCCGTCATGGACGTAGAAGCGGAGGGTGTAAGTCGCAACCTAAATTCTAGTGTACCACGAATATACCGTAAGATGCGTTGCAGAAACGCAAGATGAGGTTTGCGTGGAGCATGCATGAATAAGCATACCTGTTGAACCGCATACGTGATATCAGGACGAGTGAAGGTGAGATATTGTAACACACATGCCAAGCAACGGCACAAAGTCCCGTCTTCAAGAAGCGGTCGTCTTCTAGGACCCGTGTCTACTGGAGTGGCACAAGGGTTACAGGAAGAAATCGAGGCTCTTTCTAGAATTTCTAATGTATACTGAGATTGTGATAGAAACATGCCATTTTGATCACGAGTTATAGAGATGCCGAGAAAGTGGTGTAGGGGCCCCAAATCCTTTATTGCGAATTCATGTGATAGAGAACCTATTATGTTGTTGAGTAACATGGTTGAGGAAACTGTTAGTATGATGTCATCGACGTATAACAACAAATATGCCATATCATTCCTATTGCGATAGACGAACAACGAGTTATCACTAGTGTTGCCTTTGAATCCTTTACTGAGGATAAACTAAGAGAAACGATCAAACCAAGCCCGTGGTGCCTGCTTGAGGCCATAAAGTGACCGACGAAGATGGCACACAAAAGTTTGGGTTTTTCGGGTCAACAAACCAGGCTGGTTGGTGCATGAAAACTGTTTCGGTAAGGTTACCATGTAAAAACACGTTTTTGACATCCAATTGATGAATCGTCCAAAAACGAGATAACCCAAGCGAGAGAACGGTGCGTATCGTTGTCGGTTTGACCACCGGACTAAAGGTTTCCTCGCAATCCACGCCCAACGTTTGGGGTTTTCCATTAAGAACCAAACGCGCTTTGTACCATTCTAGAGATCCGTCTGCTTTGAACTTATGACGGAATAGCCACATACATCTAATGATGGGATGGTTATCTGGGTAAGGCACCAAGTCCCACGTACCATTTTTATTTTAACGTTGTAAACTCATCGATCATGGCCAATCTCCAATTTGGATCAGATAATGTTTTTTGGTAATTGGTTTGGATAGGTGAGATCGGCGTATTGGATTGTGTAATGTGAAGGGTGTATTTAGGATTTGGCACGAATTTGCATTGAGTGAGAACTGTTAGGGAGGGGCTGGTCATTTGGTTCGTCGGTAGAGAGTAGGAGGTGGTAACAGGTAGTTGTGAAGTGATAACGGTTGTGGGTGTAATATTTTCGGGTTGGGTGGAAGTGGATTGAGTGGTAGTGGATTGGGGTGGTGGTGTTAGAGGCTGTTGGTTTATTGCTTGGGATGGGGAAGGTATATTTGTGTGGGCTGTAGGTGTGGCCGATGGGTTAGGGGGGAAAGAAACATGATGAGTAAAAGGTTCATCGTCAAGGAAATCGTAATTTTGGCCAGGAAGAGGTTTGGTAAACGGGAATGAAAATTCATCAAAAACTATATGGCGAGAGATATGGATCCGGCCGGTGGCAGGGTCGAGACATCGATAACCTCGAAAGTCCGAAGGATATCCGAGGAAGATGCAACGAGTTGAATGAGGGTAAAGTTTGTGTGGTGTGGTGGCGGAAAGGTTAGGGTAACATGCACACCCAAACACGCGAAGATGATCGTAAGTGGGGTGTCGATGGTAAAAGGCATAGGTTAGGGTTAGGTAATTAAGCCGTTTAGTGGGAAGTATATTATGTAGGTAAACGGCGGTGCGGAGCGCCTCTACCCAAAATGTGGATGGTAGGTGGGCATGCATGAGGAGTGCGCGAATAATGTCATTGAGACGCCGAATCATTCAACGCGTCCATTTTGTGGAGATGTTTGAGGACACAGAAATTGGAAAACGAATCCATGGGTGGAGGCAAAATTGTGGAAGGCGAGGTTATCAAATTTCACCACCCAAATCACACTGAAAAGTTTTTATGTTGTGTTGGAACTGAGTTACAACAAATTTATAGAATTTGGTAAAATTTGTAAAAACTTCGGATTTGAACTTAAGAGGATATACCCATACGTAATTCGCAAAATTATCAACAAGGACCATGTAATATTTATAGATAGAGTTGCTTAATATTGGCGAGGTCCATAAGTCATAATGAATAATGTCGAAAGGGAAAACCGTTATAAAACTAGATTCAACAGAAGGTAACCATTTACTGTTTGAAATTAAGAAATTTGACAAGAATGACAAGTATTTGAAATATCCTTATTACAAGAAATTAAAGATTGACTGGAAAGTAAATGCAAAATAGGTTGTCCCGGATGTCCAAGACGGTTGTGCCAGTTGCTTGTAGTGGTTGTGAGCAAACAGTTTGCGGAAGCGGCGGTAAGTTCAGTGAACTGGTAGAGATCCCCTGTGTTATCATGGCGCGAAAGGATCTTTCCAGTGGTAAGGTCCTTCAAAGAAAAACCATACGGTTCAAATTGAATAGAAACCAAATTTTCACGACTAAATTTACGAACAACAATTAAATCTTTAATAACGTTGGGAGCGAGTAGAATATTATTTAGGTGAACGGTTTTTGGTTGCTAGTTGGTACGTCGAATTACCCGATCCGTCAATTGGTAGTGATTGGCCATTGCCGACAAGAATAGTACCGTTAAAAGGAATAGTAGATGGGGATTGGGTTTTACATGGATCAGATGTTAAATGAGATGTTGCACCGGAATCCATGTGCCATGGATTATTGTATGGACTAAGTTGCATAGCCTGAAGAGCGGCTCCTAACTCGGTGGGACAAAGAGAATTCGGACCTGCTGAGCTGTTACCATTAAAAACCATATTGGCCTATTGCTGTTGGGCTTCAAATCCAGGAGATGCATATTCGGTTTGTTGGTCCATGGGGAAGTCCAATTAGGTTGGGCTGGGTGGGGACAAGGAGGGGGCCCAGTCCATCCATGTTGTGTAGGCCCATTCCATCCATTCCATTGAGAGCCACCCCATCCCTGTGCAGATCCATTATTCCAACCAGAGCCATTATTCCATCCATTCCATTGTTGTGACTGATATCTACCACCACCACGACCGCCCTTGTTCCGACCTCTTCCACGACCCTAAAACTGATTTGTTGGCTTATAGGATGGGGGTTGGGTCGCGTTCTGATTGTTTAGTGCAGAATTGGGGTTAGATTGGGCTTGTGTGGTAAGCACAGTTTGAGTCGGGTAGGCTTGAGCTTGAGCCTACAACCGTAATTGTTCCAAACCAATTTGATTCCGGGGCATGATCCCATGTAGCTTGCCCTTGATTAATTATGGCGGCAGCAACATTGTACTCACTTGGTAGTCCGTTAATCATCTGAAGGACAAGTCGTGTCTCGTCCACCGACCGTTCGACATCTTCTAACTGATTTGCGAGATCTTTCAACTGCTGAAAATAGTGAACATGCTGCTAGTTTGAGGTTGGTGAATTAGTGCTCTAGAATTTGTGCCCTTTCCGCCATGTTGTTAAGAAAAATTTCCCGAATTTTGTTCCATGCCCGTTGAGCAATTGAATCAGCTTCTAAAACCCGGCGCAAGATTTTGTTGTTGATGGTCCCATAAATCCATTGTAGAACAATGGCATCGATCTCAGCCCAAGACTCGTAAGTCTCATCGGTGGCGGCGGGAGGCGTTGTCCCGTCGATGTGGTGAGAAACTTTGTTACCCTTGGCATGAAGTTTTAACAACTTAGGTGCTGTTTGTTTTTGCAGACATAAACTGTCTGCAAGCTGATTTCATCTGTTTTCATGTCTGCAACTGAAGATGTGGTCTGAAGATCTGCAAGCTGAAAATATAAGACTGTTTGTTTTTATAAGCTGATACTGTCTGCATAACTGTCAAACTTATCTCACAAGATAGAAGTCATTTATTCAAGTTACATAGAAAATATAATAATAAAACCAAGTTTGAAAACACAAATAGTGAAATAAACTCAAAGTACATTATTTTGCATTAATTCTTGTGCTATCTGATCTCGAAGTTGACTCATGAATTCACGGTCCGCTGCACTTCCATGTCGATCTACTTCTTCTTCACCACCATCTTGTGCATGTTCATCTCCATCTTGAAGGCGTACATTTGGGTGATCATATTCATCAAAAAGTTCATCACTTAAGCCCTCTTTCCGTATAAAATTGTGAAGCGCAAAACATGCAATCGTAACATTTCGTTGTGTAAGCAATGAGAATGGGGCCATTTTTTTTAATATTGGAAAACGTGCCTTTAATACCCCATAAGAACGTTCAATAACATTTCTAAGTTTTGCATGTGCGTGGTTGAATTTTTCTTTGTCGGTCAATGCACGATTTCGGCGAAAATCTCCAAGCCAATACCTCACATTTCGATATGGTGTCATAAATCCACGAATGTGTGCATACGCAGCATCACATAGATAATATTTATCTAAAATAGACAATACACGCATCATCTTAAAACTATGTATGTAATATAAATAATAAAGTTGAGATCGTAAATATATACCCGGAGGAGGAAGTGGAAATGGTGCATTAGCATTTGTTAAAGATTCAGATAATATTCTAGAATCATGTGCTACTCCTTCCCATCCGGCCACGAGAAAAGTAAATACCATGTTGAAGTCACATATGGCCAAAACATTTTGATAACACTCGCCTTTTCCTCTTCCTCTATACAAATGTTGTTTCTGAACAGGGACAATAGCATGTATCAAAGTTCCATCAAGTGCACCAATCGCTCCCTATATATAATTTAATTGTTAATAATATACATGGAAAGAAATCACAATAGAACTTGTATAATGTACCTTAAAAACTCGTCGTAATCTCTTATTACGCCCTGGAATATCTGGATTAGGATTAAAAGATGTTGGTACTATAACCTCTTTAGCAAACTCCATCATTGTTGCCAATACTTCATGAAAATACTTATGAATTGTTTGTTTCGAGTGTTGAAATCTACGCTTAATAACCGAAAAACGTTGATTGTGACCAATCATCATCAAAAACATAGCCATTTTTTCTTCAAGGGAGATGTGTTTGCTATCTTTTAACCAACCTTTTACTCTAAAATGTGTGCAAAGTCGAACAAATGAATCACGTGACATACGTAGGAGTTCAATGCATTGTCTATCATTCCCTTGCAACAACTCTAAAGTAAAATGGTGTCCGGACATAACCGAAGTGTTATCTCTTTTTCTTTTGGGATTTCTCGGCCAAAAGTATCGAAGATATAAGAACATCACAATGAGGAGCAATAACTTTTGATTATAATCCATGATAAACCTGTCGAAAACAAGCAAAAATAACTGTCAAAAAACTGCACAAAAAACTGCTCAAAACCTGCAGCAATTTGCTGTAAAAAACAGCTCAAAAACTACACACAAACAGCAACAAAACAGCTCTAAAACAGCCCAAAAACTGCACCAAACATATAAAAAACAGCTTCAGTTTGCCAAACTACTGCCAAACTACCAATACAATACACATAACGGTGTCAACTTACATAATTGTTCAAAATACAAAGCAAATAACGGTTCACATAATACGAATCACATAACATGAATCACACCAAGAAAACAAATACCGACATCCCTCCCTACTTGAACATCCCTAATGTCGTCCCGGTCATCTTAATCCACCCTTTCAACACCTCAGGGTCTGATGGCAATGTCATCCATGCCTGTCTCATTTGTAAAGATTGACCAAAAATGTTAAATGCTGCCAAAAACAAGGGATCTATAGGCTCTAAGCCAACTAATTTCAACTTCTCATAACATTCGTCAATTGATGGTCCTTCCATGCTTTTCACCATATGCTTGAGTGCTTGTTGCATATCTTTAGCCAAATCATCTAGGGTAATGGTGGTCTTAGAGGTTTTAGCCTTTTTGTTGGGCCTAGCTTCATTATCATTAGATGTTTGAGCCTTATTATTGGTAGGAACTTCATCACCATTTTGAAAACTTTGTTCATGAGAGTCTCCATCATCATTTTCTAGATTATGAAAGCTACCATCTTGTATCTGAAGTGTTTGGACATGTGGGGATGATGAAACTCCAGATGTTTGAGTAGATGTCCATTGATTACCACCTGTAGCACTAAGCCCTTCAAACACAGCTATGTGAAGGTCAAGATGAGGCAACGGGCGCGTTTTTAATGACATTGCCCTCGGGTGACCCTGCGCCAAATTAATAGGAACTATAATAAATACTTTTCACTTTAACATATGACATAATACTGGAAACCTAAACAAATGCACACCTTCTTAAAATCTTCCCATTCCTGAGGCGTTAAAGTGAACATATTTGTTTCTTGGTTGTATGGATTCCAGTCTTGTTTCTCAAATAGCACCATCCTACATATTTTGATTTCATAGTATCAAAAGCATTTCTAATTTGCTTTTGAGTCAAATCCATGTGAAATTGTTCCTTGAGTTTCTTCCCTACTATAACCCAAGACTCCCTGCACAAGCTTTGTCCATTTCTACCTATCCTCCCTATTTCTTCAAGACATGTTTCTAATAAGCATTTAACAGCCTCATCCGTCCATTGTTGTCGACCATCATTAGTTTCCATCTAGAATTAAATCACACATAACATACAAGACAAACTGCTCTAATAAACAACACAAAACAGCTCAAAAAACTGCACAAAACATGCAGCAAAACTGCTCTAATAAACAGCACAAAATAGCTCAAAAAACTGCACAAAACAGCAGCAAAATAGCTCTAAAAACTGAATAAAAACTGCAGCAAAACTACTCTAATAAACAGCAGCAAAACACCTCAAAAAACTGCACAAAACATGCAGCAAAACTGCTCTAATAAACAGCACAAAATAGCTCAAAAAACTGCACAAAACAGCAGCAAAATAGCTCTAAAAACTGAATAAAGCTAAACAAAATATCATCGCATATATAAAATAGCAAATTGCAACAAATAATAATCCACTTTCACTTCATTTATAACTTAGCAACTGGACAACAAAAACCATTACTAAAAAACCATCCAAACCGTTATACACGCAAACCACCGAATTTCAAAAAACCTTTGTAAAAACCCATCATACCAGGTCAGCAGAGGAACCAATCCACTGTTATCTATTAGAGATACTTTTCATTAAAATTCATTAAAAAAAATCAAAACTTTAAATTCAAAAATTTCAAATACATGATTCTTGCCAACAAACATTAGATATCTCACTGCATCTAACACATCCATGTGTAATTAACTCATGGAATGGTATAAAATCAGTTTATAGCATGGATAATGGTATAATCAGTTTATAACATTAGATAGATGATGACCTGAAATTCATCTCAAACAATCAGTTTATATAAAGTTTGTTATTGTTGATATTATATAGCATGGATAATGGTATAAAGTTTAGGGTTTTGTTTTTCAATCAACACCATGGGAGGGGCTGGTCGGAGGAGAAGAGGGAGGTACCTGGTCGGAGGAGAAGAGGGAGGTCACCGGAAAAATGATCGGAGGAGGAGGAGGAGGAGGAGCGCCGTCTGATGTTGTGTGCGTATATGAGGGAGTAGGGTTTTGTGAAGATGTTATAAGAATGAGATCATGTCTTATTTTTTAAGAGGAAATAAGATGTGTTCAGATCTGTTTAAAAAAAAACAAACAGTCTTCAAGGGTGACGTCTGCGCGCCTGCAGACATAAGCTCCCTTGAAGATGTTTGAAGAAAAAACAAACACCCCCTTAGTCTAGGATGAGTATGTGACTTCTTCAACATCCAAGACTCTGATTTTATTTTGTATATTTGTGACCGAATACACAGGATGTAAGGGTTTGGGGTCGGGTTTGGCAGGGGCATCACCGGAGCTGGAGTCGCCGGCCATGTATGAACAAACACGAAAAGGAGAAAAAAAAAAGAAAAGAAAGGAAGAAAAAAATTAGGATTGATAAAGGGAATGATGTGATAACATGAAAGTTGGTAAAGATTGTATATTCATTGATTGTAAAACCTTGTACAGAATTGTGTAACAAACTGATCTATATAAATAGAAATAGATATCTCTTAAATAATTAAAAAGATATAATAAAACCATATAGAAGATACTAGAATATACACATTAATAAAATGAACAAATATAAAATAATTAAGTAAATGATGACCCTTTACGATAATATTTAATTATTTTCTTTAATATGTAAACAAACATAAATAAACGTATATAAATGAATATAAACAAACATTTATGAACATAAATGAATGAACGAAACATGTGTTCATGTTCGTTCGCTTATTAAATAAACAAATTTTCCGCCAATAATTCACGAACAGTTCACCAAACGTTATGTTCATTCACATATCTAAATTAAGTAAATATCTTTCGTGAACCCCATTTTAGGAAAAACATAGAATGATTTAGATATTTTTTGAGTCAAGTGCCATTTTAGTACCTGTGGTTTCGCCAACTACGCAACTTTAGTACCTATTCTTTATTTTGTGCAAATGACTACCTCGGTTTCAAAAAACTTGCAATTTTAGTACTTTTTTCTAACCCCGTCTAATTTTTCCTTTAAGTCATGGGTAATTTGGTAATTTCATTATTATTATTATTATTATTATTATTATTATTATTATTATCCTTTTCTTTTCTTGTAAGATAATGGCCTATTTAAAATTGTTTCTTGAGCCATTTTTCTAACCAGCTTCTGTATAACAAACCCTTTGTGTCTTTAGTCAAAACCACAACAATATGCAACCTCCGATGTGTTTTTGGCAAAGGTCTACGGTATTCCGATGTGGTGGTGAGCTCGATCGGTTTTCCGGCCTAGGTCTACGGCGGAGAACCAGCCCCAAATCGAACACACCAGGTTTTTCCGGCAAATGTTTGGCGGCGGCAGTGGTCGGAGCTTCCAGATCTGCGGGGGGTGGTTGCTGATTTCAGGTATGTAGCGTAAAGCACATACAAACAGTGGTTGGCTGCTGATCTCAGGTATGTTAATCTGTTGAAGGAAGCCGCTAGAGAATGAAATCGAAGAAGCTATTGTTGTCGAACAGTCAATTGACGGTGGCAACGATTCGTCGGACGTTGTAGAACCGTCATACATAGGTGGAGTGAGGTTGTCGGAGAGACGATTTGATGGTTGTTAAAGTGGGGTTTGTATAAATGTAAGTTAGGGTTAAGATTTGAGTTTTGAAGAGAGGAGGTGAAAGAGGAATCGGTGTGCCGACGCCGACAGTGGACTAATTCGCAGGTGAGGTCTCTGCGCTCCGGCACGGTGGTCGGCATCCATGGACGGCGGTAGACACTGGTTGAGAGAGCAGGGTTGTTTACCGGATATAAACATGAAAAGTTTTTGGAAAGAATGAAAAAATAAATAAAATAAGGATGGGTAGGAAATTACCAAATTACCCTTTACATAACGGACAAAATTAGACGGGGTTAGAAAAAAGTACTAAAATTGCATGTTTTTTGAAACTGAGGTAGCCATTTACACAAAATAAAAAATATGTACTAAAGTTGCGTAGTTGATGAAACCAAGGTACTAAAATCTCTGTTTGTTTTCATGACCGTCTGTTTGTCTATTAGGCTGAGGGGTGGGGGGGGCTTTAATGGGGGCTTTAGTGGGGGCTCCAACCAATAATATTATGACGTGTGGCAGAGAGAGAAACTGGATAAGGGGGTTGTTGGAGCCCCCGTTGGAGCCCTGGCCCCTGGTGTGGAGGGGCTCCAGCGAAATTTTTTTTTTATTTTTTTATAAATATATTCAAACAACGTATTATTAAAAAAACACATTAATATCTAAAATTCAAATTACAAAAAAAAAACATACTAAAAATTAAACAAACAATAATACTTAATAATAACACTAATCTAATACAAGATCATCGGGTCGCCTCGCCCACAAATGTTCAACCAACTCATGTCGAAGATTCCCGTGTATCTCACGGCTCTTGATATTTGCTATGTTATGAAGTCTTTGTTGATCACTGATTGTGGACGGTTGTGGCGGAATGTCACCTTGGTAGTTTTGGCAGATAGCTTTGCCTTCGTCTTCTAACGTCATGTTGTGTAGGATCAGACACGTGTAGACGACGTCCGTTATCCTCTCCCGAGTCCAATAACGTATCGGGTTCGCCAGTACATAACATTGTTTTTTCAGAGCTCCAAAAGCTCTTTCAATATCTTTTCTAGCAGACTCTTGCTTCTTCGTAAAATACTTTCATTTGTCGGCGATTGGATCTGTAAAAGCTTGAACTAACAAAGCCCATTCGTTGTAAATACCATCGACCAGATAGTACCCGTACTTGAAGAGTTCTCCATTTGCAACAAAAGATTGAGGTGGTTCAACCCCGTCGATAAGGTCGTTGATCAAATGTGACTGATCGATAACATTAAGGTCGTTATTTGACTCAGCAACACCAAAAAAAGCATGCCAAAACCAAAGATCCTGTGACACCGCCGCCTCAAGTATAAGGGTCGGCCCTTCATGATCACCACGGTGGAACTGACCTCGCCAGGCCGTTGGACACATAGCCCATCCAACATGCGTACAATCGATGCTACCTAGCATCTCAGGAAAACCATGTTTTTCTGCGTGCACCTCATATATGCGTTGGATGTCATACATTGTAGGTTTACGCAGATATCTCCGAGAGTAAATCGATATGACTCCTACGTATATAAAATAATCTATAAACATATAATATATATTACAAAATGTAATAAATATTTAATAAAAACTAAAATTAATGTTTTTACCTTGGCAGAAAAAATGAAGGGATTCACGTGCAACCCTTTTCGACATCTGTAAATACTCATCCAAAGCGTCCGACGAGATGCCGTACGCTAATTGACGGATAGCAGCCGTGCATTTTTGAAGAGGGGTAAAACCGGGGAGACCCCTAGCATCCTCCCTTTGTTGAAAAAAGGGATACCGTGCCTCTAAATCACTTGCTATACGCATGAACAATTGTCTGCTCATTCGGAAACGAGTTCGAAAATCCGACTCCTCGTATACCGGTTGAGGGCTAAAATAATGCCTAATCAAAGTATCGTTAGCACCCGATCGATCACGATCACGAGGTGGTGCTCTAACTCTCGGGACTCGAGGTTGATGGGCTTGATTTTGCAAGAGATCCACCACGATTGCGGTCAAAACTCCCCCTACATGAAGAAGCAAATCATCCTCTTCGGAGGAGTCGGAATCAGACGAGTACCACGACATTTTTTTTAAAAAAAGTTGAGAAGATGAACTGATTTTGGGTGAAGGTTTGAAGTTGTGGTATAAAAATGGGATGAAATGGGGTATTATATAAGAAAAATATATTTTTTTTAATTAAATAAGAGCCCAACTGCTCTTTTCCATTACCAAGACACCTTTATCTCTCTCTTCTGCCGCTAACCCCATCACGCCTGCATGTTTTTTCGCGCTAGCGCCCCGTTAGCGCCCCCGCTAGCGCCTCGGTTGTGTGGTGTTAACGCCTGGAGGCGCGAGCGAAGGGGCTCTAGCGCCCCCGTTGAAGCCCCACACCCCTAAGCCTTAGAAATGTGCGTCTTGGCACATGGCCAAATAACACGCTGTTAAACCCACCCTTGTCTATTATTAATATTATTATTCAGTCTACTCAACAGCTTGCCAAGTATCTACTCAACAGCTTGCCAAGTATCTTCTTCTTCTTCTGCTTGATTCTCACTGAGCTAATAATAAACACACGCATCCAGATCTCTAATATTCAACTGTTAATCTCTTCTTTCTTTCTGCTGTGTTGATTGAGATTCATTACAATCAACAGAAGAAGCACACACGCAATGTCAGACGAACCTTCACTCACTCGCTGGTCCTTTCAGGTAACCCTAATTCATTTATTCATTCATTTTCCTATTCCATTTTATTATTATTGTTATTATACTTGATGTAAGTGAAATTAAGTCGAATCGGATGCAATCGGTGTTCATTTTAGCTGCAAATTTTGTAGAATCGGTAACTGTTGTACGACTAGGGTTTAGAAATGAGAAGTTGTTCAAATTCGTATTCCGTTTTGTGGTTATTACTTGATGTTAGTGAAATTTAAGTCGAATCGGATGCAATCGGCAGTATGCGCATGTTAATTTTAGCTTTGATTTTGTGGAATCGGAAAATATTGTACTGTTAGGGTTTATAGCTGAGATGTTATTTGGATTCGTATTTTGTTTTGTGAAATTTAGTCAGATAGGATGCAATCGGTAGTATGAACATGTTAATTTAGCTGCGAATTTGTAGAATCGGAAACTATTCTACAGTTAGGGTTTAGAACTGACAAGTTATTTAAATTTCGTGTTTTGTTTTGTGAAATTAAGTCACATCGAATGCAATCGGTAGAGTATGACGTTATGAACATGTGAATGTTAGCTGCTTGGTGTGAATTTACGGAATCGGAATCTGTTTTTGTGTAGAAATGAGAATTTTGTGCGATTAGGGTTTAGAACTGAAGTTATATGAATTCGAACTGGTTGTTAATGCAATTATGTGATTTGCAGCTTAGCTTAATTGATTTGATGTTTTGAGAAACAGTTAGAAGCTGATTGATGATAATGTGATTATGTTACTGTAATTGTGTTTTTTCTACATCTAGGATTTTAAGATGTTTTATGATATTAAGTTTGGGAGGAAAAGGGAAGTCACTCCAAAAGATGCTAGTGCAAATGGTCAACAGACTACTGCTCAACCTTCAAGTAATGGGAACTCATCAAATGGAAATGGACACCCGAACAACGCATCTGAGTTATCAATATATGAACAGTATAGACAGGTACTATTGATCTTTATCACTCTCATATAGCAAACTAAAAACAAGTCTTACTTTGACCACAACATCAACATATGCATTGTTACTTGTTTGTATTAATATTTTGTTTTGTTCAGGCAAGAGAGAATTCAACATCCAACGGAGTTGCATTGTCAGATGCTGAGAAACCGTATGCTCTCTTTTCTTGCTATTTGGTTTTTCTTGGTAACTTATTAAACTTTGTATGAGTTTTGGTTAATATAGGGTTTGGATCCATTTGTAAGTTTTTAAGGTAAAATGGTCAACGATCGTGCAAATATGCAATGTACCAATTTAATAATTTATAGCTTCATTCAACTTAATGTTCTATGTTAGTTAAATATGCAAACTTGCTACTAAAACTTTTATAAAATTTAGGACATAAAAATGTGAATTAGAAGCTTAAAGGGTATAATTGTACTTGCACTTGTATATATGGATTATGGTTTGTAGAATGTAGATGTGGAGTAATGTGGCTTGCAGGGCTGTTCCAAGGGTGATCCGAGTGAAGCAAGGGATTTGGGCCCCCATTTTTTTACAGCCATAATTTAAAAAAATGTTTTTATGTGTCTAATTTGGGCGTGAAGAGGATGAGAATTCAGGAGCGGTAAAGAAATTTAGGTCTAGGAACTTGGAAATTCTGGAATTGAGATGAACATAGAGAATTGAAGTCCAAGAGGCATTACTCATTCGTTATAGAATATACTAGATCTATGAACTTGGGAGTTCAGGAACTGAGAAGCTCACAGAGAAATCAAGCATCCCACTCTCTACAGTGCTAGTTGTCATTGAACTATGAAATGTTGGGAGGGTTTTGTTCAAATCTGGTTTAGTGTCTATCTTCTCATTCTTCACTCGTTGAAACCCTCTTGTTGAAACCCTCTTTGATTAATGAGGATTTTTGATAAATGAGCTATGAAGTGTCTGAAGACTGGGTTTGAACAAAGGTTTCACGATGCTTTATTGTTTGGTTGACTAGCATTCTAGCATAGGTACACTAGAATTTGATTTGTTATTCTCAGTTCCTGAATACCCAAGTCCTAGACTTAATTTCCTGTGACTAATGAGTGATAACACATAAGATTAATTTTAATGATGAAATGTTTTGAAACATTCTTTAAACCATGTGACATGGAGGGAGTGCAAATTTTCATTTGTATAAAAATATTAACGAATTTGACCCATTATATGATGAAATAACATATACCAAAGAAAAAAGTACATTGTGACGCACCAATTAAAGTACAAATTAATTTCAACTTTTTTATTAACTTATTTTTGCAGGAAAAAATCTCTGCTTCCTCCTTTTGAATCAGCAGAAATGCGAACATTGGCTGAGAGTTTAAGTAGGTATTGGCTCGAATTTTCAAGCTCTTTTTTAAAAATATTTTGTTACTTAGTTTACTTGCTCTAAAATATACATTACTTATCTCATAAATACTTCATATGCAGGGATATTATTCGTGGTAGTCCTGATGTGAAGTGGGAAAGCATAAAGGGGTTAGAAAATGCAAAACGCCTGCTTAAAGAAGCAGTCGTTATGCCAATAAAATATCCCAAGTAAGTATTATACTTATATCTTGAGAATCATTTCTTCGCAAGCAAGAGGGTAAAAATGTAAATACTTATTAAGTCGAATTACTCTTGGTCCATATATAGGTACTTCACTGGGCTTTTATCCCCATGGAAAGGCATTCTCTTGTTTGGCCCTCCAGGAACCGGAAAGGTTTCAAGCTTCTTATTTTTTTTTTTACCTTTTTCTCATTATTTGTTTAAGCGTTTAGACGCTTTTATAACTTTTACTGCTTCGGAAAATTTAATAAAATGTATTTTTCTACTTACTTTTTCTTTGAGCTGAAAATTAGGGGTTTAGGTTGGTTTTGGGACATCAAATCGAACCAAAAAAACTGAAAATTTGTTATTTTTTTTGTTTCTGAAAATGGTTTGGTTTCTGTTCTTTTGGTTTTTGGTTTTCGAATGGGGTCAGTAATCAGTTTGGTATTAGTTGTTTCAGTTTTACCATAAAAGTTTGGACCGAAAATAAAAGTGTAACAAATTTGGGCCTGAAACTTTGGCTTAAACTTTTTTGTTAATTAATGATTAATTGATTATTACACATCTGGAACTAAAATTTTTGGGCTACACCATTTTTTAACTTCTATTTGAAATAGGGTTTTTCGGTTTGGTTTGTTTGGGTTCCAGTCAGTTCGGTTTTTTGTTTTTGGTTGATAGCAAAACTGAAACAAATAAAAAATTCGTTTTGTTTTAAACCAAAAACCAAACTGTCTGTTTTTTTGGGTTTGGTTATATAGGTTAGATTATGATTCGGTTATATCAGTTTCACACGCATCCCTATTGAATATATTGTTTGATTCCGCAGACCATGCTTGCAAAAGCTGTTGCAACCGAGTGCAATACTACATTTTTCAACATTTCTGCGTCATCCATTGTCAGCAAATGGCGTGGTATGTCACTGTTTACGGTTACTGCAGGTTCTAAATTCAGAAAAATATAATCATGGGCAGGGGGTATCCTTATATGTGTCTGTGTGTGTATTAATAACAGGTGACTCTGAAAAGTTGGTGAAAGTGCTGTTTGAGCTTGCGAGACATCATGCACCGTCAACTATATTTCTGGATGAAATTGATGCGATTATTAGTCAACGTGGCGAATCAAGAAGTGAACATGAATCAAGTAGACGTCTCAAAACAGAGTTACTAATACAGGTTAAATTTCTTTCTTAATTATTTGATTTTCACCAACTTACTGTCTTTGAATATTCATTTAGTACATATTAATTTAGGGGTGTAAATGAGCTGAGCCTGAGCTTGAGTAGGCTAAAACTTGGCGCGTTTAACTTATGAGAGCTTGTGTTTAGCTCGTGAGTAAATTTTCAAGCTCGGGCTCGGCTCATTATTTATTTGTAAAGTAATTTATTTACATATATAGTTATTTTTATATGTATTTTAATTATAATATTTATATATAATAATTATTTTATTATTTTTATCATAATTATATATGTACTAATTATTATAAATATATATTTAGTACATCAAATGAAAGTTATATCAACAATAGGCTCGTTTAGCCTCACAAGCCAGCTCGAGCTTGATAAGTGAAGCTTGGGTTCGGCCTGGACTCGTTATTGAACACGCTTATTTTTAGGCTCGAGTTTGCTTAAGCTTGGCTCGATTTGAGTTTTTAACGAGTCACTCTCGAGTAGTCCACAAACGACTTGGCTTGTATACACCTTACATATTATGAACTAACACACAATCATTCGCACGTGTGATTGCAGATGGATGGTCTGACAAAAACAGACGAACTCGTGTTTGTATTAGCGGCTACAAACCTCCCTTGGGAACTTGATGCTGCCATGCTCAGGCGTCTTGAGAAGAGAGTATCCTACTCTTAAAACAATTAAACTACATCGTTTTTATATTCTGTTAATCTTTTAAATATCTTTTAAATATGTAAAAGTGGCCCATGGGTCAAGGCTGGTTCGGGTAAAAAATGGATACTTCTTTAACGTGTCAGTTCAAAATGGTTGTTTCTTAAATGGTTCGGGTCAAAATGGATGATTCTTTAATGGGTCAGGTCAAAATGGATAATTCTGTACGGGTTGACTGAAGTCTGGATCGTATGTTATTTAGTGATTCTTTAACTACTATTCAAGATTCTTGTACCTCTACCGGAGCCCGAAGCAAGAAAAGCAATGTTTGAGGAATTATTGCCTTCAGCACCCGACGAAGAGACACTGCCTTACGATTTGCTGGTGGAAAAAACGGAAGGTTATTCGGGTTCTGATATACGGTTGTTATGCAAAGAGGCTGCCATGCAACCTCTGAGACGTGTTATGGCAATTCTTGAACAACAAGACATCTTGCCTGATGATGGTATGTTGCGTTTTATCACATTTTGTCCCTTTTACTCATTTTTGGTAAACCTATATAAAATTTTACTGTTCTTCTCAAATAAAAGGTATACTCTAAATGTGGCAAAAGGACCAGGTTGGGTAGCGTGTAACTTTATAGTAAGTGGTGAAATGGGTTGGGTCAAAATGTATAACTTTTTAGCGAGGAAACAGATTAGGTCAAAAACGTGCAACCTTTTGTTATTGGTGAAACGGGCCAGGTCAAAACATTTTAGTAATGGTGAAATGAGCTGGGTCAAATGTGTAACTTCATTGTAAAAATTAAATGGGTCAGGTCAAAACGTTAACTTTTTAGTAGGTGGTGAAATGGGCCGGGGTCAAAACGATTAACTTTGTAGTGGTGAAATATCAAAACATTAAACTTTAAAGTGGTGAAATGGGTTGGGGTCAAAACGGGTAACTTTATAGTAAGTTGGGGGAATGGGTTGGGTCAAAACGTGGAACTTTATAGTAAGCGGTGAAGAGGGCCAGGTCAAAACATGCAACTTTACAGTAAGTGGTGAAATGGGCCTGGTCATAACGTGTAACATTACAGTAACTGGTGAAATTTGTCGGGTCAAAGCATGTACCTTTACTGTAAGTGGTGAAATGGGTCATGTTAAACGTGTTGCTTTTTAGCAAGTGATGAAATAGGCCGGGTCAAAACTTGCAACTTTTTTTAGCAAGTGTTGAAATGGGCCGGGTCAGAACGTGTACCTTTATAACAAGTAGTGAAATGGGGTCTGTCGAACGTGACCCTTTTTAGTAAATGGTAAAAGGGGCCGGTCAGGCTATCCTGAAAACACCATTATTTTCTGTATTCATCTGGATAACTTATTGCAGAGCTGCCGAAGGTGGGCCCAATCAAACACGAAGACATTCAAATGGCGATAAAGAACACGAGGCCTTCTGCACATCTGCACGCACCTCGTTATGAAAAGTTTAACTCTGATTATGGCAGTCAGATACTTCAGTAATGGAACAAGTTTCATTGAATTCATTGCGACTGTTGCTAGTTACTCCATTGTATCATTTTTTCTTATCGTACTGTGCTTTGCCATTGGAACGCTAGTGACATTCCCATTTGATTTTGCTCTAAAAAATAAGCACGTTATCTGGCACCTTGTATGACTATGCGCGAAGGTTGCAATTTACGTGCCGTGTTCAAGGCAATATGTATGATCTTTGCTGCATGGTATTCTTCATATGCTTAGTGCGTTCTGCATTGACAGTGTTCTTTAAGGTGCCGTTTGGTTGGTAGTTTGCTTTGCCGAGGCACAAAAGCCTTTATGTACGTGATATGCTGTTTATTTTAATAAACAACTTGTATATAAAACCAAAAAAGCTATATAGTACAACATTTTCAAAAAAACTTCCAAGGTGGTTCTTGAGAGATGCCTCATGCCACTTCTTCATGTGCTATTGAGTCTCAAATGCGCTTATTGTATTTGAACACCGTAATCACCTAGTAAGATGCGCTTATTGTATTTGAACACCGTAGTCACCTAGTAAGAAGCAATACACAGCACCCGATCATATAAAGGAATGAAACTACATATGAGATTACACTAACATGATGAAAATAATAATTATATTTTAGGTTTTCTAAGTAACAAATTGTGCCCTGATTGTATTACACTAACCAAACCCATCAAGAAGTCAACTACTCAATAAAACATGTAAATGCATCCGCAATCAAGCAATTTACGACCCGCTAAACCCATTAATCATGACTGTCATTACATCCCGTTTAACTTGCTAACATTTTAGTACATCATGTCTAGATGTCTAGATAATATGTAGGTTAGGTTTCAACCTTACCCTATTTTAGCCCATTATCCAACCCGACCCTCTTGAAACCGTAAACATATAAAATGAACTATCATCCATAAAAAAACCAAGGCAAAAACATGGTCCAAAAGAGCATTCCTCAACAATAACATCAAGGGCTACATTATACATCATAATTCAAAACCAAACCCATCTTCATTTCAAACGAAAAAGAACCACACCTATTTGTAACTCTTCATAGGATCCGCTACCTTGCCAGTCCTAGCATCGGTCCATGCTTTTGCAATCGTCTTCTTCATTTCATCATCACCTTCCTCATACATATTCTGCACAACCACCATTCACTTATTTTAGTCCACCATAAATATACTCAACAGAAAACCCGGGCTACCAAATTGGGAAGGTCATGTTGGGTTCATCCATTTTGATACCTTTTTGTTAAAGGTTTCATTTCAGTCTGATCCCAATGACCTAATCCAAATTGATAGTTTCTTTTTCAAAATGGCCTGTTTTATCCTGAACTCATTTTGACCAGTTCCGGCACATTTTGCCAGGCTTAGCTATATTTGATTGCAATACTTAAAAGCAATCAGCTATAGTTTTTAAATTTTATACAGATGTTTAAATACAAATTCAATAAAGATACAAATCCTTTTTGACCCGGTTAATTAAGCAAAGTTTTTCAAACGAGCCAAGCCGCTCGTGAACTACCCAAGATCGGCTCGCTAAAAGCTTAAGCCTAAAACAAGCTTGAGCTGGCTAACAAGACGAATCGAGCTATTGTCTATATAATTTTTATTTAACATATTAAATATACAACAATTACTATATAAAATCAATGATAAAAAAAACTAAATAATATATTATGTTCTATATAAAAATTGTAATTAAAATATATATATATATAAATCATTACAAATGTAATATAAAAATCATTACAAATGTATATAAATTAATTGATATATAATAAACGAGCGGAGCTAGAGCTTTAGAAGTAAAACTCGAAAAAGTCGAGCTCGAGTCTAGTCGAGCTCACGCTCGGCACATTTCATTTAGTCCCCTACCAACAAACTTAGTTAAATACAATTACAAAACTTAAATGAAATCATTTATAATATTCTTTATAAAAAATATTTGTTAGAAGGTCTTACACAACAACACAACTCCATTTTGACCGCATTTATAAACCAACTTTTTGACCCATTAAAGATAAACAATAAAAAAAATAAGCCACTCATACCTTCATTAAATCCATAATTCCAGCCATTGGATCACGCTCCTTGTCAAGACTTGGCTTAAACTAATAATTAAAACCAAAGAACGGGCACGTTACATCAATAACTAGTGAAGATAACAAGCCATTATTTGAGCAGAACAAGTAGTTAGTTAGTTACCTTATCCTCCTTAAAGTGCAGATCCAACCAGTTACTCTTTGAAGCCTTAACCAACGTGATGATGACTTTTGTGGGTTTAACTAACACTTTACACTTCTCGGGTACAATCTCCTTGTTTAGCTTCGGGATCGCACATCTGTAATTTTTCCCTTGGACATCATGAAATTTCACATCAACGGACATGGGGTTGAACTCGGTTTTAATCTTTTCTTGGTCAACTCCCTCAAGAAAAACATATATCTGAAAAAGTCATGAAATTAAACATATAAAGGTTTAAACATATTTGCTTCTTAGAGTAAATGGACATGTAGAGGTGGTAAAACAGTCCAATTGGGTAATGGGCAAATAAGTTTAAGCCGAAAAAGATTTGGGTCAGGCAGCAGACATAAGGGTGTAAACGATCCAAGCCGCTCATGAGCTACTTGAGATGGGCTCGATAAAAGCTCGAATCAAACAAACTCCAGTCAAAAAATAAGCTTGTTTAACAAACAAGCCTGAGCTCATGCTGCCTCATGAGCCTAAACAAGCCTATTATTTGAAAACTTTTGAACAAATTGCACTTTCCGACCTTTATGTATATAGCAAATTTCACTTTCCGTCCTTAAACTCTGACGTTTATGTATATAGCAAATTTCACTTTCCGTCCTTAAACTAAGAAAATAACAGAAATCTTCCTTTATGTTGGTATATTGTCACCGTTTACATCCTTTCCCCAGACGAGCGTTAGTTTTTTTCTGTTAATCAGTCATGTGCCTTGCACATGAGGGCATTTTGTCCTTTCAACTTTCTAGAGTAAGGACTATAACATTGCTCACTAATGCATCTCCAATTAATAATCGAATGCGTTAAATATGATTTCTAAAAGTATAACATTACAACAATATACTATCTTTTCTAATACAATGATTTACAGACAATTTAGATAACTTTCAGCCTGTTTAATCCATTTTAGATTTATAAGAAGAGGTACCCAAAATCATCCAATTCATAATTAAACAGGTACCCGAATGAAGCATTCATTCATAAAAGAGCATGAAATCGATAAAGAGTAAAAATGGTCTTTCATTTGAAAGCTAACAAAAATAAAGAATATATAGTTATATACTCACAACTGGCAGATGAATACTCCAATCTACACACTCACCTTGACTTTGTCAGCATCTTGATCCCAACTAAAAGATCCAAGCGTAGTGTATTTCAATGTTGGTTCAGCAGCCACCTTTACATTTGTTTGAACTGGAACTGGAACCGGAACCGGAGTTGGAGTTGGTGCAGCAGCAGCAGCATTTACTTCCTGCATAAGTCAAAAAAATCAAATATAAAAAACAGAATTGTTACACTTGGATTTATTAAAAAACTCTTAATTTCGCAAACATCAATCGTAAACCCTAACCATATTTATATTCATTCACGAAACAAAACAAAACGAAATGAAATTTGTAATTTCACACAAACAGTCGTAAATTCTTTCTCGGTCACCCATGAACCAGTCACCAAAATAACAACAGAACGAAACAGAATCAGTAGTAAGTTAATAATAATAACCAACCTTCTGGAGGTTGCTAATCTCGGAAGCAATGAGAGAAATGACACGTGGCCTCTTGGCAATGGCTTGAAGGTGTCGGAGTTCTTCCAAATCAAGACACAAATCATTCGCCATCTTAATCTTAATCTTATTGTTGATACAGCTAATTAATTAATTAACAGTAGTGAAGTGAGAGAAGAATACAATGTGTATGTATATGTGGCGACGCTCAGGAGGTCTAGAAATGGTTAGAAACAAACAAAGTCGTTCCTTCAAGAATGATCCTGAATCCCCGCTCGCTAATTTTGTATGCCCATGGGCTTCAGGCCCATGTGTGTAGAGATGTTCAAAACGGTTTGGGACTAGGAACCCTATATTCAAAACCCCATTTTAAACCGGTTCCAGGCTCGAACTGGTTAGGGAACCGAACCGGTTCTCCCACCCTCGGACCCCTAACCTATCTAACCGGTTCCTAACCCGGTTCCTAACCCGGTTCCTGTACTGTAACCGGTTCCAACCGGTTACAACCGGTTACATTGTAAATAATTTTTTTTTTTCGTTTTTCGTTTGCGATTTGGATTCTAAACTACGATTCGTTTTTGTATAACATGAAAAATAAAAAAAACAATTAACATAAAATTCATTTTATTTACTTTAAGAAGTTCAAAAAAAAAGGTTACATGTTTTAAAATCTTCAAAAACAAACTAACAAAACATTAAACTTATAAATATAAAGTTGTGACATATTATTTCTAGAAAAGCCTTCTTGTTCGTCGTAATTATTGAGCGGCGACTTCTTCCTCGGAATTACTTGTAGAAATGCCTTCTTGTTCGTCGTGCACTCGAACATCAAGTGGTGTTTCATCTTCGAGAGTGGTTACGTGTTGAATACGATCGATTGAGTCCAAGTGATCCTTTAAGCAAATGCACATCTCCACCGACTCCGAATTTAGTCTTGTTCTTCTCACCGATATTACCCTGCCACTAAGAGAAAAAGCGGATTCCTAAGCTACCGTAGAAGCTTGAACGGTTAGTAAATCACGGGCCATGGTGGCAAGAATCGGAAACTCGGTTTCCTTTACCTTCCACCAAGCCAAAACATCAAAAGTGCCATATTCCTCTTCGGATAAACCGGTAGAGTAATCATTTGTACTATACCTTCCTAGTTCGCTTGAAGGGGTGTTACCCCTTTGTTTTTTAGCCGTTACGTTGCGAACGGTGTTCATAAGGCTAATCATGGGATCTCGTACTCTAGTAGCACTTGAACTTGATGAAGACCCCCCCGGCATAGGCATGTGTATGTTTGACCCATATTTATTTAAATAAAAGTCATACATAAATTTAAAATTCAAGTTAAAATAATTACTTGAACTTGATGAAGACCCCCCCGGCATAGGCATGTGTATGTTTGACCCATATTTATTTAAATAAAAGTCATACATAAATTTAAAATTCAAGTTAAAATAATTTTTTGCCTCTGTTGAAAAGTTTGGGTCAACTTCATGCATATCTAAGGCTGAAAAAATTTCGTCTATCACACATTCAACCCCCGTAACATTTAACATTGGGTTTAAAGCGGCGGCGCAAGTAAAAACCGGTGGCAGTTCAAGAAAGTATTTTTTTAATTTAAACTTCATTGGTAATATGATGTTTGAAAACATTGGACTTTTATTTTCAAATTCTTTAAGATTGTTAACCATTAAAAATAACTCCGAAAGAACCAAGGGACTTGTCGGATAATACGTTCCCGATAGTTTCGTAGTTGATGTTTTAAAACTTCAAGAAAAGTCGATAAGTCATTGATAATTTCCCATTTCTCATTTGAAAAGGGGATTGCCAAATCATTCTCGGCAAGACTAGAATGAAACATTTGTAATGTTTCTCTTTGTTCCAAAGCACTTTGAAACATTATGCAAGTGGAATTCCATCGATGAGGTACATCCCAATTAGCTCCCAAAGCTTTTCTTCCCGTATCTTTACAAAATTTTCTATAATCCATTTGTCTTTTTTTCTTTTCTTAAAAACTTCATGTATCATTAGTCTAAAATCGTTTATAACCGATGTAACCTCATCCGAAGCAAGTCCGTCTTGCACGATTAAATTAATGATATGTGCAACACACCTTGAGTGAAAAAATACACCATTGCAAATCGGCGTATATTTTAATTTTAATTTATCAACCGCCGATGTATTATTCGACGCGTTATCAAATGCCATTGAAAATATTTTATTTTCTAGTTTATAAGTTTTTATAACATAATTTAAAATTTCAAACAAATTATCTCCCGTATGTGGATACTCAAAGAGTTCGAAAGCAATGGTGCGTTTCATCATTTCCCACGATGACGGGTCTACCCAAT
Source organism: Bidens hawaiensis (assembly GCF_021521415.1). Lineage (NCBI taxonomy): Eukaryota > Viridiplantae > Streptophyta > Magnoliopsida > Asterales > Asteraceae > Bidens > Bidens hawaiensis. The sequence goes on from NW_027493539.1 coordinate 108,251, forward strand.
GAGCGGTGACACAAAGATAAGATTCGGGTAGACCATGTGGAGCCGACCAAACATCACTAGTTAAGTTTATTCCCGTATTTATATTTTCAAAATATGCAATTAGTACCTCTTTGGCCTTCTTCCACAATTTTAAACAATAACGTTTAAGAGTATGATGACTTACGTGAGTGTATTGTGGTTGAAGCGTATCTCGAATCATGGCGGTTAAGCGAGGGTTGTCGAAGTGGCTAAACGGCAAAGCTTCTTGAATCACAAACTTCGCCATACGATCTTGAACTCGATCAATTTGGTATGTAAATATTCCGCCTTCACTATCCATTTGCGTTTGTTGCGAATCGACGTTCTTTTTCAACGCCTTGCAATACGGTTTTTTGATGTGTTTCTTCAAATTTGAATTCGAAATTGGGTTTAAATAAACCCCACAAAACTTGCACCGAGCCTTCAATGAATGGTCACTCAATTCAACCAAATCCCAATTGCACCAAATCTCTTGATTACGATTATGAGGTACAATACGAATGAAACTTGGTTCGGCGTTGGAAGACCAACCGATGATTGTGAGGCAGCCATAACAACAAATATGAATATAGAAGAAGAGAAAACAAGAGATTAGAGAACTCAAAACGTTGTAATAGCGTTTTTTTTGTATTTTTTTGCGTTCGGGTTTGCGTTTTGAGTGTTGTGATGAACCCATGACACCAAATACCTATTTATACTAGTAGTGGGGTGCTTGGGGGAGCCAAAAAACGGCTATTTTTGACCCCAACTGTCAAAAAACGGCCAAAAAAACGATTTCCAACGGCTATACTCGATCCAACGGCTAGAACCGGTTAGGAACCGGTTCCGGTTCGGTTCCGGTTCCTACCCGCCCCCACTCAGAAACGCAAGAACCGGTCACGGATCATCGGGTTGAATCAGATAGGGTCCGGTTCCTACAAAAAACGGGTAGGAACCGGTTCGGTTCCGGTTCGGTTCCAGGAACCGGTTTGAATGATCATCTCTACATGTGTGTGTGTGTTTTTTTATAAAATTTGCATAAAATACAACTAGAGTCTAGAGGTGAAAAACAAAACCAACCCCGACAATTTCTCAAGAATGATAAACGATAATTAGCGCATCTTATAAATAACCGACTTATATTATAATCAGAAAATATAACTCAAAAAACTGGTTACAATAACTTTGGTAGTGATGGAGGGGATTGTTGTGTTTGTTGTTGTTGTTGTTGTTGTTGTTGTTGCATCTAACACTAACTTTGTACATGTATTTATACTAATAACCCAACTTGGTCACCAAACATAATATGTGGTCACCACTCAACTTGGCCACCAAGGTCAACTTGGCCAACAAGGTGAACTTGGCCACCAAGCATATGGAAGAATGTTTCATAATACCTCTTAGACTTTAACCGACTTATTAAAACCTCTTAGGCCCGGTTCAAAGACTTGTGACCCGGAATAGAAATTAATCCAACATTCACCCCCCTAATTTCTGATTCGGATTAGAAAGGTCTTCAACTCCAAGTAACTCGCGCATCTCCGTGAACTTGATTCTTGCGAGTGCTTTAGTGAGGATATCGGCCCGTTGCTCTTTCCCGCTAATGTGCTCAACATCGACCTCGCCGTCGTTGTAGCAATCTCGGATAAAATGAAAGCGAGACTTTATATGCTTTGTTCTGTTGTGAAAAACCGGATTTTTCGCAAGGGCTATTGCGGACGTGTTATCAACTTTCAACATAACTTTCTGCAATGCTTCTTCAGTCAACTCGCTTAACAATTCTCGGAGCCATACAGCTTGACATGCGGCTGCTGAAGCCGCCATGTATTCGGCTTCACACGATGAGAGTGCAACTGTCACTTGCTTTTGTGAGCACCATGTAATTGGAGATTGCCCGTAATAAAACACGTGCCCCGTGGTACCTCTACCATCATCCTCATCTATGTTGTGACTACTATCACTAACCTACAAGTCGTTTGGACCCGTTCTTCCCGTACTTGATCCCATAACTCGTTGTTTTCTTCAAATATCTCAATAGGTGTTGTATTGCCATACCATGAGATTCTCGTGGGCTTTGCATATATTGACTAACAATACCCACAGAGTACGCCATATCCGGAAGAGTGTGTAATAAATACCGTAAGCAACCCACTACCTTTAGATACTCGGTTGCATCGAGTTCGACTTCATTCTCGGCTTTTGAGTATTTCACACCATGATCCATCGGGACTTGAGACGGATTACAGTTTTGCATACCGGTCTCCTTTAGAATTCTTTTGGCGTATCCTTATTGTGTAAGTACTATCCCGTCCTCTTGTTGGACTACTTCGATTTCGAGATAGTAGGTCAACTTCCCGAGATCCGACATCTCAAACTTGGTTGCCATACCCTTTTTGAAATCTGAAATTATACTCGAGCTTGTACCTGTCACAAATAATTCATCCACATACACGGCTACGATCAAAAAATGTTTCATATCCATCTTTCGGTAAACCGATTGTTCCTTGGAACATTTTTGAAACTTCACGTCTCGTAGGATGTTATTGAACTTTGTGTTCCAAGCTCGGGGAGCTTGCCTTAACCCGTACAAGTCATTTGCAAACTTGTAAACTTTTGCCTCCTCGCCTTTTTTCTCGTATCCTTCGGGTTGTGAAAACAACTTCTTTCAATTCACCATGTAGAAAAGCCGTTTTTACATCAAGATGGTGGATTTCCCACCCGTTTGATGCAGCCAATGCGATTAGTAGCCGAATAGTCTCGATTCGGGCTACCGGAGTGAAACCATCATCAAAGTCAATCCCGGGTTGTTGCACGTAACCCTTTGCAACCAACCGAGCTTTGTACTTATTTATCATTCCATCCGCATTTCGTTTGATTTTGAACACCCATTTCAACCCGATATATTTTGCACCCTTTGGAAGTTTGACTAACTTCCATGTTTCATTCTTGTTTATCAAATCAATCTCGGTATTCATAGCACGAACCCATTCTTGGTTCGACTTAGCCTCAAAATAGCTACTCGGTTCACCACTTGATGTAAGAAGCAATTGTTCATAGTTAGAGTCAACATGTAACACATAATCTTCTTGGTAAAACTGAGACTCGGGTTGAACGTATTAGACCCGTTTGGGCCTCATTATCACCCGAATGGACCTGTGACCCATTACTCATCGACTGAACTTGAGAGCGGGTTGAGGAATTAGGCCCGATATGATTTGGTTCGGCTGAGTCGTTGGACTGGGGTTGAACTGGTGATGTAGGTTCGACTTCATTCTCGGCTTTTGAGTATTTCACACCATGATCCATCGGGACTTGAGACGGATTACAGTTTTGCATACCGGTCTCCTTTAGAATTCTTTTGGCGTATCCTTATTGTGTAATTACTATCCCGTCCTCTTGTTGGACTACTTCGATTTCGAGATAGTAGGTCAACTTCCCGAGATCCGACATCTCAAACTTGGTTGCCATACCCTTTTTGAAATCTGAAATTATACTCGAGCTTGTACCTGTCACAAATAATTCATCCACATACACGGCTACGATCAAAAAATGTTTCATATCCATCTTTCGGTAAACCGATTGTTCCTTGGAACATTTTTGAAACTTCACGTCTCGTAGGATGTTATTGAACTTTGTGTTCCAAGCTCGGGGAGCTTGCCTTAACCCGTACAAGTCATTTGCAAACTTGTAAACTTTTGCCTCCTCGCCTTTTTTCTCGTATCCTTCGGGTTGTGAAAACAACTTCTTTCAATTCACCATGTAGAAAAGCCGTTTTTACATCAAGATGGTGGATTTCCCACCCGTTTGATGCAGCCAATGCGATTAGTAGCCGAATAGTCTCGATTCGGGCTACCGGAGTGAAACCATCATCAAAGTCAATCCCGGGTTGTTGCACGTAACCCTTTGCAACCAACCGAGCTTTGTACTTATTTATCATTCCATCCGCATTTCGTTTGATTTTGAACACCCATTTCAACCCGATATATTTTGCACCCTTTGGAAGTTTGACTAACTTCCATGTTTCATTCTTGTTTATCAAATCAATCTCGGTATTCATAGCACGAACCCATTCTTGGTTCGACTTAGCCTCAAAATAGCTACTCGGTTCACCACTTGATGTAAGAAGCAATTGTTCATAGTTAGAGTCAACATGTAACACATAATCTTCTTGGTAAAACTGAGACTCGGGTTGAACGTATTAGACCCGTTTGGGCCTCATTATCACCCGAATGGACCTGTGACCCATTACTCATCGACTGAACTTGAGAGCGGGTTGAGGAATTAGGCCCGATATGATTTGGTTCGGCTGAGTCGTTGGACTGGGGTTGAACTGGTGATGTAGGTTCAGAGCTTGGGCTACCTGGGTTGCTTCTAGACGTTTCTTCAATAGTGGGTTCGATTTGACCAGTTCCATAGTCAACCGCACCCCCCAAACAATAGAAAACATACCCGGCTCGTAGTCATTCTTCTCGACTTTCTTTACCCACTTCCACCCTTTGTTTTCGTCAAACACAACGTCTCGACTAACAACAATTTTCTGGGTGTTCGGATCGAAGAGACGGTATGCTTTTGAACCCGTCTCTGACCCGAGATAAACGAGCTGTCTTGACCTGTCATCAAGTTTCTTTAGATGTACACTATCAACTTTAGCATACGCCATGCACCCAAATACTCGAACGTGTTCAATAATCGATTTCTTTTTCTTGAACCCTTCATATGGAGTTTGATCAACCAAGGCCCGGGTTGGGACCTGATGCGTGCTGCGTAGCTTGTATAAAATATGATAGATTGGATTTTTAGCTTTTGCACAAGATCATGTTTTAAATTTATAAAAGTGATTTCTACAAAGACTAAACACACACAAAATAAGCAAGTGTACCTATCGTATATGTATAATAGTATTGGTAAGAACCAAGTATCGATCCGTGGACACAAATGTTTCTAATGATAAATCGTTGTTTTTACTTTAATCGAAGGTTTTAATCATTTTAGGGTTAGTTTTTGAACTTTTTATAAAATATAAATACTTATATAATATATAGGTGACCAAGAAGAGAGATTCTAAACAAGTTGTTTAGTTATGCGAAGGTTACCATCTAAGATCAAGAACCCACTCCATTTTAGCATTGATAATTAATATTCAAACATGTGGTAAACTTGCCGTAGCAATATATGATAGATAGCTCCTAAAGCCTTAAGTGAGCATCTTTGGCACTAAGGAGGTAACATGCGCATTTTAAAGTCCACCCTTTTCTAATGTCATGCCACCTCAATGATGTCAATTTAAGTTGGCAAGTAGTTTTGTAAAGTAGAAAGATTAGGATTGACTTCGATTTCTCAAATACCAATTCTAACAACTTCGGGTGGTTGTAGTTAACTCACACAACCTCCCCTTGGTTGATTTATGTAGGTTATAATTACGCATTACTTTAACATATGACTTCTTTAACTAACATGATATCCTAAGCAAAGCCAATTTCGGATTACCAAGACTTAGAGAAATACATCATAACTTACATCTCATCATTTCTAAGTACAATATAAGGATCCATGTTTCGATAATGTATTAAAGTATTTCTATCTTTCAAGAACATGAGTGGATCATGAACGATTGCCAATAGAATTGACAACCACCAACTTTGAATTAGTGATTTAAGATGGTGAAACATTTCACATCAAAAGATTATTGTAATATGACCATGTACTTTACTAGACTACACCACATGTTTTGTATAATTATCAAGTAAAACAAAGCCTTTTCATAGATTTTAGATGGTAAAAGGAGTTTAGCTCATAATGAGCATGATGATAAACATTAGAATGAATGATGATAACAAATACATGATTAAACTTGGAACAATCTAACCAAATGTAGATGAATATTCCTTCTTAATGGTGATGATGATGGATGATGATGATAGTTGATGGTGATGGCCTCCAAGCCTTCAAAATCTTCACTAAGTCTTCTATGTGAGTGTTAGTGTGTGTTTTTATAAGAGAAACCGGATATAATTTTTTTCAAGGCACACTAAATGAGTGCAACATGAGCTACTATTTATAGGCAATCTGGAGAGAAAGGCACGGCCCCGTGTCCACGTAGGCACGCCCCCGTGCTTTTTAGTGACATGTGCTAAATTCATTTTGTCTTTTCTGGTAGACTTCCACGGCCCCGTGGTCAAGGGGCACGGCCCCGTTTTTTTGTTCCTAGTTTTTGTCTTTTGTAGATTTTTGTCTTTTCTGGTGTTTAGAAGCATGGGGCGTGTTTCTTGAGGCATGGGGGCGTGTTTCTTTGCTTTTCTTGTGTTTTCTTCTGTTTTTCTTTGTCTTTTTTCTTGTTTCTTCGTTTGGGGCTTGGTTTCACCTGAAATTATATTTTATTATGATAAGTAGCCGTTTATGCTATGTTATTTGATAGAAATTGCAGTTTTTAGAGATTATTTGATGCCGAAAAGATGTATAGTTTTATGTACATCAAACATCCCCACACTTGAAAATTGCTTGTCCTCAAGCAATCTGTTTATAAATATTCTCTAAAAACAGCAAACTTATATTATAACCATTTATTAAGTGAGCTCCAAGGAAATGGAAACAAAATAACCAATCTTAATTCGTATTAGTGATAAATAAAAAAGAAAATTTTGTTTTTATGAGCTTCCGTTTATGCAAAACGTCACTTTCTCACAATGTTCACTCTCACTCGGTTTTATATCTGATCATACCTGTGATGTATGTATGTGAACACTCTTAGTAATAATGCAACCTGTGATAAATAAGCTTGTAACAAGTTCAAATCTCCACCTTTGTGAAGGGTTGCATAGATCAGAAGGTAATACCGGTTGGTTTTGTGTGAGTTGGGATTTTTATTAATTTGTGGTTGATAAGAGCTCTTGGTTGAGGATGGTAAATACAACTTTTCTGGTAATCGGGGATTCTGAGATGTCTTCGATGGTTAGCTTTTCATCCCGATTATTATTATTATTATTTTTAGAGACCTAGTGACTCTTTTAAGGTCAGATCGTCAAGACCAGTTTTGTCGAGGATGTGGATCAGTTCTTTCTCAATTCTGTTCTGAACATAACTTCCAACTCTAGTGGATCGTTCGACTTTGAGCCTAATAGCCCCCACCCTCATTAGTTCGGTATATTAATGCTGAGACTGAGTTTGAATTTTTCTACATCTTCCTTCGTGGGACCAATTTCTGCAACCTACGCATCGTTCGTATCTTTTCGCTTTTCTCTTCATTGCGTTTTTGGAAATTCCACAAAATGATGGCCTTTGTTCGTCTTAGCACCACTTTTTCCTCACCTCATTGCTAAAGAGAAAGATTCTCTCCCTAAGCTCTGGGGGCAACCTAGGTTTTGTGAAATGTATGCAGCAAAGGAAATTGAAATCGAAAGAATGCATTTCCAGTTCTTTAGGGTCTGCCGGTAAAAGACCAGTGTTGTATTTTACCGGTGACATGGATAAAGTGGTAGGGTTTTGGTTAAGGTTTTTGGGTTTGGAGAATGGTTTGAGGGAAAGGAGATATAATTACCTTCTTCTTTATACAACGCTTCGTACGGTCTTGAAATGAATAGTTGGGACAAGTTCTAAATCACACGAAACATATGACTCACTCAAAACTTCCGAAAAAATATTTATATGGCGTGAGGTTTATCTCACAATAACGGAGGAATTGGGTATTAACGCCATATTTTGCATAAATTTATTCTCAATATTACAAAACTTCTTTTTACTTTTTCACTTTCCTTTGTTTATTGGAGTAATGATTGGTTATTTGCGAAAAAATTTTCTTGGATTTCTCTTCAGGTTTTATAAAAATAATCTTTGTTTGCTACAAAAATATTTGTTGATTAGAGAATTTTTATAATTATTTGAAAAAACAATTGGTCAAGTAATTCCCCTCCCCATACTTGAATCTCACATTGTCCTCAATGTTGAAAGATTCATGAAAAGATAAAAATTCTAATTGAGTATAGTGGGTTAAAATGGAGAGTTACTTCCCTACGGTTTAACGAAATTTTGACAGAGCGTCCCCTGTTTATCGTTCGTTTTCCTGTTTTTTGTACATGTATAAAATAAAACCACAAACAACCACAAACAACCAAGCATAAACTGCTAAAAATTGGGTATGGAATCATCCATCCCTTGCCCTATCGGGCTAAATTAGTACCTACCATAATGTCTTTGGCACCCAAGGCCATAAAAGTATTCAAACCAACAAATAAACAAACAAACAAGTACGACAAAAAGTAAATTGTTTAAAACACACATAATAATAACGTCATAAAATACTCCCAGCCCATGCCCATGCCCGACCTACCGTGCCGCCAGTCATCAGTTACCCGTGTTCGGGTCAAATGGTCCCCACTGTCTGTCCATGCGATAGCCCAACCGATCAATCTCTCGCCTCGTCTCCTCATACTCTGCTGCTCTCTATGCGTCCGAGGCTGCAATCTGGCTTGTGATCCTGTCAAATGAGGCGGTAGAGTTAGATGAGATTTGATTAATGAGTCCATATAGACCCTCGAAAGAATATCGGCTGTCGTATGACGAGCTGGGGCTGGCCCCTGATGAAGATGAGCCTCCTCCCTGATGGTAGGTACAGCGGCGGTACTGTCTGGGCGGTAATCCTCTCCTCTCGTGCACATCCTGAAGCATCATTTCTGCAGGGTCTTCGGGATCCCAAACCTGGTTATTTATGTCACAAAATCTCCACACATCTGGGTTCCGCCCGATTTGCTGAATCATCTGCATGCTTTCACAATAGACAAGGCTGAGGGCTATCGGATCTGGGATTCGGGTCTCTTCTGTGTCTGCATTGTATGCCCTGTAAAGGTTATAAATCCACGGGCCATCAAAAATCAGGGTATTTCCTTTGGCAGCTGCATTTGTCATGAAAAGCTTGCAGAATAACATTGTGATGTTGCAATGTATATCATTCTTCATGCAGTAAAGTGCCCAAAGATCTCTCAAGTTAACGACCCCCTCACTTTGTCCTCGAGCCGTGGCAGTGTGACTGAGCATACGGTGAATGTATCTTATGAGAGGGTCACGTAGTGCTGTGCTCTTTGAGACATTTGCATTGTATTCTTCAGTACCATAACTTAGTTATTCCCAAGCGTCTAATCGTGTGTTTCCTGCTTCATCTTCATCATCAGCATCTTCATTTGCAAACTTTGTTTTAGCATTAAACCAAATGTCTGAGTCAGTTTCCTCGGTTGTGTATATTCCCAGATCAATTCCCAGTTGGGTGACTGATGTTGTGTACCATTCACCCCCCATCTAAACTCGATTGCATCTTCATCCCATATGTCAAATTTCTTCTTCTTTATGTTGAAAGAGGCCAAGAACTCATTTGTCAGTTTTGTCACTGCCTTTCCCGTTTGTTCAAAGACTCATTTCCACGGCCCATTCACAAATGTGTTGTATCGGTCCCATTGGTTAACTTGGCGCAATGTATCTTGGTAAGCGTAGAAATTTGGTTCTGGGAATCGTCTATTTAAGTAGGTTAGTCTTGCATTAGCCTGTCTGTCTCTTGCCCTTCGTCCGGTGAAGACTAAGAATGCATGAACATCGTCTCCATACTCGGCCATCTTCAATTTATACCCAAATTGGTCAAAATTCATCAAAAATTTTCAATACGCTAGAACAGAGAGCAAAGCACGGCGGTGTGCTTTCAGAAGCACGGCCCCGTGCTGTTGCTACTGCTTCAGTTTCCTTTGGTTTTAACTTTTGGTTGACCACGATTCATGTGTTTTTAATACTAATTTCTACCCTATTCATATTCGAACCCTCGTTTCTTAACCGGTTATAACAATTGGGTTTATTAGTTTTGTTTTTTTGGTATTCATCTCAAGATCCAAAACCCGAATTGTTCCTTTCAATTAAACCTTAACAATCAAACTCTCAACAATCCATTCATCCTATACTAGTAGAATAACCCATATTATTTTCGGGTTTAGACCCTATTTGGTCAATTCGAGAGATTTTAGGGTTAAACTAAACCTAAAATGATGAATTTAAACAATACAATTGTTAAATTAACATACCTTTTGTACAGAATTGAAGATTTGATGAAGAAGTTAGTGTAATATGGAATGGTCGGCGACTTTTCGTCCAGAAATGAAGTGGGTGTTAGGGTTGATGTTTGGGAAAAGTTATTTTAATGTTTTAAAAATCGTAACTGTTCTGGGGTCAAAAGCACGGCGCCGTGCTTTTGGAAGCACGGTACCGTGCTGCATGATGCAGACAGTATTTCTTTTGATTTTGTTTATTTGTCGACCTGGTTCGTTTTTAACTGATTTTTTTTGCTGGTTAGTTTAATATAGTAATTAAAAGTCCTAAATTTCATTAAAACATAAAACATAAAGTTATAATTAAACATAGTAGAAATGAAAAGTACAACAACAATCCTAGATTCTAACACATAATACTAGTGGGAAAACTTCAACGCGAAACAAAGTCGGGACTTCAACGACCACCATTCCATTCCCGAACAAGTCTTGAATGTGTGGTGGTGCTCGTTTGGCTTCCAAGAGCTCGGAAAGCTTTTTGTTGAGCTTAATGATTTCTCGGTTGAGAAAGTTGAGCTTGGAAGCCACATATTTGTGGTGGCCATCCACAACATGGAAGTTTTCAAACCTAAGCATTTCGACTTTGTTGATTAACTCGACTACCCGAGCTTCGGTTTGAATGTTGCTTTCAACTTGATCTCTCATGATGCGTTGTAGCCTCATGACCTCTTCCTCAAGGTATGAGGAGGATTCATGTTTCTTGCCTTTCCTCACTGGCCTCCATTCAACCTTCTTGCTTTCCCTTCCAGTAATGTTGTGATTGGTGTGAATGGAATAGTGAGTTTATTCATGCATTATATAGAGATTGGAAAGTCGAACACGGCCCCGTGCTTTCCGAAGCACGGCCCCGCGCTGCAATAGGAATAAATGTGTCTGAGTCAGAGAATTGTACGGAGTCAGCGCGTATCATGCTGAAGATTCTAGGGTGACCGCGGCCCCGTGCTTAGGGAAGCACGACCCGTGCTTTTTGTCAGAGATAATTTTCTTGTAATATTCCGCCAAATGTGAGAGCTGAAATTCTTAGAATGATGTTTAGTATGATAATATAGAAGTTTAGTCATCCTAAAAATTATTTCATTAAAATTAAAAGGTCCTAAAACAACAACGGGATAAGCCCGGTTTTCCTAAAATTACGAAAATAATCAGGTTAAGCCCGAAATCCTAACACATTGTGCGTAATGCACTTGTTTATACATAAAAATAGAAAATTAAGTTTCCTAGATGTCTCCGAAAGGCCATCCTCCTCCGAATGGTCCTGGTGGTGGAAAGTATGTGAAACTTAGAACTTGAAATTAGAGTTGTTCATTGATGTCTCGGAGTTCCATTTTCATATTTTCCACTGATTCGGTGAGTTGAACGAGGCGCATCTCAGCAAGGAGATTCATTTCGGTGAGCTCTTTGACGAGTTATTGAAGTTTCAAGAGGAGCTCCGTTTTGGAAACATGGCGGGCATCGTTTCTTGGGTGTCGGGAAACGGGGATTGCTTCACTTATTTCATTCGGCATGTTGAATTTTAAGAGATTATTGGTTTGGTTTTGGTTGGTGAAAGGAATGCAATGACACAAGATGCCTTTTATAGCCAACCAGTATCCTAAGCACGGCCCCATGCTTTTGGAAGCACGGCCCGTGTCTTTGTTCTGACAATTCTGTTACAAACCAGTCTGACTGAGATTTTTGTAGCGAAGATTCCGATTCGCGATTTTTGGCACGGGAACGTGCTTTTGGAAGCACGCCCCCGTGTTTTTTTTTGTTTTTTTATAATAAAGCTTATGTATTTACAAGGCCGAGTTTTTTGAAGGTCTTGGCCAGACCTTGTTTCCTTGATTTCCTATTAAGGGAGTTGGAGGGCCAATACCTCCAGAACTTCTTCAAATGGTCCATCGATATATGGCTTTAATCGATGTCCATTTACTTTGAACTTTTGGCCATTTGAATTTGAGATCTCAACTGTCCCATAGTCAAAAACTGATTCAACTGTGTATGGACCTGTCCATCGAGATTTCAATTTTCCTGGGAAAAGGCGTAGACGAGTGTTGTATAACAGTACACGGTCACCAGCTTGAAATTTCTTGTTTCCCTTTAAATGGGCGTCGTGCAGGCATTTAGTCTTTTCCTTGTAAGACCAAGACTTTTCATAGGCCAATGTTCTCAGTTCCTCGAGCTCGTGAATTTGATCTTTCCGGTTTATGCCGGCGGACGTTAGATCAAAGTTTACTTCTCTGAGGGCCCAGTAGGCTTTGTGTTTTAATTCTACTGGTAGATGACATGCTTTCCCGTAAACGAGTTTGAAGGGTGTCGTTCCTATGGGGGTTTTGTAAGCCGTCCTGAGGGCCCACAAAGCGTCATCTAACTTTTCTACCCAATTCTTGCGATTCATTTCTATAGTTCTTTGTAAAATCCTTTTAATTCCTCGATTTGAGACCTCTACTTGCCCAGTAGTCTGGGGATGATATGGTGTTGCCAGTCCGTGGTGTACCCCATATCGTGCTAAGACTTTGTTCATTATAGTGTTGCAGAAGTGGGTACCTCTGTCGCTGATTAGGGCATTTGGAGTGCCGAATCGTGAAAATAACTTTTTCAGAAACCTTACAACCACTCGAGCATCGTTAGTGGGAAGAGCTTGTGCTTCTACCCATTTAGATACGTAATCGACTGCTACAAGGATGTATTTATTTCCGAATGAGTCAGGAAATGGGCCCGTGAAATCTATTCCCCATACATCAAAGATTTCACAAATTTGAATGCCTTTTTGAGCCATCTCATTTTTGGATGAGATGTTCCCAGCTCTTTGACAAGCATCGCATGCTTGGATCAAAGTATGTGTATATTTGTATATGGTGGGCCAGAAGAATCCTGCATCAAACACTTTTCTGACCGTAGTGGCGGTACCGTGGTGTCCACCAGTTGGTCCTTCATGGCAGTGTTTGAGAATATCTAAGGCTTCCTTGCCTGCTATCACCTACGAATAACTTGATCCGCGCCTATCCTAAACAAGTATGGATCTTCTCAGAAGTAGAACTTAAGGTCGGAGAAGAATTTCTTCCGCTGTTGATGAGTAAGCCCTTTTCTTAGGATTCTACAAGCTAGGTAGTTTGCGAAGTCGGTATACCAAGGACTTTCGTCTTCCTCCTCTATGACTGCTTGAATGCGCATGAGAATTTCATGTGGGAAATTATCGTTGATAATTTTCTTGTGAAGTTCTTCTGAAGCTGGGCATTCTAAACGTGAGAGGTGGTCTGCGGCGACATTTTCTGGTCCCGTTTTGTCTTTGACTTCTATGTCGAATAAGTCTGGATTTGGCATCTTGCTTGTTGAAGAGGTAACGTATTGCGGCGTGGTTGGTGTAAACTATGGTTTTGGAAAGAACTAGGTAGGATATAAACTTCTCAAAAGCAAAAACTACTGCTAGTAACTCTTTTTCTGTTGTGGTGTAATTTTCTTGTGCATCATTAAGAGTTTTACTGGCATAGTAAATTGGGTGAAAGTGTTTTTCCTTGCGTTGTCCGAGTACGGCTCCAACTGCAAAGTCACTTGCATCGCACATGATTTCGAATGGAAGGGTCCAATCGGATGTAGTCTTGATTGGTGGGTTGACAAGTTTGTCTTTTAATATGTTGAATGATTCAACACATTCGTCAGAGAAGACGAATGGTGCGTCTTTCTCCAGAAGTTTGGTCATAGGTCTAGCAATTTTGGAGAAGTCTTTTATGAAGCGGCGGTAGAAGCCTGCATGACCTAGAAAACTTCTAATGGCTTTTACTGAGGTTGGCGGTGGAAGTTTGGATATGGTTTCTATTTTGGCTCTATCAACTTCTAGTCCTTCTAGAGAAATCTTGTGACCGAGAACAATGCATTCCTTTACCATGAAGTGGCATTTTTCCCAGTTGAGCACTAGATTTACTTCTTCACATCTGGTTAACATTTTGTCGAGGTTGTTTAAACAATGATCGAAGGAATCTCCAAAGACTGAGAAGTCGTCCGTGAATACTCCATAGAGTTTTCGATCATTTCATGAAAGATGGCCACCATGCATCGTTGGAAGGTGGCTGTAGCATTACATAATACAAATGGCATTCTTCGATAGGCGAAGGTTCCGTATGGAAATGTAAAGGTGGTTTTCTCCTACTCTTCAGGAGCAATGGGAATTTGGAAATATCCGGGAAATCCGTCAAGAAAACAGTAGAACATTTTTACAGATAATCGCTCAAGCATTTGATCGATGAAAGGAAGTGCAAAATGATTTTTTCTTGTGGCGTCATTAAGCTTCCGGTAGTCAATGCAAACTCGCCAGCCTGTGATGGTTCTCATTGATATAAGCTCGTCCTTCTCGTTCATTACGACCGTCATTCCTCATTTCTTGGGTACTACTTGAACGGGACTTACCCAAGGTGAATCCGAGTCGGATAAATTAATCCGGCGTCTTGCAGTTTGATTACTTCCTTCTTCACCACATCTTACATGTTGGGATTGAGTTTGATGTTGGACCACGGGTTTGTAGTCTTCCTCCATGTGGATTTTGTGAGTACAAAAGGAGGGACTGATGCCCTTGATATCCATGATCTTCCATGAGATTGCCTTCTTATGGTTCTTAAGAACCTTAAGAAGTTCGTCTTTCTCTTCTTTAGAAAGGTGAGACGAAATAATTACTGGGAGTTGAGAGTCTTTCTCTAGAAAGGCGTATTCGAGATGTTTTGGTAGTTCTTTTAACTATAAGGCTGGTGGTTCTTCGATTGATGTTTTTGATTTTTCGTTGCATTTAGTGATCTCATATACTACTTCTGATGCTTCCTGATAATTTTCATTGATATTTTCGTTTTCTAACATGGGTGTGTTGAGTGTTTTGTCTAAGACTTGTGTTTCTAGCGGTGTATTAATGGAGGAATCTCGCATATAGCAACTTACGATGGAATCTATGATGTCAACACAGTATAATGTGTCATCGTGATGTTGCGGATATTGCATAGATTTTCCTATGTCAAAAGTGATTGCCTCGTCATTGACCATAAGAGTGAGCTTGCCGGTGCAAACATCAATAATAGCCTTTGCGGTGGCTAAAAAGGGTCTTCCTAAAATTAGAGGTACACTTTTGTCTTCCTCCATGTCTAGAATCACAAAATCTACTTGGAAAACAAATTTGTCAATTTTGACAAGCATGTTTTCAACAATGCCCCGAGGATATTTAACAGATCGGTCAGCTAATTGAATGCTCATGCGGGTGGGCTTTTGTTCTCCTACCCCTAGTTTTGCGAAAACCGCATAAGGCATTAAATTAATACTAGCTCCTAGGTCGGCCAGGGCATTGCTAACAGACAAATTTCCTATGAGACAAGGGATAGTAAAGCTCCCTGGATCGGTCATTTTTGTTGGCAGCTTGCTTTGTAGGATTGCTGAACATTCTTCACTTAGGGTGACATGTGAGAGCTCCTCCAGCTTCTTTTTGTTTGCCAGCAATTCTTTGAGAAACTTGGCATATTTTGGCATTTGAGCGATGGCTTCGACAAAATGGATGTTGATATGGAGTTGTTTGAAAAGTTCTAGAAACTTCCCGTACTGAGCTTCCAATCATTCCTGCTTCAGTCTTCCAGTGTATGGAATAATTGGAACATAAGTTCGGACTAGCTCCTTGGGTTGTATGGTGCCTGTCAGGGTTATTCTTTCCTGTGTTTCATCAGGAGGCTCCTTTTCCGTTATTGGTTATGAAGTTGGTGAGGCAACAGTGGTTATACCGCTTCAGAGTGTAACGGCGTTGGCTGTTGCATTCGGGTTGGTGATTGTGTTGCTTGGAAGAGTTGCCAGGTGGTCTTTCGGATAATTGTCGAGCAATTTGTCCGATTTGAGTTTCTAGATTCTGTAGTGATGCTTGTTGACTTTTGAGATCGGCTTCATGTTTTACTAACACTCCGCTGATATCAACAGCTCTTGAGTCGGCCTTCTTTTCTGCTTCATTTGTTTTGGTTATGAGTTGGATTAGCATTTCTTCGATTTTTTAGTAGCTTGGGATTTGATGGCTACTAGAACTTTGATCTTGAAATTGGGGTTTTGGCTGGAAGGGTTGATTCATCGGTCTTTTTTCGAATCCTGGTAAGGGTTGAGTGTTACCTCCGTCTTTCGAGCTGAAATTCGGGTGGTTTCTCCATCCTGGATTGTAGTTGTTGCTGAAAACGTTGTTCTGTCGAGCGATGAAATCGACTTCATCCATAGCCATGATGACTTGTTTACAGTCACTCTTCTTGTGATTTCCTCCACAAGTGTCACAGGTGAGTCTAGTTTTTGATAGTTCGGCTTAAAGTTGTTCGAATTTTTTAGAAAGGGCTTCAAGTTGTGCTGTGACAAGAGTATTGGAATCAACGTGGTGTATTCCTTTATAGGTTGGTGTAGATCTTGGTGGGTTGTAAGTGAAACTCTTCTTTGCGGCCTTCATCAGGACTTCAAATGCTTCGTTAGGTGATTTGGATCCCATGTCTCCACCAGCTATTTGGTCGATGACCTATTTGTTTTTACTGGATTGTGCGTCAAAGAAAGTTTATACTTGTAACCATATGCTCAGTCCATGATGTGGGCATCTTCTTTGAAGACTTTTGTATCTCTCCCATGCTGCATGTAACGACTCATCATCATCGGTCGGGAATCTGGTAATGCTGTAATGTGTGCTGTAAGTGTGGTGAAATAAAATATGAAAGGATGGAATGAGTTGCTTTTGCACAAGATCGTGTTTTAAATTTATAAAAGTGATTTCTATAAAGACTAAACACACACAAAATAGGCAAGTGTACCTATCGTATATGTAGAATAGTATTGGTAAGAACCAAGTATCGATCCGTGGACACAAAGGTTTCTAATAATAAATCGTTGTTTTGCTTTAATCGGAGGTTTTAATCATTTTGGGGTTAATTTTGAACTTTTTATAAAATGTAAATACTTATATATAATATATAGGTGACCAAGACAAGAAATTCTAAACGAGTTGTTCAATTATGCGAAGGTTACCATCTAAGATCAAGAACCCACTCCATTTTAACATTGATAATTAATATTTAGACATATGATAAACTTGCCATAGCAATATATGATAGATAGCTCCTAAAACCTTAAGTGAGCATCTTTGGCACTAAGGAGATAGCATGCGCATTTTAAAGTCCACCCTTTCCTAAAGTCATGCCATCTCAATGATGTCAATTAAATTTGGCAAGTAGTTTCGTAGAAAGATTAGGATTGACTCCGATTTCTCAAATACCAATTCTAACAACTTCGGGTGGTTGTAGTTCATCACACAACCTCCCCTTGGTTGATTTATGTAGGTTATAATTACACATTCCGTTAACATATGATTTCTTTAACTAATTTGATATCCTAAGCAAAGCCATTTTAGGATTACCAAGGTTTAGAGAAGTACATCATAACCTATATCTCATCATTTCTAAGTACAATATAAGGATCCATGTTTCGATAATGTATCAAAGTATTTCTATCTTTCAAGAACATGAATCGATCATGAACGATTGCCAATAAAATTGACAACCACCAACTTTGAATTAGTGATTTAAGATGGTGAAACATTTCTCATTAAAAGATAATTGTAGTATAACCATGTACTTTACTAGACTACATCATATGTCTTGATTAATTATCAAGTAAAACAAAGCTTCTTCATAGATTTTAGATGGCAAAAGGAGTTTAGCTCATATTGAGCATGATGATAAACATTAAGATGAAAGATGATAACAAATACATGATTAAACTTGGAACAATCTAACTAATTGTAGATGAATCTTCCTTCTTAATGATGGTGATGATGGTTGATGATGGTGATGACCTCCAAGCATTCAAACTCTTCACTAGATCTTCAATATGAGTGTTAGTGTGTGTTTTTATAAGAGAGAACCGGATAGAATTATTTTCAAGGCACACCAAATGAGTGCAACATGAGCCACTATTAATAGGCAATATGGAGTGTAAGGCACGGCCCCGTGGTTGGTGGACACGGCCCCGTGCATTTTTATGACATGTGCCAGATTTGTTTTGTCTTTTCTGCAAGGTGGCCACGGCCCTGTGGTTATTAGTGACATGTGCTAGATTTTTTTTGTCTTTTCTGCAAGGTGGCCACGGCCCCGTGGTTGATAGGCACGGTCTCGTGGTTTTTAGTGACATGTGCTAATTCTTCTTTGTCTTTTCTGTGTTCTCGTCCACGGCCCCGTGCTTTTGCTTCCAGATTATGTCTTTTCTTGTGTTCAGAAGCATGGAGGCGTGTTTCTTGAGGCATGGGGGCGTGTTTATTTGTTTTCTTATGTTTTTCTTCGTCTTTTTGCTTGTTTCTTCTTTTGGGGCTTGGTTTCATCTGAAATTATGTTTTATTATGATAAGTAGTCTTTTATGCTATGTTATCTGATAGAAATTGCAATTTTTAGAGATTATTTGATGCCGAAAAGATGTATATTTCTATGTACATCAAACATCCCCACACTTGAACATTTCTTGTCCTCAAGCAATCTTCTTATAACTATCCTCTAAAAACAGCAAGCTTAGATTATAACCATCCCTTAAGTGAGCTCCAAGAAGATGAAACAAAATAACCAATTTATGTTAGTGATAAATAAGAAGGAACTTTTGTTTTTATGAGCTTTCGTTTATGCAAAATGTCACCTTCTCACAATGTTCACTCACACTTGGTTTTATATCTGATCATACCTGTGATGTATGTATGTGAACGCTCTAGTCAAAATGCAACCTGTGATAAATAAGCTTGTAACAAGTTCAAATCTCCACCTTTTAAAGGGTTGCATATATCAGAAGGTAAACGAGGTTGGTTTTGTGTAGTATGGATTTGGTATTTTGTGGCGGTTTAAGGGTTTAAGTTAATGAGGATGGTAAATACAACTTCTACTGATTGTCAGGAGTCTTGAGATATCTTTAATGGATAGCTCTTTTTCTCCGAAGTTTTTTTTTATTATACCTAATGACTCTTTTAAGGTTAGATCGTCAAGACCAGTTTTATCGAGGATGTGGATCAATTCTTCCTCAATCTTGTTCTGAATATAACTTCCAACTCTAATGGATCATTTGGCTTCGAGCCTAATAGCCCTCACCCTCATTAGTTCGGTATATTCATGCTGAGACTGAGTTTGACTTTTTCTACATCTTCCTTCGTGGGACCAGTTTCCGCAACCTAAGCATCGTTCATATCTTTTTGCTCTTCTCTTCATTGCGTTTTTGGAAATTCCACAGAATGGTGGTCTTTTTTCATCTTGGCCGCTACTTTTTCCTCACCTCATTGCTAAAGAGAAAGATTCTCTCCCTAAGTTCTGGAGGCAACCTAGGTTTTGTGAAGTGTATGCAACAAAGGAAATTGAAATCGAAAGAATGCATTTCCAGTTCTTTAGGGTCTGCCGGTAAAATACCAGTGTTGTATTTTACCGGTGAGAGGGATAAAATGATAGGGTTTTTGGTTAAGGTTTTTGGGTTTTGTAATTTGGTAATGGTTTTGATGGAATTGTGTCAATGTTACCTTCTTCCTTATACAACGCTCCGTGCGGTCTTGAAATGAATAATTGTGACAAGTTCTAAATCACACGAAATATATGACTCACTCAAAGCTTCCGAAAAAATATTTATATGGCATGATGTTTATCTCATAGTAACGGAGGAATTGGGTATTAACGCCATATTTTGCATAAATTCATTCTCAACGTTACAAAACTTCTTTTTACCTTTTCTCTTTTTTATAATGATTGGTTATTTGCAAAAATATTTCTTGGTTTTCTCTTTAGGTTTTAAAATAATCTTTGTTTGCTGCAAAACAAATATATTTGTTGCTTTTAGAGAATTTTTATAATTAATTGAGCAAACAGTTGGTCAAGTAATTCCCCTCCCCACACTTGAATCTCACATTGTCCTCAATCTGAAAAGATTCATGAAAACATAAAAATTCTAATTGAGTGTCATGTTTAAAATGGAGAGTTACTTCCCTACGGGTTAACGAAATTTCGACAGAGCGTCCCCTGTTTATCGTCCGTTTTCCTATTTTTGTACATGTATAATATAAAAATGCAAACAACCACAAACAACCAAGCATAAATTGCCGGAAATTGGGTATGGAATCATCCATCCCTTGCCCTATCGGGCAATATTAGTACCTTCCATAATGTCTTTGGCACCCACAGCCATAAAAAAATATCCAAACCAACACATAAACAAACCAACAAGTACGACAGAAAGTAAATTGTTTAAAACACACATAATAAGTTCACAAAATACTACCAACCCATGCCCGTGCTCGACCTACCAGTGTCGCCAGTCATCAGTTACCCGTGTCCGGGTCAAATGGTCCCCACTGCCTGTCCATGCGATAACCCAATCGTTCAATCTCTCTCCTCGTTTCTTCATATTCGGCTGCTCGCTGTGCATCGGAGGCAGCCATCTGCTCGTTAATTATGTTAAATGAGGCGGTAGTGTTAGTTGAGAATTGATCGATAAGTCCATATATACCCTCCAATGAGTATCGGCTATCATGTGACGAACTAGGGCCGGCCCCTGATGAAGATTGGCCTCCTCTCTGACGGTTAGTTCGGCGGTGGCTTTGTCTGGGTAGTGATTGTCGTCTTTCGGGCACATCTTGTATCATCATCTCAGCTAGGTCTTCCGGATCCCAAACCTGGTTGTACTTTTGACAAAACCTCCACACATTCGGGCTGATTTGCTGAACCATCTGCATGCTTTCACAGTAATCAAGGTTGCGAGCTATCGGGTCTAGGCTTCGAGTTCCTTCTGTGTCTGCATTGTAGGCCCTGTAAAGGTTGTAGATCCAAGGACCACCGAAGATCGGGGTATTTCCTCGAGCACTTGCATTTGTCACGAAGAGTTTACAGAATAGCATCGTGATGTTGCATGCTATTTCGTTTTTCATGCAGTATAATGCCCAAAGATCCTTTAGGTTGACAACCCCTTCACTCTGATCTCGAGCTGTGACGGTGTGACTAAGCAAACAGTGAATGTACCTCATGAGTGGGTCACGCAGTGCTGTGCTTTTTGAAACGCTTGGTTTATACTCTGTTGTACCATAACTCAACTGTTCCCAAGCTTCTGCCCTTGTGTCACCTGCTTCAGCTTCATCATCATCACCTTCATCTATAAATGTTGTTTTAGCGACAAACCAGATGTCTGAGTCTGTTTCCTCGGTTGTGTAAATTCCCAGATCAATTCCGAGTTGGGTGACAGAGGTTGTACGCCATGTACCTCCATATCGAAACTCGATTGCCTCTTCATCCCACATGTCAAACTTCTTCTTTTTTATATTGAACGAGGCTAAGAATTCCTTTGTAAGTTCCGTCACCGCTTCCCCTGTTTGACCAAAAACCCGTCTCCAAGGTACCCTCACAATGTTCTCATAACGGTTCCATTGGTTGACATGTCTCAAAGTGTTTTCACATGCATAGAAGTTGGCTTCTGGATACCTGTTGTTGAGATAAGTTAATCTTGTGTTTGCTTGTCAGTCCCTTGTTTTGCGGTTTGGGATGACTAGAAATGCATGAACTTCTTCTCCATACTCGGCCATCTTCAATTTAAACCCGAATTAGTCAAAATTCGTGAAAAATTTTCAATTTGCTAGAACAGAGAGCAAAGCACGGTGGCGTGCTTTCAGAAGCACGGCCCCGTGCTGTTGCTTCTGGTTCAGTTTTCCTTTGATGTTTGACTTTTGGTTGACCACGATTCGTGTTGTTTTGGGCACGGCTCGTGTTTTTAATAATGACTTCTACCTTACTCAGACTCGAACCCTCGCTTCTAACCGGTTATATCAATTAGATTTAATGGTGTGTCGGGTATTTATGCTAACACCCAAAAACCGAATTGTTCTATTCAATTAAACCCTAACCAACAAACATTCAACAATCTATTCATCTTATGCTAGCAAAATAACCCATATCCTTTTCGGGTTTTGACCCGATTTGGTCGATTTGAGTGATTTTAGGGTTAAACTAAACCTAGAATGATGAATTTGACCAATGCAATTGTTAAATTAAAATACCTTAGGTTTTGAATTGAAGATTTGATGAAGAATTAGCGAAATATTGGATGGTCGGCGGTTTTCGGTCCAGAACGTAGTGAATGTTAGGGTTGGTGGTTGGAAAAGGTTATTTTAATAATTTAAAACTCGTAACTGCTCTGGGACCAAAAGCACGACCTCGTGCTTTTAGAGGCACGGTACCGTGCTGCATAGTGCAGACAGTATTTGTTTAAATTTTATATATTATTTGTCGAGCTGGTTCATTTTTAACTGGGTTTTATTTTCCGGTTAGTTTAACATAGTAATTAAAAATCCTAAACTTCATTAAAACATAAAACATGAAACTAAAGACATAATTAAACATAGGTAAAATGAAAAGTACAACGCAACTCTCGGATCCTAACACATAGTACTAGCGGGAACAACTTCAACACGAAACAAAGTCAGAATTTCAACGACCACCACTTCCGAACAAGTCCTGGATGTGTGGTTATGCTCGTTTGGCTTCCAAAAGTTCGTCAAGCTTTTTGTTGAGTGTATCGATTTCTCGGTTGATAAAGTTAAGTTTGGAAGTCACATCTTTGTGGTGGCCGTCCACAACATGGAAGTTCTCGAACCTAAGCAGGTCGACTTTGTTAATTAACTCGACTACTCGAGCTTCGGTTTGCATGTTGCTCTCAACTTGATCTCTTATGATGCATTGGAGTCTCATGACCTCCTCCTCAAGGTGTGAGGAGGATTCATGTTGTTTCCCTTTCTTACTTGCCTCCATTCAACCCTTTTTCCTTCCATTTATGTAAGTTGTGTTTGGTGTGAATGGAATAGTGAGTTTATGCATGCATTATATAGAGACTGGAGAGTTGAACACGGCACCGTGCTTCCAAAAGCACGGCCCCGTGCTGCTAGAGGAATAAATGTTTCAGATTCAGAGAATTATACGGAGTTAGCGCGTATCATGCTGAAGATTCTGGGTGACCACGACCTCGTGCTTAGGAAAGCATGGCCCGTGCATTTGTCACGATGAATTTTCTTGTAATTTTCAGCAAGATGCGAGATCTGGAATTCTTAGAATGACGTTTATTATGATAATTTAGAAGTTTGGTCATCTAAAAATTACTTTTCATTAATATAAAAGTCCTTGAACAATTACAGGATAAGCCTGGTTTCCCTAGAAATAGAAAATATTCGGGTTAAGCCCGAAGTCCTAACACATTGTGCTTAATGCACTTGTTTACACAAAAAACAGAAAATTAAGTTTCCTAGAGTTCCCCGAAAGGCTCTCCTCCTCCGAATGGTCCTGGTGGTGGAAAATACGTGAAACCGAGAACTTGAAACTGGAGCTGTTCATTGATGTCTCGGAGTTCCATTTTCATGTTTTCCACTGATTCGGTGAGTTGGACAAGCCGATCTTAGCAAGGAGATTCATATCGGTGAGCTCTTTAACGAGTTCTTGAAGTTTCAAGAGGAGCTCGGTTTTGGAAACATGGCGGACATCGTTTCTCGGGTGTGGGAAACGGGGATTGCTTCACTCATCTCGGTTGGAATGTTGAATTTTTCAGAGGTTATTGGTTTGGTTTTGGTTGGTGCAAGGAATGCAATGACACAAGGTGCCTTTTATAATCAACCAGCAAGCCAAGCACGGCCCCGTGCTCTTCGAAGCACGACCCCGTGTTTTTGTTCTGACAATTCTGTTACAAACCAGTCTGATGAGATTTTTGCAGCGAAGATGCCGGTCCGCAATTTTTGGCACGGGACCGTGCTTTTGAGAGCACGCCCCCGTGGTTTTAGATCTATAATTTTTTTTAATTTATTATAATTTATTTACAAGGCCTAGTTTTGTGAAGGTCTTGGCCAGACCTTGTTTCCTTGATTTCTTATTAAGGGAGTTGGAGGGTTAATACCTCCAGAATTTCTTCAAGTGGACCGTCGATATATGGCTTTAATCGATGTCCATTTACTTTGAACTTTTAGCCATTTGAATTGGAAATTTCGATTGTCCCATAGTAAAAACCTGATTCAACTCTGTATGGACCTGTCCATCGAGATTTCAGTTTTCCTGGGAAAAGACGTAAACGAGCGTTGTATAATAGTACACGATCGCCAGTTTGAAATTTTTTGTTTTCTTTTAAATGTACTTCGTGTAGGCGTTTAGTCTTTTCCTTGTAAGACCAGGAATTTTCCTAGGCCAATGTCCTCAGTTCCTCGAGCTCACGAATTTGATCTTCCCGGTTTACTTCGGCGGATGTTAGATCAAAGTTTACTGCTCTGAGGGCCCAGTAGGCTTTGTGTTTTAATTCTACTGGTAGATGACATGCCTTCCCATAAACGAGCTTGAAGGGTGTCGTTCCTATGGGAGTTTTTTAGGCCGTCCTAAGGGCCCACAAAGCGTCATCTAACTTTTCTGCCCAATTTTTGCGATTAATTCCTACTGTTCTTTCTAAAATTCTCTTAATTCCTCGATTTGAGACCTCTACTTGCCCACTAGTCTGAGGGTGATATGGTGTTGCTAGTCGGTGATGAACCCCATATCGTGCTAAGACTTTGTCCATCAGAGTGTTACAGAAGTGGGTACCTCTGTCGCTGATTAGGGCTTTCGGAGTACCGAATCATGAAAATAACCTTTTTAGAAATCTTACTACAACCCGAGCATCATTAGTGGGAAGAGCTTGTGCTTCTACCCATTTAGATACATAATCGACTGCTACAAGGATGTATTTATTTCCGAATGAGTTAGGAAATGGGCCCATGAAATCTATTCCCCATACATCAAAGATCTCACAAATTTGAATGCCCTTTTGAGCCATCTCATTTTTTGATGAGATGTTCCCGGCTCTTTGACAAGCATCGCATGCTTGGATCAAAGTATGTGTGTCTTTATATATGGTAGGCCAGAAAAATCCTGCATCAAACACTTTCCTGACTGTAGTGGTGATACCATGGTGTCCACCTGTTGGTCCTTCATGGCAGTGTTTGAGAATGTCTAAGGCCTCCTTGCCTGCTACGCACCTACGAATAACTTGATCCGCACCTATCCTAAACACGCATGGATCTTCCCCGAAGTAAAACTTAAGATCGGAGAAGAATTTCTTCCGCTGTTGATGAGTAAGCCCTTTTCTTAGGATTCTACAAGCTAGGTAATTTGCGAATTTGGCATACCAAGGACATTCGTCTTTTTCCTCTATGACTGCTTGAATGTGCATGAGAATTTCATGTGGGAAATTATCGTTGATAATTTCTTTGTGAAGTTCTTCAGGAGTTGGACATTCTAAGCGCGAACGGTGGTCTGCGGCGACATTCTCTGCTCCATTTTTATCCTTGACCTCGATGTCAAATACTTGGAGTAGTAGGATCCATCGGATGAGTCTGGGTTTGGCATCTTGTTTGTTGAAGAGGTAACGTATTGCGGCATGGTCAGTGTAAACTATGGTTTTGGAAAGAACTAGATAGGATCTAATTTTTTCAAACGCAAATACTACTGCTAGTAACTCTTTTTCTGTTGTGGTGTAGTTTTATTGTGCATCGTTCAGAGTTTTACTTGCATAGAAAATTGGGTGAAAGTGTTTTTCTTTCCGTTGTCCGAGTACGGATCCAACTGCAAAGTCACTTGCATCGCAGATGATTTCGAATGGAAGGGTCCAATCGGGTGTATTTATGATTGGTGCGTTGACAAGTTTGTCTTTTAATGTGTTGAATGATTCAACACATTCTTCAGAGAAGACGAATGGTGCGTCTTTTTCCAGAAGTTTGGTCATAGGTCTAGAGATTTTTGAAAAGTGTTTTATGAATCGGCGGTAGAAACCTGCGTGACCTAAAAAAATTCTAATGGCTTTGACTGAAGTTGGCGGTGGAAGTTTGGATATGGTTTCTATTTTGGCTCTATCAACTTCTAGTCCGTCTTGAGAAATCTTGTGACCGAGAACGATGCCTTCTTTTAACATAAAGTGGCATTTTTCCCAGTTGAGCACTAGATTCACTTCTTCACACCTAGCTAACATTTTGTCTTGGTTTTTCAGACAATGATCGAAGGAGTCTCCGAAGACTGAGAAGTCATCTATGAAGACTTCCATAGAGTTTTCGATCATTTCATGAAAGATGGCCACCATGCAACGTTGGAAGGTGGCTGGAGCATTACATAGTCCAAATGGCATTCTTCGGTAGGCGTAGGTTCCGTATGGACATGTAAAAGTGGTTTCCTCCTGATCCTCAGGAGCAATGGGTATTTGGAAATATCCAGAGAATCCGTCAAGAAAACAGTAGAACATTTTTCCAGACAATCGCTCAAGCATTTGATCTTGAAAGGAAGTGGAAAATGATCTTTTCTTGTGGCGTCATTAAGCTTCCAGTAATCAATGCAAACTCGCCAGCCTGTATGGTTCTCATTGGTATTAACTCGTCCTTCTCGTTCATTTCAACAGTCATTCCTCCCTTCTTGGGTACAACTTGAACGGGACTAACCCAAGGTGAATCCGAGATCAGGTAGATTAATCCAGCATCAAGCAGTTTGATTACTTCTTTCTTCACCACATCTTGCATGTTGGGATTGAGATGTCTTTGATGTTGGACCACGGTTTTGTATTCTTCCTCCATGAGAATTTTGTGAGTACAAAAGGAGGAACTGATGCCCTTGATATCCATGATCTTCTATGCGATAGCCTTCTTATGGTTTTTGAGGATCTTAAGAAGTTCGTATTTCTCTTATTTAGAAAGGTGAGATGAAATAATTACTGGGAGTTGAGAGTCTTTTTCTAGAAAGGCGTATTCGAGATGTTTTGGTAGTTCTTTTAACTCTAAGGCTAGTGGTTCTTCGATTGATGGTTTTGATTTTTCATTGTTTTCAATGATTTCATATATCATTTCTGATTCTTCGTGGTAGTCATTATTGAGATTTTCATTTTCTAAAATGGGTTTGTTGAGTGTTTCGTCTAAGAATTGTGTTTCCAGGGGAGTATTGATGGAGGAATCTCGCATATAGCAACTTACAATAGAATCTATGATGTCAACACAGTATAATGTGTCATCGTGCTGTTGCGGATATTGCATAGATTTTCCTATGTCAAAAGTGATTGCCTCGTCATTGACCCTGAGAGTGAGTTTGCCGATGCAAACATCAATAATAGCCTTTGCAGTGGCTAAAAAGGGTCTTCCTAAAATCAGAGGTACACTTTTGTCTTCCTCCATGTCTAGAATTACAAAATCTACTGTGAAAACAAACTTGTCAATTTTGACAAGCATGTTTTCAACAATGCCCCTAGGATATTTAACAGATCGGTCAGCTAGTTGAATGCTCATGTGGGTGGGCTTTGGTTCTCCTATCCCTAGTTTTGCAAAAACCGCATAAGGCATTAAATTAATACTAGCTCCTAGGTCAGCCAGGGCATTGCTAATAGACAAATTTCCTATGAGACAAGGGATAGTAAAGCTCCCTGGATCGGTCATCTTTGTTGGTAGCTTGCTTTGGATGACGGCTGAACATTTTTCACTTAGGGTGACATGCGAGAACTCCTCCAGCTTTCTTTTGTTTGTCAGCACTTCTTCGAGAAACTTGGCATATTTTGACATCTGAGCAATAGCCTCGACAAAAGGGATGTTGATATGAAGTTTCTTAAAGAGTTCTAGGAACTATCCATACTTAGCTTCCAATCGCTCCTGCTTCAGTCTTCCGGGGTATGGAATAGGTGGAACATAAGTTCGGACTGGCTCCTTAGGCAGTACTGTGCTTGTTGGGGTCAGCCTCTCCTGTGTTTCATCAGGAGACTATTTCTCCATAACTGGTTCTAAAGTTGGTGAGACAACAGTGGTCGTACCGCTTCTGAGTGTAACGCCGTTGGCTGTTGCATTCGGGTTGGTAATTGTGTTGCTTGCAAGAGTGCCAGGTGGTCTTTAGGATAATTATCGGGAAATTTGTCCGATTTGGGTTTCTAGATTCTGAAGTGATGCTTGTTGACTTTTGAGATCAGCTTCATGCTTTAATAATACTCCACTGATATCAACAGCTCTTGAGTCGGCTTTCTTTTCTGCTTCATTTGTTTTGGTCATCAGTTGGATTAGCATTTATTCGATCTTAGAGTAGCTTGGGTTTTGATGGCTACTAGAACTCTGATCTTGAAATTGAGGTTTAGGCTGGAAGGGTTGATTCATCGATCTCTTTTCAAATCCGGGTAAAGGTTGAGTGTTACCTCTGTCTTTCCAGCTAAAATTCGGGTGGTTTCTCCATCCTGGATTGTAGTTATTGCTGAAAGTGTTGTTCTGTCGAGCGATGAAATCGACTTCTTCCATGTCCATGATGACTTGTTTACAGTCACTCGTCTTACGATTCCCTCCACAGGTATCACAGGTGAGTCTAGTTTTTGATAGCTCGGCTTGAAGTTGTTCGAATTTTTTAGAAAGGGCTTCAAGCTCTGCTGTGACAAGAGTGTTTGAATCGACGTGGTGTATTCCTTTATGTGTAGGTGTAGATCTTGGTGGGTTGTAAGCGAAACTCTTCTTTGCAGCGTTCTCCAGGACTTAAAATGCTTCGTTAGGTGATTTGGATCCCAGGTCTCCACCAGCGATCTGGTCGATGGCTTGTTTGTTTTGGCTGGATTGGGCGTCAAAGAAAGTTTGTACTTGTAACCAGACGCTCAGTCCATGGTGTGAGCATCTTCTTAGAAGACTTTTGTATCTTTCCCATGCTGCGTGTAACGACTCATCATCATCGGTCCAGAAACCGGTAAAATGCTGGCTCGGTATTTGGCAGTTTTATCGGGCGGAAAATATTTGAGGAGAAACTGTTCAACCATCTGGTCCCAAATGGTGATGGAGCCAGAGGAAATAGATTCTATCCATTCTATGGCTTGGCCCCTTAGAGAGAAAGGAAAGAGTTTTAGTTTGATTTGATCGACAGTTTTGGATTTTAAAGGTTCCGCAGAGTCGTAGGAATCGAGATATGTGAGAAAGAGGGTCTTCGTCGAGGAGACCATGAAATTGAACTGAATTTTCCACCATATGAATGGTGCTTGATTTGATTTCGAATTTTTCTATGATTTCGGGTGGAGCTACTCCATTGCCGTAGCCTTCGAGAGTTGGCTTGGCATACTGGCTCATATTCGGCTCATTGTTCTAGGCCGCCATCATTTCTTCGGTTTGATTTTCTCCTGATGTAGTGGCGTCTACCGATTCGTCTTTGATTGCTTCGGCGGTTTCTGTAGTCCGTTTACGAGTTCGTCGACGAAAGAGTCGTTCCGGTTCAGAAATTGGAGAAACAAGCTCAGGCTCAAAAGTAGAGGACATACATGGGACTAAATCAAAATTAAATACTAAAGTAAAAGTTAGCTAAGATTAGTCTAAGTTAGTCTATTATTAAACTACGAGTTATGCTATACTATTTTAAACTAAACTAAACTAAGGTCTAAATTAATTAAGCTAGAGTAAAGTAAGGTAAATAAAGGTAAAATGTAGGCTAGCCGTAAAATTATATATTATAATATTTTAATATTTTGTAAAAAAAATTAAAGGTAAAATAAAATAGAAGTTAAAAAAATTATAGACAATGATTAAATTAAAATTGGATCGTTCTTAGAAACGTACCGTGTCCCCGACAACGGCGCCAAAAACTTGATGTGTGCTGTAAGTGTGGTGAAATAAAATATGAAAGGATGGAATGAGTTGCTTTTGCACAAGATCGTGTTTTAAATTTATAAAAGTGATTTCTACAAAGACTAAACACACAAAAAATAGGTAAGTGTACCTATCGTATATGTAGAATAGTATTGGTAAGAACCAAGTATCGATCCGTGGACACAAAGGTTTCTAATAATAAATCGTTGTTTTGCTTTAATTGGAGGTTTTAATCATTTTGGGGTTAATTTTGAACTTTTATAAAATGTAAATACTTATATATAATATATAGGTGACCAAGACAAGAAATTCTAAACGAGTTGTTCAATTATGCGAAGGTTACCATCTAAGATCAAGAATCCACTCCATTTTAGCATTGATACTTAATATTTAGACATATGATAAACTTGCCATAGCAATATATGATAGATAGCTCCTTAAACCTTAAGTGAGCATCTTTGGCACTAAGGAGATAGCATGCGCATTTTAAAGTCAACCCTTTCCTAATGTCAGGCCATCTCAATGATGTCAATTAAAGTTGGCAAGTAGATTCGTAAAGTAGAAAGATTAGGATTGACTCCGATTTCTCAAATACCAATTCTAACAACTTCGGGTGGTTGTAGTTCATCACACAACCTCCCCTTGGTTGATTTATGTAGGTTATAATTACACATTCCGTTAACATATGATTTCTTTAACTAATTTGATATCCTAAGCAAAGCCATTTTCGGATTACCAAGGTTTAGAGAAATACATCATAACTTATATCTCATCATTTCTAAGTACAATATAAGGATCCATGTTTCGATAATGTATCAAAGTATTTCTATCTTTCAAGAACATGAATCGATCATGAACGATTGCCAATAGAATTGACAACCACCAACTTTGAATTAGTGATTTAAGATGGTGAAACATTTCTCATCAAAAGATAATTGTAATATAACCATGTACTTTACTAGACTACATCATATGTCTTGATTAATTATCAAGTAAAACAAAGATTTTTCATAGATTTTAGATGGTAAAAGGAGTTTAGCTCATAATGAGCATGATGATAAACATTTAGATGAAAGATGATAACAAATACATGATTAAACTTGGAACAATCTAACCAATTGTAGATGAATCTTCCTTCTTAAAGATGGTGATGATGGTTGATGATGATGGTTGATGGTGATGACCTCCAAGCATTCAAACTCTTCACTAGATCTTCAATATGAGTGTTAGTGTGTGTTTTTATAAGAGAGAACCAGATAGAATTCTTTTCAAGGCACACCAAATGAGTGCAATATGAGCCACTATTTATAGGCAATCTAGAGTGTGAGGCACTGCCCCGTGGTTGGTGGACACGGCCCCGTGCATTTTTATGACATGTGCTAGATTTGTTTTGTCTTTTCTGCAAGGTGGCCACGGACCCGTGGTTGATAGGCACGGCCTCGTGTTTTTTAGTGACATGTGCTAATTCTTCTTTGTCTTTTCTGTGTTCTCGTACACGGCCCCGTGTTTGGTAGGCACGGACCCATGCTTTTGCTTCCATATTTTGTCTTTTCTTGTGTTCAGAAGCATGGGGGCGTGTTTCTTGAGGCATGGGGGGCGTGTTTCTTTGTTTTCTTGTGTTTTCTTCTGTTTTTCTTCTTCTTTTTGCTTATTTCTTCGTTTGGGGCTTGGTTTCACCTGAAATTATGTTTTATTATGATAAGCAGCCTTTTATGCTATGTTATTTGATAGAAATTGCAGTTTTTAGAGATTATTTGATGCCGAAAAGATGTATATTTCTATGTACATCATGCTGGCTCGGTATTTGGCAGTTTTATTAGGCGGAAAATATTTGAGGAGAAACTGTTCGACCATCTGGTCCTAAGTGGTGATGGAACCAGAGGAAATAGATTCTATCCATTCTAGGGCTTGACCCCTTAGAGAGAAAGGAAAGAGTTTAAGCTTTATTTGATCGTCTGAAAAGTTTTGAATTTTAAAGATTCCGCAGATTCATAAGAATCAACATATGTGAGAAAGAGTTCAAAATGAAAACTAAAGTAAAAGTTAGCTAATGTTAGTCTAAGTTAAACTATGAGTTGGTCTAAGCTATTTTAAACTAATTTTACACTAAACTAAGATCTAAATTAATTAAGATAGAGTAAAGTAAGGTAAATAAAGGTAAAAGTAGGCTAGCCGTAAAATTATATATTTCAGTATTAAAAAAGTAAAGATAAAATAAAATAGAAGTTAAAATTTTGTACAATTATAGACAGTGATTAATTTAAAACATGGATTGTTCTTAGAAACGAATCATGTCCTCGGAAACGGCGCCAAAAACTTGATGCGTGCTGCGTAGCTTGTATAAAATATGATAGATTGGATTTTTAGCTTTTGCACAAGATCGTGTTTTAAATTTATAAAAGTGATTTCTACAAAGACTAAACACACACAAAATAGGCAAGTGTACATATCGTATATGTAGAATAGTATTGGTAAGAACCAAGTATCGATTACAAATATTTCTAATGATAAATCGTTGTTTTACTTTAATCGAAGGTTTTAATCATTTTGGGTTTATTTTTGAACTTTTTATAAAATATAAAACTTATATATAATATATAAGTGACAAAGAATAGAGATTCTAAACGATTTGTTCAGTTATGCGAAGGTTATCATCTAAGATCAAGAATCCACTCCATTTTTGCATTGATAATTAATATTCAAACATGTGGTAAACTTGTCGTAGCAATATATGATAGATAGCTCCTTAAGCCTTAAGTGAGCATCTTTGGCACTAAGGAGGTAACATGCTCATTTTAAAATCCACCCTTTCCTAATGTCATGCCACCAAAATGATGTTAATTTAAGTTGGCAAGTAGTTTTGTAAAGTAGAAAGATTAGGATTGACTTCAATTTTTCAAATACCAATTCTAACAACTTCGGTTGGTTGTAGTTAACTCACACAACCTCCCATTGGTTGATTTATGTAGGTTATAATTACACATTCCATTAACATATGACTTCTTTAACTAGCATGATATCCTAAGCAAAGCCATTTTCGGATTACCAAGACTTAGAGAAATACATCATAACTTATATCTCATTATTTCTAAGTACAATATAAGGATCCATGTTTCCATAATGTATCAAAGTATTTCTATCTTTCAAGAACATGAATCGATCATGAACGATTGCCAATAGAATTGACAACCACCAACTTTGAATTAGTGATTTAAGATAGTGAAACATTTCTCATCAAAAGATAATTGTAATATGACCATGTACTTTACTAGACTACACCACACGTTTTGTATAATTATCAAGTAAAACAAAACTTCTTCATAGATTTTAGATGGTAAAAGGAGTTTAGTTCATAATGAGCATGATGATAAACATTACGATGAATGATGATAACAAATACATGATTAAACTTGGAACAATCTAACCAAATGTAGATGAATCTTCCTTCTTAATGGTGATGAGATGGATGATGATGATAGTTGATGGTGATGACCTCCAAGCCTTCAAACTCTTCACTAAGTCTTTTATGTGAGTGTTAGTGTGTGTTTTTATAAGAGAAAACCGGATATAATTATTTTCAAGGCACACCAAATAAGTGCAACATGAGCCACTATTTATAGGCAATCAGGAGAGACAGGCACGGCCCCGTGTCCACGTAGGCACGCCCCCGTGCTTTTTATTGACATGTGCTAAATTCATTTTGTCTTTTCTGGTAGACTTCCACGGCCCCGTGGTCAAGGGGCACGACCCCGTGCTTTTGTTCTCAGTTTTTGTCTTTTCTTGTAGATTTTTGTCTTTTCTGGTGTTTAGAAGCATGGGGACGTGTTTCTTTGTTTTTCTTGTGTTTTCTTCTGTTTTTCTTCGTCTTTTTACTTGTTTCTTCATTTGGGGCTTAGTTTCACCTGAAATTATATTTTATTATGATAAGTAGCCTTTTATGCTATGTTATTTGATAGAAATTGCAGTTTTTAGAGATTATATGATGCCGAAAAGATGTATAGTTTTATGTATATCAGGACCTGATTGATTAAAAAGGTTGAATGTCGGACCGCTTCTCCCCACATATAATTCGGTACCTGCATCACCTTTAGAATACTCCGCACCATCCCCATTAAAGTACGGTTTCGCCTTTCTACCACACCATTTTGTTGTGGCGTGTACGGGGCGGTTAATGCTGAATAATTCCACTTTCATCGCAGAACCGATTGAAATCACTTGAAGCGAATTCTCCTCCCTTATTGGTTCGAAGAGTTTTCATTGGTAAACCCGCCTCCATCTCGATTAGGTCTTTAAACCTCTTAAAACTTTCAAACGCTTCACCTTTTTCTTTCAATAAAAACGTCCACATATATCGTGAGTAATCGTCTATAATAACAAAGACATACATATTACTCGAGATGGTGGATGGGGTTATTGGACCGCACAAATCACCATGAACTAACTCAAAATGTTGGGATGCTCTAAACGAGGATGTAGCCGGAAATGAACGCCTCGTTTGTTTACCCACCAAACACGATTCACACAACTGATTTTCGTGTTCAACATGTGGTAAACCTCTTACAAGATCCTTCTTAGCCATCGATTTCATTAACTCGAAATTGATGTGCCCAAGTCTTGCATACCAACGCCATGCATCATCTTCAATCTTTGATTGCAAACACACGGGAGCTCCAATCTTCATTCGTATTTTGTAAAGTCGGTTTGTGGATCTCTTGACCTTCATGAGTAACCTCCCGTTCTCATCGTACATGGTCATAAGATCGTGTTTCATCCGAATGTCACATCCGGACTCCGTTGCTTGACCGAGACTTATTATATTATTTTTTAACTCCGGAATATAATAAATCTCGGTTAGCAAGTCTTGGTCACCCAATTTTCCTTGGAAAAGAATTGAGCCTTTTCCCTTGATTTGAACAAATGACCCATCTCCGAACTTAACCCTCCCGGTTATGTTCATGTTTAACTCTAAAAAATACGACCGGTTTCCCGTCATATGATTACTTGCCCCATTATCCAAATACCATACATTATCTTCGACCCGCTCGGTCTCGTATTTCTTTGGTATTAGGTTTTGTTCATTTAAGAACACAACTTGATGCATATACGCCGCATCATCAAAATTTTCACGGGCTTTGGTCTTGTTAGCTTCTTGACCCTTTTGAACTCGGTCCGGGCAACCTGATGCAAAGTGACCAAACTGGTCACATCGGTAACATAAAATATTTGACCGATCTTTCTTCACCTTTATTCCCCCCCGACTTGATGACCCTTGTTCGGTACTAGGGGTTAGGTATTGGCCATTGAAATGGCCTCGACCGTGACCTCGACCTCCCCGTCCTTGTTCCCTATTAGATTCAAAACTTCTATGACTTGATGAATCATATTTACCGAATAAAAGTTTACCTTGGTCACCTTCTTGAATTTCTTCTTCTCGGATTCGCTCCTCATAGGCTCGGAGTCGGCCTACAACATCTTCAAATCCCGTTTTATTGAGATCCAGTACTTGCTCAAGCGAAGCAACCATCTGAATATACTTTGATCTTGGGAGACTTTTGAGAAACTTCTTTACCAACCTTGGCTCATCTATAACTTCGCCGAGAGCTTCGGATTTCAAGGCAATGCTCGATAACTTGCCGTTCAGCACCTAAGTGTCGGGTTTTAATCGAATCCCACATGGCTTTAGCAGTTTCTTGATCTCCAATTTGCATTATCAAGGTTTCGGATATGGATTGAAACAACAAGGCCATAGCCATGTCATTTTTGTCTTCATCGGAGACACCCGAGTTGATGGTGTCCCAAACTTTGTGAACTCTTAGGACTACTTTTATCCTCATAGCCCACACGGTAAAGTTTGTTGAAGTTAACATTGGACATTGAACGGAAGATGGTCCGTTCTCTTTCCCCTTTGGCGGAGGCGGTGGAGTCGTGTCACCCATGGCTACTCAAACCCAACTTGTTTGAATAAAGTAACAATTGAACGAACTATGCGATCGACAATGACAACAATTTCTTTGGGAGATAAAACCAACTTGTTCGATCAACCACGTCAACAACTTCTTCGGGAAATCAAACCAACTTGTTTGATCAAAACACCTTCTTTATTGGCCGTTAATTATCGCGTTCTTGAACTGAGCTTTGATACCAATTCAAGAATGATAAACGGTAATCAACGAACAACTTGTAAATAACGGACTTATATTATAACCAGAAAATATAACTCAAAAAACTGATTTCAATAACTTTGGTAGTGATGGTGGTGATTGTTGTGTTTGTTGTTGTTGTATCTAACACTACTTTTGTACATGTATTTATACTAGTAACCCAACTTGGTCACCAAGCATAATATGTGGTCACCACTCAACTTGGCCACCAAGGTGAACTTGGGCAACAAGGTCAACTTGGCTAACAAGGTGAACTTGGCCACCAAGCATATGGAAGAATATTTCATAATACCCCTTAGACTTTAACCGACTTGTTAAAACCTCTTAGGCCCTGTTCACCGACTTGTGACCCGGAATAGAAATTAATCCAACAGTTTCTACCTAGAACGACCCGGCTTTTGGTTTCTCCCCGGAACTGTACCCGAAACCGACACAGACCAGGTGGAGCCGGTTCCATCAACACCCGGTCAAAACCTGAACCAACCCGAAACCTGATACAAAATGGAAAACAAGGTCAAACACCCGACTATACCCGGAACCGGTTTCTACCCGACCCGATTTTGACTTTTGTTACTAGAACCGGTTCCTACTCGACCTTGTCTTAACCTTTGTTGCCGGAACCGGTTCCTACCCATTCATATATTTGTATAACTCACAACCCAATCCTTCTATTCTCATTACACGTTTACACCGCACCCTTCCTTTGTTTACAAATTCACTTATAATCTATGCAGTCGATACCACCGATATATCAGTGATACATCAGTTATCGGTCCTTTGGCGATATATAAGTCAAAATATCGGTTCAGAATATCAGTATCGATAATATCAACGATATTGACCGATATTGGACTAATATTTGACCGATATATCACCGACATTCCCGTATCAGTGTTTTAAGTCTTAATTATCAACTTTTAGTGTTCAATGTTAGTGTTTAAAGTCTTAATCAATTCTTACTTGCTATGATTGTTAGTGTTTTGCAAAATTGCAAAAGGTTAATTTGTCAATGGTAGGAGACTATACTCAACTGTTAGTGTTAAATTGCTATATATATGAATTTTACATGATATTAAAATTACCGATATCCCACCGATATCTCACTACAATAACCGATATATCAGATATCGGTCCTTAACCGTATTCGATATTTTTCCCCATTAACTGCTTAGCTTATAACACGATAAAAGAAAGCTTTTTCTTTCCTTTCTATTCTATATTTTCACATCTTCTTTTTTTCTCTCTTTTCTTTCTTTTCTTCCCAATTCTTTTCAACTTCTTTCTCTCTATTCTCTTCTTTTATTTCCTTGTTAAACTCGAGAAAACTTCCTTCCTTACACTATGTTCCCGAGTTTCATTTAAGGAGAGAAAGAAAGAGAGTGAAAGGATAATATGTCATTTTATTTTATGTTCCTGAGTAAAGACGGATAAACAGTTAATATTATACACAAATATTTTATCTCATAATCATAATTTCTCCGATTTAGAAGAATGAATATAGGCTTAAATTTTTCATTCTTTTCACTCCTTCCCCTCTTATCTCCTTAAAAAAACTCTGGAACATGATTTTTTTTTTTTTTTACTTTTTCCTCTCATTACCTTCCCATCACCTCATTAAATGCGACTCGGAAACAAAGGGTAAATGAAACTTGAAAAAAAAAACCTTTTTCTTCCACCCTTTTGTTTCCTTTCTTCCCCCAATCCCTCTTTAAATGATACTCGGGAACACAATGTTGTCGAGTACTGGCCTTCAGTCGATTTTCCGATTTTCCTTTTCAATACGGATGTAAACGATCAACCTCCCTTCCCATCCTCCGTCAATTTAAGGTATTATCCATTGTTAATGATACACATATTAATCAAGTTTTGATTAATCAGTGTGTTAACTGATTTAGGGTTTTACACAATATTGAATGTGTTAATTCATTTAAAGTTTTACACTACATGCATATCAATGAATTTATTGTTTTTTATCTTTATACTGTATAAATATGTTTAGGGTTTTACATGATTTATTGTATCCATTATTGATATCCAATGTTTTCTCTTTTTATTCGTTTATGTAACTTTTATTTTTCAAGTTCAGTTATCTTATCATCTTATCTTACTATATTAATAAACAAAAATAATAAGAATGATGTGTTAAGTCTTAACCACATTCATTCTTATGTTTAATTCCCCTCCTAATTTTTATCCTCTCTTCTCCTTAATTTATAGTTTATACCATACATGGGTTATGGGTCAAATGGTTTGACCCATAATTTATAACCAGATTATTATCCAATTTATTTGGAAACCTATCGTTCCATTTAAAAGGTTTAATAATTGATCACATATTCAATTCAAAAAAAAATATAATTTTTAGATTTGTACTTTTTTTATCTTTATAAAATAATATAATACAATTATATAGTGTTGAAGCTCCGAACCAAAAGCATTTTACCGAAAAAATAACATTATATAACTTAAAATTTTATATTATTTTATCCACATATAAAATTGTTAACTGTATTAATTTTTCATCATTAACTTGGATAGTTGACTGTTTACTTCCTAGCCGAGTTTGAGGAGTCACTTTATATATGTAACTTTTTTATATGATTTTTTTTGGGGTCACTTTTAACATATTTTGAAGCTCTCTTATTGTCAAATATGGAATCTTTTAATAATCAGTATTTTCATTACTGGATACTGATTGTCTTTTATAACATAAAGTTGAAAATGTGCATTATGCTATAATTACAATTATGGTAGTATGGTACATTGAACCATTTTATGGCAAAGGTTCCTTTTTATCACTTATTAGCAAGGTCATCTCCGAGAACTCCTAAATAGTTTGGAACCTAGGACGAATAGAAAAAAAACAGGCCATTAAAATCGTCTTCTTAATTATATAATAGATAATTTGACAATTTTAACAATAAGATTGTCTTTTTTTTTTTGAAAAATATCGCTCGTAACATTGAATCATCCAAACGATTACAATGAGGTGGCAGGTAAATGGGCAACAAGTTGCGCCGCACCCCCTTTTGAATAGCAAACCCAATCCTACTAAAACAAAGTTTTAGTTCTTAGAGGCCGATAAATTACTATGCATGACTCTCTGAACCCTGTTAACAAAGTCAACGACCTCCGAGGCTAAGACAAACAATTAATAATGATATACATGTAACTAAAATAACTCATAAATCACAAATGAAAGTTAACCAATATTGTTGCCTTATAAAAGGCTCATAATAAACAAATAATAATAAACATGTTACTAAAATGACTCATATAAAACACAAATTAAAGTTTTTTTATATATAAAAAAGTAAACTAATTGTGGGAATTGCACCCATGACATTTATTTTCATAATCTAGGACATTTTCCATTCAACTAAAGAGTGATTTTGTAGGCTTTTGTGCTAAGATAACATCTATCTATTTTAATAAAAACCTATCATTTTTGTCACTTGTCAATACCCTAGTCCTCTTCACCTTTTTTTTCAACAAATTTTCATATATGGTCTTTATCTTTAAGTCATTTCAATATATGACATTAAAATTATAGGTTTATTCCAACTAAATCAATTACTATATATAATAAGTATTCTCCATATGAATTGACAAGAGACGATTAGTTAATTGTGAAGTGTTAATTAAAGTGTTTATTACGGTTTATATTCAAAATAATAAACAATAAACATTCGATTCATAATATGTGGAATGAGAACAATCGACTTGGACTAAATCCTGATAACGTCAGTGGCTAAGGCTTAGCCTTTAATACCTAAAAATACATATGATTTTAAAACTAAAAGTTTTCGGGTTGACCTGAAACCTAGAATTCAGACCCAAGAACCAACCCAAATTACTTCGGTTCAGGTTCGGGTTAGTATTTTCTTGGGTTCGAGTTTCTCGGGTTGGGTTAGTTTGGGTTCAGGTACATGTTTTCTTGGGTTGGGTTTCATGTTGCGGGTAAAAGTGACAGCCCTACTTTCAACGATTATAAATAAGAATCACTACCTTCACTTTATGCAACTTTAAATTTTCTAATATTCTTCTAACTCGAAATAATCACTATTATTTGAACATGGTTTTGATGTTAGTATGTATTTTTCATTTTCCTAGAAATTACATTCATATGAAATAAACAAATCATTTTGTTATATTTATCATTTATCTAGAGTTGGTATGTACTTAGAGAACCTTTTTTTATTACACGGACAACTATATATGGCTATATCAAGAGTTATAAGCATGCCTATATATTACTTTATTAAGAGTTACAAGCAGACATGAACTAAAGATTTTGATTTTTGATAAACAATGTATACATGCTAATACAATCACAAATGTAGTGTATAAGGACGGTTTTACATATTTGTAACATATTTGTGTAATCTTAGTTATGTAATTTATGTAATTTTAATTTAATTGTCATTGTATTAACAAAATATGATTAATTTATTGACTCTATTTCACTTGATTAAAGTTTAAAACTTTTAACACGGGTCTCAAACTAGTTGTATATAAAATATAAATTTCATGTTTTAACAATTATGGGCCTTTTGAGAGAGTGAGTCTGAGTCTGACGCCCTCCTCGTCCTCCTCTTGGGTCGGCCTGCTTATTAGTTTTAAAAACGTATAAAAAGAGTCAGTTGGTTCCGATTTTAAGTGTTTAAATTACAACTAGTGTTTAGGCCTGCCATGTTGCGGCAGGGGGCGTAAAGCTGGGAAAAGAAAATATACAATTTTATGTTACAAATACATAGAATGGACTCGCTGGGAGTTGTAGTTCTATTTAAAATATCCAATGTGCATTGATCGTTCCTAATAATATTTAAAAGATGTTAGTAATAATTGTCTCATCTAAACTTGCATGTACACTCTAAAATGGTCTAAACTTTGCAAAACAAAAAACCTTATACCTTAGTTATAGCCCCATAAGCTACAACAATCAATGTGGTATGGTCTTTTAAGTTATTTCGTGCATTGTTAGAAGCTTAATATGATACTAATCAAGTAATCATCAATTAACGTTTAGCCTCCTTAAGATAACCTGTATACAAACCAAACAAAAGATATTCAGACCTTAATAAAATTCACAAATCTAGACAAAAAAAATTGTTGGTTACTTTAAAACAGAGAGATGATGAAACCTTGTCTTCACCATGTAAATATCAAGCCTCAATATCAAGAACCCTTCAAACACATTCAATAGCAATGGCCATATCTCCATTCCTTTTGTATGAAGTCCCTTATTGTTGCTTTACTGCAATTGCATGTTTACTCGACATTAAAAATTACTATAACTCAATAAGTGAAACTAAGAGGCAAAATTTTCTGATCGTTGCAGGCAACTGTGTGCTCATGGCAACAGTTACGAAATAAAGATTAAGAAGATGACCTAGTGGCTATCGTTAGGCGTTAGACCTTTAAAACTTAGCAGCGCCCAAGTTTTAACCAAAATTTTTACTTGACTAAAAGTAAAAATAAAGCAAAAACGTGAATCTATATGTTATGATAACGCAAGCTATTTAATATTTAATATATTTTTGTAGTCAAAATTTATGAAGTATACTTCTAATCATTTATTTCATTAATAATTTATTTAATTACATTTAAAAATATTTAAATTTTTGTATTATTTTATTTTTAAGTTAATTGTTTATTTTATCATGTTCAATATTTATTAATTTTTTGAGTTTTTACATCCGAATAACATTGTTTTGAGTAAACCACTATAAATTGTTCTAAAATACCATTATAAAATTTTTTAAATACCGTTATAAATCTTAAAATATTATAATTCTTTATTTAATATTAAAATAAGTCGATAATCGTAGTTATTAAATATTTAAAAATAGCCGATATCGATACCATTATGAATATAAAACAAATATTAAATTGGACCCTTCACTTGAAAATTTCCCTGTTATGTCACTGAACGGGTATGCTCGAAACCCACAAGTTTACCCTATATGTGACGGGTAATTATCCGAATAGTTCAGGACGGGTTTAGGATTGAGTTTACTAATCGTTCCATTGCCATTAGCCCATTCATAGTAATTTCATCAAAATCTAGCAATAATTTAGTTTAAACAAGTAGAAAAGGGGTATGGCCTATTTGGTATATGTGGCACGTCTGAATAACTTGAATGTTGTTGTTAAACGTACCTCTCTTACACCATTTTTACTAAATATACACCCCCTTAACTTATTAGATATAAATACTATTACCCTTAACATTATTTATATACATATTAGTCCATACCATTTTTTTTCACTTAATAATCTTCACTACATATATCAAATTAAAAACTATCAATTATTACTATTAATTTAACTTTTTAGTATTAATATTGTAAATATTTATAATATCTTTTTATTAAATTTTAATAGTATATATATTTATAATATCCATATTTTACCTTTTTATATTTTACAAAATAAACCCGAAACTTGAAAACCTAAAACCCTAAACCCGAACCCTAAACCCTAAACCCGAACCCTAAACCTGAAACCCTAAACCCTAAACCCTAAACCTTAAACCCGAAACCCGAAAACATAAACCCTAAACCCTAAACCCGAAACCGTAAACTCGAAATCATAAAAAAAACGCAACTTGTAAAAAAAATAACATGAAATCTTTATTTTTGTGCTAGTTTGGTAATTATATAATTTCAAGGGGTAATATGAAAGTTGATTTTTCCCCGGGGGGTGGGGGGGGGGGTATGACAAGCAACCACGAGGGTACGTTTAGCCTGACCCTAACTCGAAATACGAAATTCGAATTTTAATAGCGGATTTCATTCTAAACTTTTCAAATCAACCTCCAGACCGTGATAAGT
Organism: Bidens hawaiensis; assembly: GCF_021521415.1. NCBI lineage: Eukaryota > Viridiplantae > Streptophyta > Magnoliopsida > Asterales > Asteraceae > Bidens > Bidens hawaiensis. Next base: position 150,915 of record NW_027493539.1, read on the forward strand.
CTTAGGCTTACGAATCCCCATTACCCAAGTTCTAATCTCGTGATAGGACTTCAACCGCCCCAATTTTTTGATGCTATAGGGTATCGAACTCTAGACCTTGTAAGGAGGAAACTTCTAAGGGCGTATTCGATTTAGAATTCAACTTGATGGCTCTTCAATGGTTCTCTTTCATATTACTATTAGTGGTTCTCTTTCTCATGGATGCTAATAAAATCATATGATGTTTCTTGAAAGAATGATCCACGGCGTATGTCATGTATCGGGGCGGCTCGGAGGGTGTGCGAGCCGCATCATCGACGGGGGCACAAACCTTTTTTATACATATTACATATATATGTGTTTTGGGTGTTTAAAATAAGGTTATTTGCAATTGTTTATGAGATAATTACATGCTCTGAATGGTTTTTGCTTATAATAAATCGGTCGATAAAAGTTTATCCATGTACGCTAGGGAATAAAAATTTTTCGTTAAGGTCTACGGGCCTTTTTATTTTGACTCGGCCGAGGTATTTAAATTCTCGAAGGCGGCCTCTATAATCAACTTAACTAACCTGCATTGTTGATTAACAAATTCGCTCAAGCTTCTTTTTCATTTGCACCGACTAGGCGCTCACCCTGTAAATCTGCCCAATATCTTCTAACCCATTTTGTTGAATTCAATGTCATAATGTTTAGTTTTGTCACCTTTTCATTTTGTTGAATCAACTTTACGGTTCTCTATATATGTTTTTTTTGTTGAAATTTGATTTATAAACATAACTAGATTGAATTGCATATTTTTATTAAGTCAAACTAAATTATCCCAAGCTTAAACCTAATTTGTCTCGGTTATCTCGAATCTAGTTCGATCTTATATTCATACTTTTCAAAATTTTACTAACCCGGTTTTATTAACAGGAGGAATTTGAAATTAGATTCGTTGTAAAAGTCATATATATATGTGTGCTTAGTTTAAGTAAAAATCATTGTTATAAATTTATAACCGGTAAACGGTAAACTGGTGTTACAAATCCTTACTAAAAAACTATACCAAACACTATGGGTGTGCGTGGGTCGGTTTGGGGCGATTTTGAGCCAAACCCATAACCATAACCGATATGTCGGTTAATGGATAACCATAACCATAACCGATCTGTTATGGCGGTTTTGGTTAATCGGTTTTGAAAGTTAAAGCGAGTCGGTTATGGGTCGGTAAACCGTATCCAAAACAATATAATTGGGCCTAAAAGTTTGATACAAAATATTAGAAAAAATGAATTGACATAATTCAACAAAATATATAATCCATAATATTAATATCAAATAATGAAAAAAAAGCATTATATAATCTAACAATGAAATTTAAGTTAATATGATAAAAAAAAGTTGAACCGAACACATCAAAATGGTATAATTCGACAATATGTTTGTTGAAAATAAATCCCAAACATATTGTTGGTTAAATAAATGGGTCGGTTCAGTTATGGCGGGTTTGGAAGTATCTTTAACCAAAACCGACCCGCATTTGGTGGTTTTTAAAAATTCATTAAAACCGACCCACCGGTTATGACGGTTATCGGTTAAAATCGGTTCGGTTATGGCGTTTATGGTTCGGTTAACGGTTATAACGGTTAAATTGCTCACCCCTACCAAACACATGCAACACATCAGTTAACTAGGTAATGGCGATCAATTAGGCCTAAAGACGATCAACTAGGCCCAATAAGAGTCAAATGAGCCCAATGACGTTCAATTAGGTCCAATAGTGGTCATGCCTCAGAATTGTCGGTTATGCCCGATGATGGTCAGTTAAGTCCAATGGTGGTCAGTATGGTCCAGTGATGTAACATCCTGCTTTTGAAAAAGAATTAATAAAATAAAGTTCGTTTATTTAATAGTATGTCGTTTATCGGTTTAGAAAAATAAACTAATAAAAGGTGGGCTTGGACATTTAAAAGATGGAATAAGGGATGGAATGGGCCTTAGGTCCATGGGCTTAAGGGAGTATAAATACCCCTTAAACCCTAATCCTTTCCATTTTTTTCCATCTCTACACCATAGCCTACATCTCCAAAAACACACACGAACACCATCCTATATCCCGAGCCAAGATCCGAAGGTGAAAACCCAAACCCTTTGGTGCTAGAACGTTGTGACAAACCAAACCAACATCAAGACTAAACTGTGTTCGTAGATCGACTCGCTTAAAGGTACGTTTTATAACGAAACACTCGTCGGCTCGTTTAGAATCCCCAGATCTGTAGATATGATAAAAACTAATCGAACACAAGGATTATCATTGAAATCTGTAAACATTTTATAGGTTAATCGAGGGTATAAAGAACCAGTTATATGAACAAATCAAAATACACCAATTAAACCTGATGTTTGAATGAATGGATGATTAGGGTTTGTTAGCGCTATGATTCCGAGTATGTTGATACCAAGATTGTGGTGTTTCATCATGATTTGAGGTTTAATCGTGAATCTGGTGTATGTTGATTGTCCTTGTTCATATCAATTTTGGCTTTGACCATTGAGTCAAATACTTGGATAAGAGCTGATGGTCATTCGTTAGGCAATTAAAACGAATGAGAATGAATGCGTAACGAAGGAGCCCTCATTCGTCATGTAGGAGTCACGAATGATTTTATTCATTCGTTCATTCGTCATTTTGGGACAACGAATCAAGCCATTCATTATAATAGATGGAGCGTCATAGCGAATGATACTGAAACCAGAATGATGATGTCTTAATGAATCAGACCATTCGTTATAACGAATGAAGTCATTCATCATAACGAATAGGGTTAGCGAATAGGATAACGAATGAGGCTTAATCAGAGACCATTCGTCATAACAAATGGGATAACGAATGAGGCTTAATCAGAGGCTATTCGCTATAACAAATGAGTTAGCGAATTAAATAATAGTAAAATAATTTCAATGAAATTTGTGTTAAGGCAGTTAATGAAAATAAAATTTTCCAAGCTGACCTGACATCCTAACCCCAGCCAGGGGCTCTTCTCCTTGAGCCGCGCTAGGGGCTGCCGCCCCTAGAACCCCGCTGCCAGGAGCGCTGCCCCTGTACCCCCGTCCGTTGAGGGTTATAATAAACTAGAAATGCGATAAGGATAGTGATAATTAATTGATACATGTAATTGTTATGTAGTTAGCCGCGCCCAGTTAAGGAAGGGAGTTACCATTAGCTCTGAGAGGAACCGAGTTCATGTGAGTTTCTAGCCCCATTTCCTTGTTATATTTTCGGGACTATGTGCATACTCAATGTGATTGGTTAATACACTTACCTTGAGTGGTAAGTGTATGCATGGATGATATATGTAATATAAATTATATTGTGAATATGAATGAAAGCTTGTCGGTACGTGAACGATCTTTAGATATTGCACGTATTGTCAAGGAAGGTAAGTGTTAGAATATATAATTGTGTATGTATGAATGATAAAGCAGGGTATGCACAAAATTGTATGAATGTTAGTATGAAATTATGGTAGAGTGAAGGTAGGGAACATACCCTAATAATATCTGTGAATGAAGGGAACAAACCCTAAAAATATCTGTGAATGTAGGGAACAGACCCTAATAATATCTATGAATGTAGGGAACAGACCCTAATAATATCTGCGAATGTAGATAACAGACCCTAACAATATCTGCGAAGGTTATAGGACGAAATGTATGTATTTATATATATATATATATATATATATATGTATGAAAGAAAGAATGGAAGTATGAAAGTATGAACGTATGAAGAAAGGTAAAAATCCAAGTATGTTATATATATCTTCGGATGAGTATATAAGTATATGGATGTATTGTATGTTACCTGAATTAACTAGAACTCACTCAGCGTAGCTGACTTTTAGTATGCACGCAGGTTAATAGACTGAGTCAGCTCGCTTGATTGAAGACACATGTCAGGATCTGAAGAAGCTGGCATCTACAGAAGGATATGTCATGATGTTAAATGAAATGTTTTATGTTATGTTTTCAAAGACAAGTTGAACGTTTGTAATAAATGAACGAAGTTTTATTATTCCGCGAAAGTTTTAATTATACTGATATTTAGAACTGTGTTTATGAGTAAATCTAACACTAAAGTAGAGCACCGGGACCGAGGCCTTACAAGTGACAGTCATTCAGGCCCAATGATGCTTAATTAGGCCTAATGAAGATCCCTTAAGTCAAATGATGGGTAGTAAAGCCAAGTCAAGTCACATTTTTAAATATGTGGGATAAAAACATTTTGGCTATTCAAAGATGTCTAGTTGTGTTTTGGGTGGGCTCCCACGGGTGTTTGTTGCTACATCTTGTTGTATGTATACCGTACGCACGAGCACTTTTAGATTAAGAGATTTGAATGGCAATTAGTATGTGCTATTAAGGAGTAAACATGAGTATTTAACAATCATAGGCATTTTGAATTATCTATCCTTAATGATTGTATAGAACATGTTGCAAAACATGATGAGTTATTATTAGGCTAGCACATTGGTTCAGATAATAATTAGTTTTATAATTAGAGTTGTGGCTTCGTATTCCACTACATGTCCCAAATCCGACATATTATCTTCCCTACTTACCTACATAAGTTACGGTGTTACACGATATAGTGTTTTACTTCTTTTACAAAGTAGAACAAATGATGCATCTAACTTTTAGAGGAACTTGATAAACATAACCACTAGATTAATTGTTATTTAACATCACAATATACACACCACACCCTACACAATATCATAATAAATTAATACAAAACAATTATATATTCGAGTCTACTTTTGAATAACGAAATTAGTACTTGAACCAAAATTCCGTAAGTGTTAGTTGTTGATCATGGAAGATGGAGCTTGGTTACATCCATCGTTATCAGTAGGCGTGCTAGGACCCTAAAAACATGCAAAAAGACACAAAAACATCTTGAGCAGTTGAGTAATATATACACAAGGGAAAATGAAATCAAAGAACATATTTCATTTACCTTATGTCGTGTCTTCCAACATCATTTAACACATGTTCAAAGCTGGTTATAGAACGGGATCAAAAGACCCAAACTCAAGCCTCCTTGTGGGTTTATGCACCAGGTGAGGTGCACTAGACGGTCCAAAGTTAGATTGACGTATCATCAAAGTGTTACCAAAGTAACTATTGATTCAGTTTGAAATGTCCCCTCTTAGTATTTCCAAAATCTTGCTTACGAGCATCACGATCTACTGCAAGAGTTACATGGGTAAAGGTGTTTACAAGAAGTGTTTCTATTATGAACAATAAGTAATTAATTGTTCTACTAAAGTAATATTATCACTAACCTGTATGAACACTTGCGCCAATATTGTTTTTTTTCTTTCAACGGATCGATAATATTAACAATGCTATCGCTGAAAGGTAGTAAGGATAAGTTAACAGGATCTTTAATACTAACGCCAAATTTGTTCCACTCAAATTTGCTGTAGTATTCTAAGAACCTGTAAAGAACCTAAAATATGGCAAAAAATAATAATTTTAATAACCGCGACCTTATATAAAGCTAGAACTCGCTTTTAATAGCATGGAGGTTGGCAAAATATAAAAAAAATGATCTCTTAACGTTAAGAAATCTTCTAATCCAACTCACATTCTTAATTTATGATTTACCATATTAGTCAAGTGAAGATGCTAGGATTTATATAAACACACAAAAACTAAATTTAATGACTCACTTGGGTATTGGTGTATATGGTGTACATTTAGGTGGAGATTTAAGTAAGTGTATTCATATGTTTTCCGTTCTAAAAAAAACTTTATTTAATAATAAGGTTAATATCGATTTCAGTTTGTAATTTCTTTTTCCAAATTTCATCGGCTATGAACAAATGGATCATAATTCTGTAGAACAGACAGAGTTTTATGAAATCAGCATGGAAAATTCATATAATATGTAGAAAAACTCTTAGCGTCAAATTGATTGAGAAATCAAAAAGTATAAGTTTTAGTTATTAAGAAGAGATGAACAAACAAGCCACCCTAACAACATACTAAGATGGAGTAGAAATGAAATGACATAATTATAAATAACATTACCATATCCATTTATGCTATGAACAATCATCATGTTATGAGAGTTTATGTGTTCTTCGCTACCCTGCATCATGAAACTGATTACAAGTAACCCTATTATATTCATGAAAAAAAATCAAAAGCCTTCAATTAACTCCAAACAAATTACAAAAACAAAAGGAACGAAACAAGAACTAAAGAATGCTTACATTGAGATGATATTTCTTCCTCTAACATTGTCAAAAAATCGTTACTAATTAGGGTTGTAGATGGTGGCGGCGGCTGTGGTGACAATAAATTATTGAAAGGAGAATTAGGTTTACGATTAAGTGTGAAATGTTGTGTCATATTTTATAGTTTCTTTATGGGCCGCTAAAGAATATTTGTCTTCTTTTGAGCCTACACGGCCTTTCCTCACTAAAACTAAAAACAATAAAATGTACACAAAGTTAAAAGGTGTCGTTCCGGGATTTGAACGAAAATCTAGAGATCTACATTGTAGAATACTTCTAATAAAAACCATTAATAATCAAATAATAAATTTTATAACAATATCTCATTACATTTATACTTTTTAAATGAGATCCACATTCGTATGTACTTATACGTGTGTATACATGTTATGTATTCTATAAGTATCTATAAACAAACAAATAAACCTAGAAAAGCAAAGATATGTGTATGTATATACAAAGAAATACCAAGGATCAATTAAGGAATAATAACATGAATGTTAGTAAGAAGATACTCTAGGAAACCATTATCATTTTTAGATTTATTTAATTAAATCCCATCAACATTTTTATATAAAAATACATAAATGGATTTTAATGTATTCGATTCCATTTTGTTGAATTGTGCTTTTAATTTCTTAAACATGGCGAAGAGGTATTCAGTTGTTCTTTCACACTCGTTGAAGAAAAAGTACAAGGTACGACGAATATGGTTTAAAACAACATTTTTAAGGTCCCATACCCGAGCATCCTACTTTAGTTGGAATTATTCATGAAAAATGTCTAACATCATTTATTAACCATTACAAATTGAAACAAAGACTAAAAACTTTAAATTTAACTTCTTTCTCTAATATAATCTTCAATATAGATAGCCTCTCGTACGTACTTCAAGCTTTTCACGCCATCTACAATACCTGCATATATACTAAAAGTCAGTTACACGTTGAGTGAGTTATAGTTTACATAATTATTAGGTTACTCTTCAACATATAATATAAATCATAATTCATTACAACTTACAAACATTTTTGCATAACTCAACATCACACTTTCATTCTTTACTTGTTCCTTTATCATTTATGCTTGCTCATAGCCGAGCCTTATATGCTTACTCATAACCGAGCCGTTAGGTGTGGCGGAGGTCAGGCAGTTAGGTGGTGGCAGTGTGTCGACGGTGGCGACATCGATGGTGATGGTGTTTTGTTAGGAATAGAGTGAAAAAGAGGAATGTAATTGGGGGGGGGGGGTGGGGGGGTTGGGAGGAATGATTTTGATGGAATGATATTTCTTGAGTAATCGTTGATTTCATTCAATTTACCAACCAAATCACTTTCTCATTCCCTCATAGTGAGTTAGTGACTCATTCTATTCTTCATATTATTTCTGCATACCAAATGACTATAATACTTGAAAAATTGTGGCTATGCAAGTTGCATACACGTCATTGCCTTGGGTTGGGGTGTTCTTCGAGTTCGTTTTTCGGGTTTTGGGTTTTTCGGGTCGGGTTCTTTGGTTTCAAAGTTTTAAATCTTGACCCAAAACTCAACTCAAATCTCTCACGGGTTTTTCGGGTTTAGGCTTATTCGGGTTTCGAGTATCCTAGAAAAATAAACACACGAAACCAAAAATAAAAAATAAAAAGTACAATGCTAAAATTAAACAAGATATTCTTCTTTGCTTATAACACAAATAATCAAATAATAAACTAACCTAGCTTCATAAAACAATTCAAAAGAAGAACAAAACTAACTCGACCATAATCGTATTCAATCGGGCGTGATTTGGTTGCTCGATTATGGTTGCTATTAGTAATAAATGGAAAACAAAATTAATAATAAACAATCGATCCATAATAGTTAGAATGATTACAGTCGATTAAAGCCAGATTTTAATAACTTTAGTTTGCAAGACTTAACCTATTATACTTAAAAATATGTTTAATTTTAGAACTAAAAGTTTATTCGGGTTGACCCAAAGCTTATAAATCAAACCCAAGAACCAACCCGAATTACTTCAGTTCGGGTTCGGGTAATTCTTTTCTAGGGTTCGGGTTATTAGAGTCGGGTTAGTTCGGGTTCGAGTACAAGTTTTTTTGGGTTGAATTTCGGGTAAAAGTGACAGCCCTAGCCTTGGATACCATGAGATAATTACTTCACTTTTATATATTTTTATTATTGTGAAAAAGTTTACTTTATACTTAATTATTGCTGACAATATTAGGAGATATATTACATCACATTTATTTGATTTTATATTATTAGGTGATAGTTTAATTTACATTTATTTGTTTTTAGATGCATTATATGAAGATAGTTAACATTTATTAGATTTTATGATCTTTTAATCCAGACTCTAATACTTCAACAACTATGGCCTATGTCTAGAGGTGGGCAAATAAACCGGTTAATCGAACCGACCCGAAATATGAACCGGCTTAGAATCGATTATGTAGAAACCAGTTTGGAACCGGTTGAAACTGTAGGTTCGGAACCGGTTTGTATTTTTCTCCACAAAACCGGTTAACCCAACTGAAACCGGTCAAACCCCGAACCGAAACCGATCAAAGCCCGAATTAAAACTGATCGTAACATTGTAAGAAGCTGGTTTCAATCCGAACCGAAACCGATTCCAAACCGGTTTTGACTTTTGCTGATCAAACCGAACCGGTTTCAACCCAAACCGGTTTTAAGTTTTAAACCGGTTTGTGCACCTCTACCTATGCCTATGCGATTTTGCATAGACACTTCACTGCAAATAGACACACCACTACAACATCGATGTTGTGGCATCGTTTGTGGTGTTGTTATATAGGACGAGGTCTCGATTAGATTATGTTAAATGGTGTAACACGTTTATATGTGATATGAATTATGCTAAACTATTATATGAAACTCGTTATTCTATAATATGATATTATTAGAGATGTCAATGGGTCGGGTTTAGGTATTTCCAAACCTAAACCCGATCATCCAAACTCCTCGGGTATTTATCGAGTAATTGCCCATTGGGTTTCGGGTTTTCCCATCGGGTTTCGGATTTCCTATTGAGTTTAGACTAAAAAAAATCATCGGGTATACCATAAGCAATCTAACATCATATTTAACTACTAAGTATGAGAATATTTAGACAAATACCATAATAAATCTTTTAAGTTTTTACCACACCATTCAACATTATGAGGGCATATATATGTACCGTATAGAATATGAATAATTGATCTATAATATATTTGGAATATAAAATATATATACTTATTATATATATATATATATATATATATATATATATATATATTAAAATGATTGTTTTTCATATTGTAACATCTCATTTTCCTGTTTCGGTTAATAAAATAGTAATATTAATTATTATTGAGTTAGGCTTGTATTGGGTTGAGCAAGTAATAATATGAGTGATGGATTTGGATTAATAAGGAATGACGAAAGATCATGGGCTTAAACCCATGGTCCATAATATATAAACTATTATTATTCATTAATCCATTCATTCCACACACCATCCAAAAACACACACTTAATCTCTCCCTCTTTCTCTAAGCCGAGCCCAAGAAGGAAACCGAGCTTTTATACGAGGTAATGATAGTATGATTGTATATAGATTCAAACCCGTTAGATCTAGTCGCGAAACGATGAACCGACACCCTCAACCGTTAAAGTCATAAGGTCCGGATGGAATCGGGTATAAATCGATAGAAAGACGAGCTTAGGAGTCACCCTAGATCGGATCCAGATCGAACGGGACAAAAACGGTGAAAAATGGTGGAAAAATGAATGAGATATCACTTTTCCGGCGATGACGGCGTCGGAAAGGTGCGGCGATTAGGGGAATGTTTGGAAAGGACGTCTAACATTATGTCAGATGCCCTGAACCCTAGGCGCCCATTCGTTAAGGAAGAGCAATGAACGACCTACATTCGTTCAGCCATTCGTTACGGAGAACCAACGAAGGAGCCCTCATTCGTTAGGCCATTCGTTGGGTGAACCAGAAGAATGAACCTCATTCGTTATAAAGGTCCATTCGTTATAAGTGGCCATTCGTTAAGAAGTTATGAATGAGTCCATTCGTTATGAAAGAACATATTCGTTAAGAAGTAACGAAAGAGTCCATTTGTTATGAAAGAGCACATTCGTTAAGAAGTAAAGAAAGAGTCCATTCGTTATGAAAGAATACATTCGTTAAGACGAAAAGAATGAGCCCCATTCGCTAAGGAACTGGATAACGAATTAATATAGCGAATGGTACATAACAGGGAAATTCGTCATAACGAATGAGTGGCAAATAAAATAATAAATAATAATTCTAGTGAGATTTTAGTATAAACCGATAGAAAGACGAGCTTAGGGGTCACCCTAGATTAGATCCAGATCGAACGGGACAAAAACGGCGAAAAATGGTGGAAAAATGAGTGAGATCTCACTTTTCTGGCGAGATCCCAGTTTTCCGGCGATGACGGCGTCGGAAAGGCGGCGCCTGCGATTAGGGGAATGTTTGGAAAGGACGTCTAACATTATGTCAGATGCCCTAAACCCTAGGCGCCCATTCATTAAGGAAGAGCAACGAACGAACTACATTCGTTACGGAGAACCAACGAAGGTGCCCTCATTCATTAGGCCATTCGTTGGGTGAACCAGAAGAATGAACCTCATTCGTTATAAAGGTCCATTCGTCATAAGTGGCCATTCGTTAAAGAAGTTACGAAGGAGTCCATTCGTTATGAAAGAACACATTTGTTAAGAAGTAATGAAATAGTCCATTTGTTATGAAAGAACACATTCGTTAAGAAGTAACGAAAGAGTCCATTCGTTATGAAAGAATACATTCGTTAAGAAGCAACTAATGAGCCCCATTCGCTAAGGAACTGGATAACGAATGAAGATAGCGAATGGTGCATAAACAGGGACAATTCGTCATAACGAATGAGTGGCAAATAACATAATAAAATAATAATTCTAGTGAGATTTTAGTTAAGGACCTTTAACCCCAGCCAGGGGCTCTGCCTCTTAGACCCCTCTAGGGGCTGTCGCCCCTAGAACCCTGCTACCAGGGGCAATGCCAACTGTAGGTTCCCCGCGGGGCGTCGCTGATCGATACGAGATCCGCACGAGGTCTAGGAGTGTGGAATCCTCCTAGACTCGTTTATTGGTGTAGAAGACGAAGAACACGGTTACACATACATAAACACACGAGCAAACACAAGAACGGGATAAACGAATCTGTAGATCCTTTCATATAATAATCATAACTCGTTACATACCAAACACGAAAACAAAGACACGGCCGACCCGAGGTGAGCTCTACCTCGGGCCGTCCCACACGACTCTCCCTCTCGGTTTCTCTCTAGACAATTAAACTGATCACAAAACACTCTGACTTTCTGGATAACCAAACCTAAACAAGACACACATATATATATATAAACAACTTCGCGGGCTTGGGCTTGGGCCTGTAGGCGAAGTTGTTATAACTTCGCCTAAGGCGAAGTTGTTTCAACTTCGCCTATGGCGAAGTTGCTAACTTCGTACTTCGTTTCCGCTGAACAGAATTGCATAGCGACGGTCACAAAATGCACCAACAGACTCCCCTTTGACCGTTGCTCTCAATTCTAACAAACACAAAAGATCATCTGTTACAAAACATGCACCAACAGACTCCCTCTTAACTGATGATCTTCTGTTTGCTCTTCAACCAGCCGTGTCTGAAACTGTCTTGTAGCTTCGCAAATCTACCAATCACCCAGCGTCTTCCATATCAGATCTCCCCTTCAGTGTAAGCTTCTCCGACTATATAGATTGAGGTCTTTGAAATGCATGCATCCCCGTGCCTAATTGATCATCTCAACCAATCACGTGAGTCCTTTTGACTTCACCAACACGTGAAGTTCTTCTAACTTCACCAACACGTGAAGTTGGGCTCCCTCCACAACTTCACCAACACGTCGGCATACGATAAGGTTTAATCTTCAACTACTCAACATCAAGTGATCAATTTCATCACAAAATCACCTTGACAGAATCTAACACACATGACCATTAATTAATCCGAAGCATCTTCAATCACCAGGGATAACGATCAAGAACATAAACACTTTAATTCCCGATTAAATCCAACTTGTTCCAGGATTTTCACTTTAATAAATAAGCATCACGTTTCAGGATCCAATTCTCGAACGCCTTGAAAATAACATGAATAATATGCTCTGACCGCAATCCAGTAATGACGAAACCTTCAGTTCAATTTGACTTTCTTCAGTTGGTCAACCTCGAACAACAACTATTTCATTTGCCCACAAACACCCAAATATGTGTCAATATCCAGTTTCAATCAATATCCCATTCACAACCTCAACTCCATATCCAGAGTTGACACGTATTTGTTCACACGTAAGACCAAGAGATAACAAGTTCACTCGTTGACGGAACAACGTCTTCGGTCTCACAATAATCGTGTATACCTGGCCATACAGACGAAAAATCAAAACATTTTTTTTTTTTTAACTTCGCCTAAAGTCAACTTCGCCTAAAAGTCAACTTCGCCCCTCCTTAACTTCGCCTGTCCATAACTTCGCCTGTCCATAACTTTGCCTAAACCCTAAAATTTAAGCGACAACTTCGCCTGAACCCCATAACTTCGCCTGCGGCGGCTGTTCGGCCAAAAACGCATCAGAAACGTGCCAGAAACACCAAAACGCAGATCTCGAACCATAGCATAAGAGCCTAAGGCTCTGATACCACTTGTAGGTTCCCCGCGGGGCGTCGCTGATCGATACGAGATCCGCACGATGTCTAGGAGTGCGGAATCCTCATAGACTCGTTTATTGGTGTAGAAGACGAAGAACACGGTTACACATACATAAACACACGAACAAACACAAGAACGGGATAAACGAATCTGCAGATCCTTTCATATAATAATCATAACTCGTTACATACCAAACACGAAAACAAAGACACGGCCGACCCGAGGTGAGCTCTACCTCGGGCCGTCCCACACGACTCTCCCTCTCGGTTTCTCTCTAGACAATTAAACTGATCACAAAACACTCTGACTTTCTGGATAACCAAACCTAAACAAGACACACACATATATATATAAACAACTTCGCGGGCTTGGGCTTGGGCCTGTAGGCGAAGTTGTTATAACTTCGCCTAAGGCGAAGTTGTTCTAACTTCGCCTATGGCAGAAGTTGTTACAACTTCGCCTATGGCGAAGTTGCTAACTTCGTACTTCGTTTCCGCTGAACAGAATTGCATAGCGACGGTCACAAAATGCACCAACAGACTCCCCTTTGACCGTTGCTCTCAATTCTAACAAACACAAAAGATCATCTGTTACAAAACATGCACCAACACCAACGGACCCCCATTCGTTAAGGGTTATATTAAACTAGAAATGTGTTAAGGATAGTGATAGTTAATTGATATGTGTAATTGTTATACAGTTAGCCGCGCCCAGTTAAAGAAGGGAGTTACCATTAACTCTGAGAGGAACAGAGTTCAGGTGAGTTTCTAGCCCCATGATGAATATAAAATTATACATCTTTTTGGCATCAAATAATCTCTAAAAACTGCAACTTATATCATATAATATAGTTAAAATAAGTACTTATCATGTAAAATGTATTTTCAGGTAAATACAAACATCAAACGAAGAAACGAATGAAAATCCAAAGCAAAACCAAAGAAAACCCAAGAAAACAACAAAACATAGGGTTGTGCTTCATAGAACATGGGGCTGTGCTTCAGAGAACATGGGGCTGTGATTCTGAGAACACGGGGCTGTGCTTCAGGAAACACGGAGCCGTGTTTCTGGGAACACGGGGCCGTGCTCACCTTTTAGAAAAGATGAAAATCTACAAGAAAAGACAATAGTGGACAGGTGGACACGCGACCGTGCTTCTGAGGATACAGGGTCGTGGTCAAGTTTTAGATAAGACAAAAAGAATTAGCACATGTCACTAAAAAGCACGGGGCCGTGCCTCAGGAAGTACGGGGCCGTGGTGAGTCATCATGTACGATCTCACATCATTTAATGCAACTGGACACGTCAACACGTGTCACACCCTAACCTACGGCAAAAAATGCCGGGGCGCGACATTGATTGTATCATAGCTCAGAAGACACTAAGTAAATACACGTATCAATATCTAAATTATTCATTCATATATCAAGTTCAAAAGCACAAACATTGTTTCAAATGAAATACCATTATAATTAAATATTCAAAACATAAATAACTTAAAATAAAATCTCAATCATCAATCAACCTAGGGTATCATCTAAACTTCAATACTTGATTCATCCCATAAAGCTACCTGCGTCTTGCGTGAAAACTTATATATTTGTCAACATAAAGTTGAGCAAGTAAATCACAGTCTTGTGTATATTTAATATTTAAAAAGACAATTCCATGCGAAAATTGTAAATCACTACAACTAGTATAACAATAAATAAAAGTTGTCTTTCACCCGAATCATATTGATAACGAGTTAATTCGACGATGTGTGGTCATACTAATGAGGATGAGGATGAGATACCAACCACCACAACAAAAGTAAACACATAGTCACATTTACACGTATCAACTAATCGAGCAATTTCAATAATCAAATATGTTGGAACCGTAGTGAAAATCTATAACACGTTTGATTGTGAACGCATAACGCCCCCAAAACTTAAAACAGTATAAAGGGGGATGTGAATTTACTTACCTTACAGAGTAGGGAAAAGAGGACGAGATAATAAAAGAAAATGCTAGGATGGAAAAACGGTCAAGCTCCTCGAGGTTCACCGACAAATATTTCTAGATGTTAATAACAAGAATTAAATATAATCATAGCAAAACACTTATATTTGTGACGGGTTTTGAGATTCGATATTAGGTACATTTTCGTTAGTTATAAGGGCATTTATTAAGGTTATTGTTGTTGTTATCCTTATTATTAATAATATTAATAATAATAATTGTGATAATAATGATAATAATTAATAAGTAATAATAGTGATAATAATAATAATAATAATAATAATAATAATAATAAATATTAATAGTTATAATTAAAGTTAACAAAACCGGTTTTAGGATGACGGAAAATGGTTTAATGTGTCGATTTATGATATTTAAATGTTTAATGGTGTAGGGAATAATTAATGTTAAAAGATATTAAGCAAATAAAGTAACAAATAAAGAAAAAAAAGTGTTAAAAACGGGCTGGGTCGGGTTCGAACCCGTGACCCAGCCATGGTTATATGTGTGACCAACCAACTGAGCCAAACTATCAATTTGTTAACATTACAGAAATGAAAATATATAAACACAATTAAAAGAGGATATGACCCTAGATTATCCAACTGGGTAATCTAATCCATGTTCGATTAAACAAAGTTGGGGCTATTGATCTATGACAAATCGCGATCCCAACCATACCTGTTAATTGGATAGAACGTTGGCTAAGAGGGTGAAATTGATCAAAAGGGTTGCGGCCAGAGTTTGATATCGAACAGGTTCGTGACGGCCTTGTAAACTGAATTTAGGTTAGGGTTTAGGGTCGTAGTGGTGCAGAGGTTGTGTGGTAGGTTTTAATTGAATTGTAAACGAGTATTTATAGTGTTATGAAGAGAATTTGAGCCGCGGTTCGTTATGGTTGTAATTGCGAATCAATTAGTTGTCATACATGACGTTTTACCACAATTAGAGTGTCGGTGTGATATGTTTAATGTAACTAAACGATTTGGTAAGGTCAATTCAATTGATTATTCTGTGAATTAAGGTTCAAGAAAGGTGGCGGGGGGGGGGGGGGTATATCGACGGTAGAGAGGGAGAAGAGAAAGAGATTATTTTTTTGTTTATTTTGCTGGTTGGTCCTTGATCTTTGAGGTTGGATGCAAAGGTGAATTAAAGTTGGTTAAGGGTTCTTTTTGTACATCTTATAATTATAATCAATTATATAAATAAATAGAATTAAACAAATACGAAACTTTATTGATTAAATACCCGAACCCGAACCCGGGTTGGGTAATGATTACAAACCGAAAGGAAATGGAAAACCCGAAATGTTACAGCATTCACTACTTTAGGAAATTTCGTCCCGAAATTAGAAATTAAGCCGTAACCAAGAGGTTCGGGTACTTGGACTCCATTTGGTCTTTACGTTTCCAAGTTTTCTCGGGACCACGCTTAGATTCCAAACGAAATTTGACAAGCGGAATACAACTACGCTTGGTTTCTTTGTCCATATGATCCACGATTTAAATGGGTTTCTCGACAACGCGCATAGATTCATCAATTCGAACTTCGTCAATGGGTATGTGGAGATTCCCCTCGGCTAAGCACTTCTTGAGATTGGAAACATGAAAAGTTGGAAGAACATTGGAGATCTCTTCGGGGAGATTGAGACGATACGCAACTTTACCAACCCTTTCAACGATCTCAAATGGGCCAACAAAACGGGGAGATAGTTTATTCCTTTTGCCAAAACGAACTACCCCTTTCCATGGGGATACAAGGAGAACACGATCACCAACATTGAATTCGAGAGGTTTACGACGCTTATCAGCGTAGCTCTTTTGACGGCTACGAGAGGCAAGAAGATTTTGACGAATAAAAGCTATTCGATCGGAAGTTTCTTGAACTAGCTCGGGACCGGTGATTTGCGATTCACCAACCTCGTTCCAACTAATCGGGGAACGACACTTTCGGCCGTAGAGAGCTTCAAATGGTGCCATGCTAATACTAGTGTGGAAACTATTATTGTAGGAGAATTCTACAAGCGGTAAGTGATTATCCCAATTTCCACTAAAGTCTAGTATGCAAGAGCGGAGCATATCTTCGAGAGTTTGAATTGTTCTCTCGGATTGACCATCGGTTTGCGGGTGATAAGTGATGCTTAGATCAATACGGGTACCCAAGGAGGTTTGCAACGATCTCCAAAAATGATCGGTAAACCAACCATCATGATCGAAAATAATGGTAAAACGCGTTCCATGGCGGAAAATGATGTTCTTGACATAGAGTCGGGCTAATTCGCTAATGGAGGATTTTTCTCGAAATGGTATGAAGTGAGCTGACTTGGTTAAACGATCGACAATCACCCAAATACTATCATTGTGGCTTTGAGTAGTGGGGAGTTTAGTAACGAAATCCATGGCTATGTCTTCCCTTTTCCAAACGGGGATCGGAGGTTGCTCGAGCAAACCAAGCGGATTTTGATGCTCGGCTTTAACCTTAAAGAAAGTGAGGCATTTGGATACATATACCGCGATATCTTTCATCATTCCCGGCCACCAAAACATGGAACGGAGATCGGCATACATTTTATCTGCACCAGGATGGATAAAGTATCGTGACTTACGAGCTTCATCGAGGATGAACATGCGAAGACCGTCACGATCGGGACCCATAAACGGTACAAATAATAGAGTAAGCCATTACGTTTGGTTTCAAGTTGGAGTTCGGCGCCACACGACATCTCGTCGTATAAGTTACCCTCGATGACGGAGACGTGTTGTGCATCGAAGATGCGGTATTGGAGGTCAGATTGAATGGTGACATAATGGAGCAAGATGGATTTAACATGACCCTTACGACTAAGAGCATTGGCCACAACATTCGCTTTCCCGGGATGGTAGCGAATTTTGCAATCATAATCGCTTAACAATTCGGCCCATCGTCTTTGTCGCATATTGAGTTCCTTTTGGTCGAAAATGTGTTGTAAACTTTTATGGTCGGTGAAGACCACACATTTCGTACCGTAAAGGTAAAGTTTTTGCATTCATAAAAGTTTGGGACAAAAAATGACAAGTTTTAAACTTAAAAATCAAAAATGAAAAATCTATCACCAGTCCAGATCGCGATACGCTACGGCCATAGACCAAACGTCATCGCGTATCGCGATGATGAGGTCCGACGGGGTGACACGTGTCGACATGTGTCACCTGGTGGCATTATGTGTTGCCACGTGTCACAACGTGGCATCTCGTCAGCCATGTGGTGCCACGTGGCAGCCTTAGTGGTGACTCACCATGCCTACATCGCGATACGCGATGGATGATCAAGGGACCATCACGTATCGCGATGGGTCCCAGGAAAAAGTCTATAAATAGCAACCTCCACCCACTAATTTTCTCACACACCATTCACACATCTCTTTCTCTCTCTAAAAATACTTTCTCTCTCTAAACATCTCTCTGAAAATCACCTTGATAAACGTGTACCGACCACCTCGTTTTCCGTGACCATAAAACTCCGACATTTTACCACGTAATCTGTGCCATTAAACCGACTATACCTTGAAATACCGACGACCCGACATTCCACCTCGAAGTACATGCCAACCCGAGACAACCAGACGTTCCCCTAGAAGTACGTGCCGACCCGAGATGAACCGAAGACCCTCCTCGAAGTACGTGCCGACCAGATATGAACCGACGGCCCGCCTCGAAGTACGTGTCGACCCGAGACAACCCGACGATCCTCCTCGAAGCGCGTGCCGACGAGACTTGAAGACTGACATGCCTCGATTTGCGTGCCAATGAGGTGTTTATTATGATTCTTGATATACGTACATGCGTCGAAGTGCTGCCCTGAGTTTAGAATATAATCAGCCAAACAAGGTAGGCATAATGCCCGAATAAAATATTTATAAAATAATAATGGCTTAGACTCTAGTTAAGGGTATAGTAATACCTCGAAAATATACAAAAGAAAATAAAGCAAAGAAATTATATAAAAAGAAAGATAAAAGTATAAATTCTTTATTATAAATGAAGTATGATTATTATTTAAATAGATTTTAAATAATAATAAAAAGAAAAAGAATAAAGAAATAAATGAAATGATTTTTATTAATAAATAAAGATAAAAGTATTATTTAAAGATATTTTAAATAATAAAAATTAATAAATGAAGAAAATATATATTGTTATTATTCATATAAACTAAATGATATATATAAGTATACGTTTTGGAAAACGTCGATTCTAGGAAAAAAAACATGACGGACTAAATGTCCGAATATGAGAATAAAGAATATATGATTTGAACTACAGGTTCAAACATATTATAAAATAAAAGGAAAAGATAAAGTAGAAAATAGTTAAGATAATAGTATTTATTATTTAAGTTATTATTCTTAAGTAATAATAGAAGAAAAGGATACGTTTCTTTATGAAGAAGAAACGTAGAGTTTAAGAAAAAGAAAAAACAAGTTAAACTAAAGGTTTATCTTGTAAAAGAAAAGAAAGGTAAATAAGTTAAAAGAAGAGTTTTTAACTTAAAAAAGAAAAGAAAGAAATAATATTTTAAACTAAAGGTTTAAAATAAAGAAAAGATGTTTTGAACTAAAGGTTCATAAGGAAATCGAGGTAAAGATTTTACAAAAGAGACTAGAGGTCTTAAGCCGGATTGTATATCCGACTAACAAAAAGTTATACTCGTACTATAGGTGCGAGATAACAAAAAAGAGGGAAAGACCCTCGGACAGTGTATTGAAGGGACAGTGTATTGAAGCTGATCCAAAAGAAAAGGTTATACTCGTACTATAGGTGCGAGATAGAAAAAGGGAAAGACCCTCAAACGGTGTATTGAAGCCGATCCAAATCGAAAAGGTGAATACGCCCCAACTTTTACAAACTTGTTTTCAAACGAGTCAAACGTGTTAAATAAAAAGGTTTACATGAGACTAAGTGTCTCTAAAACATTTATAAACAAGGGTATAAACACTAGCCTCAGGCTATTTTTACGTTTGTTTGGATCCTTACATATGTGATGGGCACATCACACCTGGTCACAATTACGCTGCCTACGGGGAGTATGACCTTGTGTATACGTATAGGCACTCAACTAGTCGAACATTGCGGTGTTTGCTGGGGGGTCCAAGTGTATAGACTTGAGTTTATGAATTGTGTTGTTTTAAATTGGTTATTCCTAAGCCACGATGGGCCGGGACCTACGTAGTCTTGAGAGGTGATTAAGTAAAAGAAAATATTTTTAGCGTCAGCGTATTCACCAATATATCGCTGACGTATTTTCTAACATTTCAGGAAAAGTAAAGTATCAAGAATTGGAGCCATTCATGAAGTGGATGTTCGCAGGGTAGAGATGGCTCATTGTTTTAAATTATTAAAAAGATTATAAACAATATGATTTGTCAAAATCAAACGAGGTTTATAAATAAAACACTCAGATATTTATTATCCGAAAAACTTTTCAAATTAATTAAATATTATTACAAAATAAATATTTATTAAATAAAATGTTTCAAAAGGTATATTAATATTTTATTATAAATAAAGCTTTATAAATAAATTAATATTTCAAAATATTAATACTTTTTAAAGACTTCCGCTAAACTCTGATACATTTACGAAACAGGTACCAACTATTGGTCACACGCCTAGGCCCTAAGTCGGGGTGTGACAGCTGGCCTCTTAGTCTTCTTGAGATCTTCAATCTCACGAAGTATCCACTGTTTGGTCTTGTTCTGCTGCTCCCTGTATGCTTTAACCTGCGAAAACATAGATGAAACATCATTCTTAGTATTAACCACTGAGGTGGCAGCAGTGGTTTTCGAGCTCTGCAAGATTGGTAGTTGCGTCTTGTTTCCAGCAGCAGCAGCCCTCGGTGCTCCCATGATTGGAGGAGGCATCGGCGACAAAGTTCTTGAAGAGAGGGGGACCGAAGATGGCATGGTTGATGAAGCATAGGTTGATTGAGAGGCCATTGATAGTGATACGGGTATGATAGGTTGAAGATTGATAGGAAATAATCTGGATTATATCACCAAACGCCCCACGGTGGGCGCCAAATTGTTTTGGACAAAAATCTTCTAAGGATAATGTATCAAAATCCGTAAATGTGAGGTATAGTGCTATGGTATTATTAATGATTGTATGAGCGAAATAATGAAGAACACTGAGATTTGTTGCAAGGAAAAACCCCTTGATCTTGTTCAGATCAAAGAAAAAAAAACCCCGGGTGATGATAAATTGTCTATCACCACTTTATTAATCACAAAAAAGGGTTACAATGAGTGGAGTTTATTATCAACGAATACAATAATGCTATGTGTGTGTGATTACAGAGAACTTAGCAGCTAGAGTATGTGCGAGTGTAACTATATGACCTAGCATTGATCACAAACTTGATATATAAAGAAAAGAAAAATACAACTAACAACTAACTCCTACTAATCTGCCATTTCTCCACTCTCTTCCTTCGTGCCTTTTGACCACGTGCTATAGAAGTCCAGTAGCGAAATAGGTGGTGGACTAAGTCTTTGAGCCGTTGCACTTGATAAATATCAACCTACACACGAGAAACAATTGTTAATAATACCGACTGCTGAGGATCCTTGATCCTATCACAGCTCCGGAGCTCTTCAGGAGGATAACTAATCCAGATCTGTCAATAAGAATAACATATCCGCAGAGTCAAAATTATCTACTCTAACAATATATATATATATATATATATATATATATATATATATATATATATATATAAAGTTATATAGGGCACATCGGGTAAATGGGTCAATTTATCATGTAATCGGGTCTGTTAATCGGATAAATTACAAATCTCAAATCCATAAAAAATTTCAAACTAATCCCAAACCCTAATATGTCGGGTAATACTTGTCACAATTATGTCGGGTTTCAAGGTTCCTTTTGGGTTTGGGTTTTACTGCCCTGGACAAGTATTAACAAAGCCCAATGGGCATGGAGGTATCATGATGCGTAGAAAATTTGTTTGTCATATGGTTGAAGATTTTAGTTTTACGGAGAATAAAGGTTTAAAAAAGTAGTATTAGAGTGTGTGTTAACTTTTAAATAAAATAAAAAAAAATAATAACAGGACTAATAAACTAATATCAATTTGATTAATTAATATATATTTTGTTTGTTACAAGTTATTAAGAAAACAAATAAATTTATTTAAATTGTTATTTTAAGTCTTTTCCTTACCAATGTGAGGCTAGCCCACTTGGTAGATGCATATGTCTCTTAAAGGGGAGGTCTAAGGTTCAAACATGGGCAAATGTGTGTAATAATGATGTGAAATGTTGCAAAACACATAGCGTTTTATCATGTTTTTGTGTTGTTTTGTGCGTAAACCGTTAACGAATATAACTTTTTCTTGCATGAAATTAAATGTTTGTGTATATGATAGGTCCCATTTTTAATAGAGCGGAAAAACGAGTTTAATGAAGAAAGAATCAGCTCAAACGGGATTCAGATAAAGCCGGTATGCGCGTTTGAAGATAAACGAGTCAGAAAACGAAGAAGCGAGCACCCAGAACCTGGCCGCGTACGTGGCCAGGTGAGGCATCCATTCCCGCGCTATGAGACGCCCCACATATCCCAAAGGCTGCCAAGAATGTTCAGGAATCAACTACCCCATCTATTTTGTGTTCTAGTGGGCCTTGTGGGCTTGTTTTAACCTATTTTATATTAGGAAGGAGGTGTTTAAACATATAAATAAAAAGCGAATAACCTATGAACGAATTTACATAATATTTCCAGCCACCACACCTACTCTAGAGGAGAAACCAAGGAGGACAAGCTTACGGTTCTATCTTTTATCTTTCGGTTGTCGGTTTTGACTATTTTAATGTTTGTGAGTTCGTTTTTGGTTTTTAATCATTCAAACATTTTGTAATCAGATATATATGAACATGTTTATCATTTATATCTATTTTATCTATTGTTCATTGATTATGATTGGCTAAACCTCTTTGTTCTACCTAGGTTAGAAGATTATTGTTCGGTTTTGATGAACTAAATAAGTTGTTTGACTAATATGACTTGAATTGCTATTGAAAGTTTAGTTTAATGATGAATTAGGTTGTGTTTAGTGGCTGTGATTTTATTGGTTTTATCTCATAATCTCGTGCTTCAATTAATTTAATTGGTTTTGATTTATAGTTGCATGTTCAATTCTTTACTTTGTGTTTAGAGTTTGTTTGCGGTAGGTACAGCCGTAGGGTTTTATTGAGATTGTTAATTGATTGAATTCAGCGGGTTAAGCACCTTCTTAGAGACTGAGAGGTGATAGGAAGTAAAGTCGTCTAATTGCTTTTACTTGTTAGGATTAGGATTGAGCGAGGGCGGGTTCGGTTCTTGTCGGGTTGGGCTTGTGAGCGATTAGTTGGTCTAGTTTGAGTTAAACCAAATTGTTCCTCTATCCTTGGTTGCGTAGTATTCGTTTCCATTAGGGTCGTGTGTCTGTGAGACTGAGAGGAGAGTCGACATTAGAAAACCTTAGCATTCGTTTCCCGGTTTGTTATTAAAATCAACTAAGTGAAGTTAGGGTTTGTTAGTGAGACCGAGAGGTGATCTAGCTTTCTTGAGTGAACCTAAGTTGTGTCATCCTTAGATACCAGTGTCGTGAGATTATTCAATCCATTAGTTTGTTAGGCCTTCAATAGGATTCTTACCTAGGTAGACGTTTTCTCCATTGCCAGTTAAGCTTCTAAGTTTCGTTAAGTGTTTCATTAAGTCTTGTTAAGTTAAGTCTTTTAATTTAGTTAAAGTAAGTTAGGTCAAGTAGTTAATTATTAAAAATCAATTAAAAAATATTATTCTTAGGAAGGTCTTGTCTAGGGTTTAGTGATCATAAGCGTTTTCACGTGTCCTTGTGTTCGATACTCGGACTTCCTTAGTTCTATACTATTTAAGATCGGTACACTTGTTGGTTGTGTGTGGATTCATTAGGAGTTTCGTTTTATAAATTTAAAGCTTAGTTGTGAGTTGCTTAGAAAGAACATTCACTAGACACACATCATGATGTAGAGTAGGAGTACGAATATTTGCTGTTAAAATAAACTCATTACTCATTATCAATCATCTTCATTATTTTAGCCAGAGTGAGACAACAGTGCTCTCCAAATTAGAGAGTGCGGTAGTCTAACACACAAGAAAGTCGCTGTTCTAAAAAAACATAATTTACACATATAGTTCAAATTACAGAGATCGTTCTTGAATCGGGGTGTTTCTAGTGGGTGCCCAAAACATTCACACTAATAACAACCAAAACAACCCCTTTAATCTTGTAATAATTAATATATTTAATCTAGAATTAAACACGTTTTAATCTCTTTTAAATGAATTTAAGTGGTTAACCAAAACTATCATATTTAATTCATGACGAGTTGAAATAGTCCAAACTACAATTGAGTCGATCTGTAGTAACTATGATTGAGTGAGACCCATTGGATAAATGTATAAGTCTAATGGGTCCATACTTGCCAGAGTTTTTGAGTCTTTGCTCCATACTTGCCGTTGTCCGTGGTGGATCCGGGTCCGGTATGAAAGTTGGACATATTGCTCATCCCTCGTCCTCGATGATCATGTTATGCATCATGATACACGCATACATAGCACATTTCATTCTTTCTAAATACCATAGACGACAAGGATTTTTAACAAAATGCCATCGTTGTTGAAGAACACCAAAACACCTCTCGATATCCTTTCTCGCAGACTCTTGCACTTTCTTTAAATACTGTCTTTTTTCATCCATCGGGTCTCTGAATGTTTTAACGATTATCGCATACTCTGGATATATTCCATCACCCACATAGTACCCATGACAGTAGAAGTTATCGTTTGCCCAAAACGAAGCGACGGGAACGGTCTCAGATATGTAACTCTCCATCACGGGAGACTGCTCTATGATGGTTATGTCATTGTTGGAACCGGGAACACCAAAGAATGCCGACCAAATCCAAAGGTCATATGAAGCAATCGCTTAAATGTTGACCGTTGGTCCCTTTTGGTCACCTCGTGTGAATTGACCTCGCCATGCAGTTGGACAATTAGCCCATTCCTAATGCATGCAATCTACACTCCCTATCATGCCGGGGAAACCATGCACCCTTGTATGTGCCTTGTAAAGACGTTGTAGATCGTTACAGTTGGGCTCTCTCAGATAATGTGGTCCATATAGTTTCAATATTCCAATATTTTACACAACTTTTATAAAATAAATGATCAAAGTAAATAAGTGATAAAATTATTTAAAAAAAAGCAAAACGTACCGTAACAAAAAATCTCGAAGGTGTCCCGAGTTGTTTTATCGGCCATCTTTAAATACTCGTCGTTGATTTCGTCCGCGTTTCCGTAGGCGAGCACGCGTACGGCTGACGCGACCTTCTGAATAGTCGTGAATCCGGCTTTTGCTTAAAGTAATCAAGCTCACGCTCCAAATCATTGGTGATGCGCATAAATAAATTTTTAGACATCCAAAAACGACGCCTAAAGGTCTTCGGGTTCTTGTATCTCGGCGAGTCACAGAAGTAATCCGCCATCAACCGGTTGTTGGCTTCGGTATGGTCTTGTTCGATATATGCTCTTTTTGAAACGGGGGTGGTGGAGAGCTAATCACACTCGTAACAGAACTCATATAAGTTTTCGCGAGCATAATCGCAATTGTAACCGCCTGTTTCTTCGCGTCGTCGTCGGCTTGTTGGCCGGGCTCGAAAAACCGTTTATATATAGATGGAGGATCCATTTATATAGTGAATTTTGTGTGAGGAAATATAGAGTTGAAAGAGATTTTTTATAAGTTTGATGAGTTTTGATTGGGGATGAGATGGTTTAATATATAGGAAATAATTATATTTTTTTTTATTCCTCTCCAACGGTAACATATAACGGATCTTTTTTTGATACTGGAGCCATTTATCACGTTGTATACATAACGTTCAAAAAAAATACCAAAATTCCCGGGGAGGGGGGGGGGGGGTCTCCCATGCATAACGCATGACTATGGACGGTCTTAGGTAGCATAATATTTGCTTTATGGTACCACGTGTTGAATGTGTATCCTCTACCACTACTAAAGTTATAGTTACACGAACATGATATTACAAGGACATCAGTTAAATATATATTTAATTTGAGTCTGACCTTTCATTCTATAGTTTATAACATGTCATAACAGAAGGCTTTAATCTCATCTTGACGCAATAGAAATGTAACAAGTTTGTCATGTAACGTGTGGAAAAAATTGGGACGGGCCCATTGTGTACCGGGTCAAAAAATGGCAAAACATTTATATGTGCATTGACGATTTGACGACGTGCATCAACATGCACAGGCCTAGCACAAAAGATTTCAAACACTTAAATTAGAATTAAGTGAATCAATTGTTAATCGCATTTAAAAAAAAAGGTATTTTTAATACTTAGTCAGTATTGGTAAATTAAGTGAATCAATTGTCTTCTATTGCTATCAGAATTTCCTAAGGAAAATTCGGGAGAAAGAGTATGAAGAAACACGGATCTACTCCTCTAGACGGGTCCTAGATCCGATGAGTCAACGGGGTAGGATACGGATAACAACCAGTACGATACAAGCCTAATTCCCCGAAGTCCAATGACTGAAACCTGCAAAACAAACACCGTGAGCTCGTTATGGGAAGGACAAGTGGGGGGGTCTTCCCGTAACCACCCTCCGGCGTGAGAATAAGTACAATTCTGATGAAGATAAAGTACTTAAGTGTATAGTGAGAGTACAGTGGGCGTGAATGCCTACCTCATGAAGATTGAGAGGGTATTTATAGCCGAAGGGTGTGGGAAGATGATTAGGCCAGCTGTCCTTTTCAGAAGATGCTCTCGTAACCACCTGGACACGTGTCCTCATATGATAGGTTCAGTTATACGTTGCATGTGCATGTATAACAACCTGGACACGCGTCCTTACGAGATAGGATGATAAATAACCCTGGCCATGTGCATGGTTATAACGGCCTTGCCAGATGTCCTTCATTAATTGGCCGAGAGATCACGTATCGCCCAAGAAAGCATCTTGGTAAATCTTCTAGAAAGTAATTAGTTAATGACAGCTGTCCTGAGGTATTGCCTCCCGGTAGTTTTGTGCAGACGGGTATTCCGTCTTGCGGATGACTTTTGAGGGTGCCAGGATGCTTCTGCATACGTCGTGTGGGTGTTTCTTCCTTAGACGGTTAAGCGGGTGATCTGTATGTCCCGCAGGTGTCTTGTGAGGAGCTCTTAGTCGATCCCCGGGTGGTACTTAAGGGTATTTGGGTCTTTTTGGCACCCTACCTCTACAAGTCCCCTAGTCCAGTGTTTTTTCCGCGTGAAGTACTTTATGCGGGTGAAATTTTGGACTTAAGGGTGTATTTTGGAAATTTTCTGAAATTTGCAAGTTGTGGTGATGATATTTTGTATTAGATAACCATACAATAGTACAATGTGACAGCTTGCAGCCGCGTGTGTCAGAATATGTGACGTTTATGCCGGCTGTCACTGTACCCGACTGTTCACCTTTTTGCTTTTTCGAATTTCCTGCGTGACGTGGCGCTTACCAATTGGATCCAAATGTTCTCTCTCCACTGTTCATATCCATCGCATTAATTGCGATGGGTATAAATAGGAGAGGTTAACTTCCTTTCGAAGTTTTATCGCCTTTGATTCTTGAATATCCTTCGTCTTTTCCTTTCTTAAGCTTTCAATTAACCGTTTTTTCTCCAAATTTGTTCGTTGTTCTTCGTTTCTTTGCTGAAATGATGGCTAGTCAATCTGAAATTGACGAAGTAGAGATTCACTGGGACCAATCCGATTATGAAAAATTGATCGAAACCTATAGTATTCCACCGGAGTGGGAGCCGGAATTTCCTTCTGCCGGATCTATAGCTAGTCTGCCACCTCCTAGCAAAATGGCTGTATACGCTGACTATTGTGTCTATGGGAATTTCCGTTTTCCTTTTACAAAATTTTTCATGAAGGTATTGAGTGCGTATGGGATACATCTATCCCAGTTGCATCCTCGTGCCGTTATGCGGATTCGTCTTCGTCACTATGAATTTGTGTGTACATCACATGAGATGGTACCCCGCCTTGATCGGTTCGCCGTTTTTTTACCGGATGGTCAACCGGGGTGGATGGTTCACATGTCAGGTAATAGCCGACAGGGGTATCGGGTATGAGGCTGAGACGGGTTCTAAGGACTGGCGTAGCAAGTTTTTTTGGATCTTTGAGGATGTGGTGCCGAATACCATGGTCTGGCGGCCGGCTAACGAAGCTCTTTCGGAGATCGTCACGGCTTCTCATGAAGGTCGAGAATTGTTCCGCCTTTTAGTCTCTAAACCAACCCCGATACGGGCATTGCCCGAGGAGGCCCTTGTATGGGCTGGTATGAGCCGTCTATGGCCGTCTCCTTATTTGGAACATGTTTTCATTGGCTTAGACGATCTAAGTTGCCTTTCTTCACTTTACTCCGTCCTTTACAAAGGGATTACATGAATGATTTCCTGTGTCTCTTTTCAGGTCCTGGACCCATGTTAAACGTTCTGTTTGACGATAGGGGTTGTACGAGGTAGAGCAATCACAACACGGGTGACAGGCCTGTTCTTGAAACGTCTGAGGGCAACTTCCTTTTTCCAGTAAAGGTTCGAGTCGAACCCTTGGTTTCGGACGCTACATTTCAATCAGGTGCGTACGTTTTAAACTCTCCTCCGCTTAATGCCCTTACTTCTGATGGGGTGATCGTTATTCTCTCGTCGAGTGATTATTCTGCACTCAAGAAGAAGGTAGCTCTGATGATGCCTCTGAATTTTCATCTGTCTCGCGCCTATTGGTAGAGTTGGAGCAAAAGAGGACTTTCAAGTCTTCTCAGGCGAGTGATACAGACATGAGTGTCGCGGGTACTAGAGGCGAAACAGTGGCTAAGAGGCGGCAGACTCATCGTCCTAAGAAGCCGCCTTCTAGTCTTGCTTAACGCATGAAGACAGTAACTGGTACGTGCTTCACTTTTTATATTTCACTGCCTTGATTGGTAGTTAAATGTGATTTTCTTATGCAGATCTGTTAATTATTGGAGACGATGCGTCAGAAAAATTACCATCACCAACACCGGAACCTGAGAAGCAACCGTCTCCTTCTTCGGAGAAAGAGAAAGACGATAGGCCTCCTACTCCTCTTGCTGAGATAACTACGGAGGGGTCAAATCTCCTGTCCTAACTACGGAGGGGTCAAATCTCCTGTCCGAGATTAATGATTCCTTGGACTATATTTTTCAGACTGGGGACGCTACTGGTTTCATGGAGAATAACCCAGCCGTCAACAAAGAGGGTTTCAGGACCCAAGAATCCCCACCTCGACCTCCTCCTCAATTTCCTTTCACTTCCTCACCTCTGCCTACGGGTGCGGGATGAGATTTTTGATTTAGACAATCTGTCCATGATGTTGGAGGAGGGTCGACACATGGTGCTCCTCAGCAATCTTCCTCTATCCCAGTTCGCCTCGACGCATCGAGTTATGATTATTATGCAGAGGCCAACCCAGGGGAGGATTATCACTTGTTTACCCCAAACTGGGATATTGTTAATGGGTCATGCTTCACTAATCCGAAAGTATGCATGGCTTTTATTAAGCAATGCGTGCCACCCGAGGAGCGGATTCATCAACTCGGACGCTCTCGCCAGGATCTTCACACGGATTTTTCTTCGTCTTTGGCCAATACCTTGGCACGTGGACAAGAAATATTACGCGAATGGCGAACGATGGATGGCAAACTTGGAGAAGCTTCTCGAGCTGTCGAGGAAACTAAAAAAGAAGCTGAGGGGCATCGGTCAACGGAAAACATGGAGAAGTGGAAGCTATCTGATGCCGAGATCGCTCTTAAGGGAGAGAAGGATCGGAATGCCACTGCCGCTCGTAAGTGGAAAGAGGCCTACGAAAGGCAAAATGCAGTTCTTGAAGCTGCTCGTGCTGAGACTCAGAAGAAGAAGGATGACTTGGCGCGGGCCCTTGAAGTTAATTCGGCTTTAGAAAGCCATGTAATGTGCCAAGGCAACTGGATTCAAGAACTTGAAGCAGAGCTGAAGCTACAAAGAGACCAATCTGAGCTTAAAGATAAAAGCGCTGCTGAACTGCAGGCTGCTTATGACTCTTTGTTGCAAGCTCGTGAAAAAGCGGAAGCCCATGCAACTGAAGCTTCCAATGATAAACAAAAGATGTCTGATGAGTTGCGGGAGCTTCAGGATAGGGCGGAGTGCGCAGAAAAAAATCAACAGTGGATGCTCACCCGAGGACTTGACTCTGTAAGTTTCCTTCATACGTCTTTCATTACACATATAATGTTCTTGGTGCTAATGAATTACTTTTTTCCTTTGTCAGGTCATTCGACACATTAAAGGGAGTTCTTAACTAACGGATAGCTTTGCTAATTTGATGACTGCTTCCTCCCAGGCCGGCCGCATGGCAGGCTTTAATGAAGGGATGATGTACGCTCAAACCAATCATTCCTTTGTAGATCATCCACTT
Organism: Bidens hawaiensis; assembly: GCF_021521415.1. NCBI lineage: Eukaryota > Viridiplantae > Streptophyta > Magnoliopsida > Asterales > Asteraceae > Bidens > Bidens hawaiensis. Next base: position 181,491 of record NW_027493539.1, read on the forward strand.
CACGGCCTTGATGTTAAGCAGGAATATGATATGCGGATTAAGGAATATGACAGCCTGGTGTTCCTTCTTCAAAATATGCTTCCGAAGTTTACCTCAGCCGACGATGGTGTGCAATAACTGAGGAATTATCTGGACGAAGAATCTGAGGATGCCTCGTCTGAGGATACTCCACCAATACCTCCGGAGGATACATCGGCTTCTAATCCATAGGATAGACTAGATTTTGTAACTTATTTCCATATTTTGTAACCGTCTTTTTGATTATGAATAAAAAAGGAACTCTTGTCTTTCGTGGATATTTTATTATTTGTGAAATAATATCTTTCGTAAGATATTTTTGAATTATTGCAAGTGGAACAGTTGTGATGACGTGGCAGAGAGAGAAATACTGTTGGGTAACTGACAGGACGTGCATAACGCCTTTTGACAGCCTGTCCACACTTTTTCAAATCTCCCGCCTGACGTGTCAGTTGAATTTATTGCGATGAGTATAAATATATCACCTGCAGCCTCCAATTCGTTCTTATCTTTTGAACCTATTTCTCTCTCAAACATCTAGATCTTAAAACTTCCCTAATTTATCCTCTCACCTTTTGATCAAACAATATTAACTTGAAGGCTGGTGACAAGAAGAATACTCCGGCTATTCATGAGGTTTTTGTGAATTTAAAAGAAAAAGACTATAATGACGTCGTCAAAGTTTATGGTTTGGCGCCGGAGTGGGGGCCAGAACGTCCGGCCGACGGTTCGATTGCTACTGAACCTCCGGCGGGAAAAATGGCCGTATATGTTGACTATTTTATGACGGGGAACTTCTGGTTACCCGTAACGAAGTTTATGAAGGCCATCTTGATGTCCTATGGTCTTCACTTGTCTCAAATTCATCCCTTTTGGATGTTGCGTGTCCGTCATTTTGAATTCTGCTGTCAGGCCAACGTCATTGAGCCTTCAGTTAGCCGGTTTGCCATTTTTTATAAATTGACGAACCGTGATGGGTGGTACGGTTGGGCTACCACCAAGAAGGATCCCATCGGTACCGAGTGGTACCAGAGCCTTTACAAGTGGAAACCCAAGTTTTTCTGGGATCGGGAAGATGCAATTCCATTCGCGATGACTCGTCGCAAGGCGAGTGACGCCTCCCCATCTGTTACTGCTACCACCGAGATAAACCTCCCTTGGTATACCACTTTAACCAAGACACCTACACCGCTGCGGGCGATTCATGAGGGGGCACTGGTGCATGCGAAGATGAGCCGCTTATGGCCATTCCCCAACTTGGAGCCGTACTTTGAGAAGTCTGACAAGAGTGAGTTTTTATTTTATTCTTCTGGAGTTTCATCTCATAATCTTGACACTTTCAGTTACTGGTGAAGGCTCTATTCTGCTCCCTTCTGGATAAGGTGGAAGGTCTTATGTGCGCCGGCCCATTCATCCAAATGAGTTACCGTTTCTTGAACGCACCCGGAGTAATTTTTTATTCTCCACTCTTCACCCGGAACCTGTGGTGTCTGAGGTTATGTTTGCGAAAGGTGAGGAGTTCGTACTGAAAGGTGAGGGAATTTTACAACCCCGACCCATTACTATTTCTACCTCCGGCGAAGTGATAGTACTTCTTTCGTCTAGCGAGGAGTCGTCACTCTGCGAAGGAGGGTTAACAGTTGATGCTACTAATTCATCGCGTTCACCTGTAGGTCTAACTCGTAAGCAAGATTCGAAGGCAACCACGAACCCGGTGGCGGGTGATGAGGGTGATCACCAGACGGTTGGTGATGTTAACATTGAGGGGGAGCCTCAAGCCGTTGGTGCGGGTGTTTCCAAGGCAGATGGCTAGCGTAAAGGTCAACCTACCAAGGCTGCTCCGTCCAAAAAGTCAAAAAAGAAAAAAATTGTTAATTTGGAAACACGCCTTCACCAATTTGCTTCCGAAGATACATCCTTGGGTAAGTTCAATGCGTCTTAAATTTGTCAATTATAATGAATCAAACACAAGTATCTGATGGTCGATTGTTTTCTTACAGTAGCCCTGAAAGATTTTTCTGAAGATGTTTCAGGTCTGAAAAGCTCAACCGCACCACCACCTCGACCATCTCCATCTCCCAACACCGACGAGAATCCAATTGCTGTAGCGGATACTTCTCTTCTTAAGGGGAAGGAAGTTGGTGATTCTGAAGATCTTTATATCTCACCTTCCTTCAACGTTAATCACTTCAGGGATCAGGGGCTATGAGTGCATTTGCCTACGAGGGTCGAGCATCTCCGTCTCTTCATGAGGAGTAAGCCGCCATACATCGTCCGCGTTGGACTCTACGCCAAAATTCAACGCTTAACGACGCGGATGTATGTTTTGATTACTTGCGGGAAAGCCTTCCTCCCGCGGAGAGGGAGCAATAACGCCACCGTATTCGCCAAGAATTACTGAACTCACACTCTTACTGCCTGGCGAATACTGTTTCCACCAGTCAAGAAATATGTCGGGACTGGCTGGCTATGAAAGAGGCGTGGGATGATCTGGAGGTTAAGGTGTAGGAAGCCAAGAGAGAAGCCCTTGGTGCTATGGATGAGGCTAAGGAGAGCCGACATGCTTTGGAGGTAGAGAAGGCTAATCGTTTAGTCGATGAGGAAGCCAAGGTTGTTCTCCAATGATAATTGGATGAACGTGATGAATTGATAAAAACCCTGCAGGCTGAATCGGCAGCAAAAGACGAACGCCTTTCTAATCTCTCCACCAAGAGCCGAGAACAAGCCTTAGAATGTCTTGGCCATAAGATGGAGCTTGTCCAGGCTAAGGCGGACAAGAAGTGGTTGTTGGCGGAAGGAGTCCCCAAGGTATTTATCTCCTCTATTGTAAATAATCAAATTACCCATAATCATTTATGTTTAATTACTCCAACAGGTTAATGCCCATGTTCGAGATAGTGACGAGCTTGGGAACTGTGTCGCCATACTTTTGAATGCGTCCAAACAAGCTGGCCGTCAAATAGGCTTCCAGGAAGGCTACATATTTGCTTCAGAAGCCAAGATTCCGGAAGAACATATTTTGCACGGCCAGGATATTGCTGTCGTACTTATCCAGAAGACAAAAACTTTTGATACTTTGAAGTTTTCTTTTGCGGAGCAGATATTCTAGCTCGCGGATAAGGAGGACAGCATAGATCAGCTAAAGTATCTCCTTGGTCTTGCTGAGGAAGATGAGGAAAACCAGAACGATGCGGAAGGTGAGGATGAAGGTGTGACATCGTTGGCATAGCTTCCTCTATATTTTTTTTTGTTCTTTGTTTTTGTTTTGCAGTTCATCAATATCGCTGTATCCCATTTGTACATATAAAGAAGTCCTGTTTCATCCGGTACACTTTGTCTTATTCTTCATAATATAAGTGTTTTTAGTATCTTCTTGCTTGTCAATAAAGGATTACATAGCAACACATATTTACATGAGACTAGAATAAAAATTTCATAGATCAAGCATAAGCTGAATTACAGAAACGAAATTACATAGCTTTTGTTAGTCTATTTGGGCACGTAGGCCAAGAAAATAAAATGAAAACGTACATACTACATGTAGCATTTTTTCAACTGAGCCCCGTTCCAAGTTCTATGAACCTCAGTCCCGTCCAAATTTTCTAACTTGTAGGCACCTTTAGATAATATTTGTTTCACTTTGTAAGGTCATTCCAAAGTTGGGGCCAACTTGCCAGGAGGCTCCTGTCCGGAAGCCTCATTATTGCGGAAGACAAAGTCTCCCACATCAAACTCGCACTTTTGGACCCGCGAGTTATAATATTTTTGTAGTTTTCGCTTATAATTGTGCTCGCGGATTGATGCTAGTTCCCTCCTCTCTTCGAGTAGGTCAAGATTCATCCTGAGTTCATGATCATTATCATCGATTAACAAGACTCTTGAGAAAGGAATCCCAATTTGGGCTGGGATCATGGCTTCAGTGCCATAGGTTAAACTAAAGGGCGTCTCAGAATTACTAGAATTCTTTTGGGTGCGGAAAGCCCAAAGTACATGGGGCAATTCGTCCACCCAGCCCGTTCCTTTAGTTCCTAACCTTGCTTTGATCCCTGCCTTAATTGTTCGGTTGGTTCGCTCAACTTGACCGTTTGCTTGCGGATGGGCTACTAATGTGAAATTTTGGATAACTTGAAGTTCTTTCAGCCATTCTTGTAATCCGATGTCCGCAAACTGGGTCCCATTGTCACTTACCAGTTCCTGCGGAAGACCAAACCGGAAAATGATGAATTCCCAAAGGAACTTCTTAACGCTTGATGACATTATTGATGCAACCGGTTTGGCTTCGACCCATTTAGTGAAGTAATCAATGGCCACTATCAAAAACTTGACTCGTTCAGGGGCTTCTGGGAAAGGTCCCATAATATCAATAGCCCATTTCTGGAATGGCCAAGCAGATGTCATCGGAATCAGTTCGTTTTTTGGACACTGGGTATTGGGGGCATGACGTTGGCAAGAATCACATTTCCTGATTTCTTGCACAACGTCTAAATGCATGCTAGGCCAGTAATACCCCGCATTCATACTAGGGCCCGCATGTAAGCCACAAATGCCTTCATGAACTTCTCGAATTAAGTAGTTTGCGTCTTCTGCGTCCACACATCGCAACAGCGGCCCTAAAACGATCTTCGGTACAAAACACCATCATTCATCTGGTTATTCAAGGCTTTGTGCTTTATCTTTCGGGCCTCAGCTTTTTCTGTTGGGAGGACTTCAGATGATAGATAAGCCTTGATCGGTGTCATCCATGATTCGACGCCCGTTTGAATTACCAAAACTTGATTTTGTGGAACGGACGGGTGGTCAAGGACCTCAACATGAATATCTTTAGCGAAATGCTCAAAATTTGTTAAAGCTAACTTGCTGAGAGCATCCGCAAACTTGTTCTCACTCCTCTTAATGTGGATAACATTGAAAGAGGAGAATTGACAAATTAGGTCTTTTGCCTGCGACAGATAAGAAGCCATAACATCATTTTTTGCTTCGTAAGTTCCGTTAATTTGCCCCGCAATTAGCATGGAATCCACCCGTACTTCAAAATGCTTTACCCCGAGTTTTCCTGCTATTCGCAGACCTGCAAAAAACGCCTCATATTCCACCTCATTGTTGGTACTTTTGTAGTCTAATTTTATGGCGTATGTAAATTCATGGTCTTCGGGATTGACTAGCCTAAGGCCTGCACCTGACCCCTCACTGCTTGAAGCCCCGTCTGTGAACAGTGACCAAATCTGTCCTTGTTCTGGAGGTTATTGGGGTTGCTGTTCAATCAAACACTCTTTTTCTTTGTGCTGCGGAACCTCGGTAACGAAGTCCACCAACACCTGCCCCTTGATTGCTGGTCTGGGTTTATATTCTATCGCATGTTCACCCAGTTCGATGGCCCACTTCGTCAATCGTCCAGACAATTCTGGCTTACTTAGTACATTTTTGAGCTTGTATCCCGTTAACACGTTGATAGGATGGCCCTGAAAGTATCTACAGAGACGTCGAGCGGCATAGACCAGAGCTAGAACAAGTTTTTCTAGCATTGAATATCTAGTTTCTGGGTCTGACAATGTACTGCTAACGTAATAAATCGGCGTTTGAACAGTATTTCTATCTGTCAATAATACAGCTCCTATGGCAACATCAGATGCCGGTAGATACAACGTCAGAGGTTCTCCCGCATAAGGTGTTGTAAGAGTAGGCAACTCCATTAGGCACCTTTTGACCTCTAGGAAAGCTTGTTCGGCTTCCGCGGTCTATTTGAAGTGTGCCTTTTTGAGGCAATTTCTCAATGTTGAAACGAATGGGTAAGACTTGGCTGCATGATTTGTTAAAAAGCGATTTAACGCCACTAATCTCCCGTTGAGTGTCTGAACCTCTTTGAGGGAAGAAGGAGAAGGCATGCGGCTACAGCCTGGATTTTATCAGGGTTTGTTTTGAATCCCGTGCCTGTAACAATTACTCCAAGAAATTTCCCTTCTTCCATCTCGAACGAACATTTAGCTGGATTTAGCTTCATGTTTATACTTCTTAGGGTTTCGAATTTCTTCGATATCCCTCAGCATTTGATCTTCCTCAATGCTCTTGATTACCAAGTCGTCCATGTAGACTTCCAGGTTTCGACCAATTTAATTCTTGAATGCTTGGTCCATTAGTCGCTGGTATGTGGCTCTCGCATTTTTCATTCGAAAGGGCATCATTTTATAGCAAAATGTTCCCTGGTCTGTGCGGAATGCTGTCTTATCCTCATCACTTGCCGCCATGCGGATTTGGTGATAGCCTTTGTTGGCGTCGAGGAAACATTTAAACTTAAATGGGGCCACGACATCTACCTTGAGATCATTTTTTGGTAGTGGGTGACAATCCTTTGGGCAAGCTTTGTTCAAGTCTTTAAAGTCTATGCACATCCGCCATGTTCCATTGCTCTTTGGAACGATGACCGGATTAGCCACCCACGTCTGATACTTGATTTCTCGGATGATTCCGGCGTGAAGTAAATCTTGTACTTGCTCATTCATGGCTTTTGTCTATTCTGGACCCATCTTCCTCTTTTTCTGGACAATTGGTGTAAACATCAGGTTTACCCTTAATTTATGTTCCGCAATACTCCGCGGGACACCAGTCATGTTCGTGGGCTGCCAGGAGAAAATGTCCATATTCTTGGTCAACAACTGCTTTAAGAAAGTCCTCACTATTTCTGAAACAGCGAGGCCGATTATGACTGTTTGATCGGGGAATTTTTTGTTCAATACCCATTTTTCTGGTTCGGTCCTTTGATTTTGTTTTGGGATTTTGCTGGGTTTTGAGCTTTCTGTTGTAAAGCAGTGTCGATTGACATGAATAATTGCCACCCCGGTGTGGGTTGGAACCCTTACTGCACCGTGAGCTGTGGACGGGTGAGCATTGAAGTCTCCAATTGCTTCCCGCCCCAAGATAATGTCATGCTTGGAGGTTGCTGGTAGGACCAAAAACTCAACTTCTTCGGTTCTTGGGTACATCATCACTCCTCCAAAACTGGACACCGGAGCATGAATAGGTTTTTACCTTTCTTTGTCTTCATCATAGAGTTGTTCGAAACATTGTTCGTACATAATGTCAGATATACTACCGGTGTTGAAGAAGACGTATTGTGATCTGTAATGGCCAAAGAGAGCAGTGATAATCAAGGGATTCTTGTTACATGGTCCACCTTTAACTCTTGGAAAGATCACAGGTGTATACTTCCATTCTTCGTCTAACAATTCTCTTATCTTCCCGCTTATTTTATGTCATCCTTAAATCATGTGAACATTTAAGTCCTTGACCTGTTTTTTGAATGGCCCCAGTTATCTCACGCGGGAGCCTTACAAGTCCCAGGTTTCACACCTTTGACTAAATGATCAAGTTTGTCAGACTTCACAACCTCTTCGATTTCATTTTTTAAGGACACACACTCGTTCGTGTCGTGCCCGATGTCATTATGAAATGAGCAGTGTTTCTTGGCATCCAGGAATGACCTTCTTGTAAGCGGTTTTGGTTTACGGAAACTCATATTCTCGGTTGTGAGAATTTCTGAATGAGTTTTTGATGTTGGTGTTCGCTATTGGAGAACCGAGTTGACGCATTCTGTTTGTTTTTATTGCCAATCAAAGATCTTGCGTCAAATGGCTTCGAGGATTCCGCATTCGGCTGAAGCCTGGACCAAATCGTTACTTTCACTTGTTTATTCGATCGTGGATTCTGAAATTCCACTTTCAATTTTTCTTTGAATTATTTTAGCCCAAAGTTTTTTCAGTTCTGCCATATATCTTCGTCGCCGTCATAATATCGTCCCATTCTTGTGGCATTCCATCTCTGCCAGTCAGTGTTCGGATTAGCGCGTCGCACCTAACATTCTTGTGGAAGGCGTCGCGAAGCATGTCTTTGCTAATCCCACCAATATTAAGACTTTCATCGTTGAACCGGGTAATGAAGTCTTTCACAGATTCGTTATCCCGGCGGGTAACGTCCAAAATTTCTGATTGATCACGAGTGTGTTTCTTTTGCTGACTGAACTGCTGGGAAAATTTTTTCACTAAATCATTCCAGCTGGAAATCTGACCGTTCGGAAGTTTTTCAAACCATTCACGCGTTGCCCCTGTTAGTGTCAATGCGAACATGCGACACCAATAAGGGAGCGTCCACCTGCTTACACCACCCACTGCCACAGAATTTTGGAGATGATCGCTTGGATCAGTCATTCCATTATATTTGCCAACCGACGTAGGTATGTTGGCATTAACCGAGAAGGGTGCGGTTGCAATGCGGGATATGAACTTTGATTTCTCTGCAAATGCTGCTGGGCGGTAAGGTTTAGTAAAATCTTCTTCCACATCACTGTGATACTGAGTATGGTGGACTACGTCCCGCGGGCGACTAATCTCTTCCCGCGAACGCAATCTGCTATCACCGGTGTAAAAATTGTAACTACCTGGGTGGTATGTTGAGTCATGACTATCAAATTCGTCAATATAAGATGGCATCTGCATACCTATGCGAGGACGAGGTCGTAACCTCCGGACCCCCACCAAACTCTTGTTCCATTTGTTAATTATAACGGATCTGACTTCCTCTCACCGTTGGTGGAGGGGAAAGAGATCTCCTCGGAGATTCATCATAGGTCAGAGTGCGGGCATGGAAACGCTCGTTACGTACCCTGCGTTCATATTCGGCTGCCATATTCTCTTGTTGAATACAGAGCCACTCATCTAGAGACAATGGTCCCCTAGATCTGGAACTATGGCGATGAGTTCTCGCCAGGTTAGTATCGCCAGAATCATCTTCCAGACCCAATTCTGACCGAGTTTGGCGAGTTTCTCTCATTATTCGTCCGAGTTCACCGAGATTCGACCCTTCCGGTGCTGTGACTCGTCCCAAATTGGTAGGAGTTGGTCCAGCTGGTGGTGTGACAAGTTCAAGGGTATAACCTCTAGGTGTTATATCAGCAGTCCGTGAACCAGGAGCCGTGACACGTGCAAAAATACTTGAAGCGAAACCTTCAAGCATTTCTGCACCCATAACACATGAAGCAGGTGTAGGAGTTCCCGTCGGCCCTTTAGGAATTTGACACATATCGTACAGCGAATCAAAAACACAGAATAATTTCTATTCTAACAAAAGCACGGATGGCGCCAATGAAAAAACACGGATCTACTCCCCTAGACGAGTCCTAGATCCGATAAGTCAACAGGGTAGGATACGTATAACAACCAGTACGATACAAGCCTAATTCCCCAAAGTCTAGTGACTGGAACCTGCAAAACAAACACCGTGAGCTCGTTACGGGAAGGACAAGAGGGGGGGGGGGGGTCTTCCCGTAACCACCCTTCGGCGTGAGAATAAGTACAATTCCAATGAAGATAAAGTACTTAAGTGTATAGTGGGAGTGAATGCCTACCTCATGAAGATTGAGAGGGTATTTATGGCCGAAAGGTGTGAGAAGATGATTGGGCTAGCTGTCCTTTTCAGAAGATGCTTTCGTAACCACCTTGACACGTGTCCTCATATGATAGGTTTAGTTATACGTTGCATGTGCATGTATAACAACCTGGACACGCGTCCTTGCGAGATAGGATGATAAATAACCCTGGCCATGTGCACGGTTATAACGGCCTTGTCAGGTGTCCTTTATTAATTGGCCGAGAGATCACGTATCGCCTAAGAAAGCATCTTGGTAAATCTTCTAGAAAGTAATTAGTTAATGACAGCTGTCCTGAGGCATTGCCTCCTGGTCATTTTGTGCGGACGGGTATTCCGTCTCGCGGATGACTTTTGAGGGTGCCAGGATGCTTCCGCATACGTCATGTGGGTGTTTCTTCCTTATATGGTTAAGCGGGTGATCCGTATGTCCCGCGGGTGTCTTGTGAGGAGCTCTTAGTCGACCCAAAGGTGGTACTTAAGGGTATTTGGGTCTTTTTGGTACCCTACCTCTACAGAGTAGATAACGAGCGATTGTATTCAGTTGTTAATTTCCTTCTTTGCTTACAGAGTCCTGTAATTGGAGGTTTCTCAATTTGGAAGCCACCAGTCCCACAACCATATTTAGAGGTAAAAAGAAAATTTTAAACTTAATTATCAGTGATATAGTCAGTAAATTAGATTCTAAGAATCCAACTACCATCTATTGGTCGATAATAATACATACTTACAAAATTTGCCATTGATAGATTTTATATTCAATTTACATTTGATTTATACTCCATTTTGCTAGTACGTTTCTCCATTTCGTTCATAATCATATTGTAAGATAAGTCAAGTGAAAAATCAACTATAAGTCTATTATGAATTTATGATCATTCTACCAGGATTGCTTTTTGCGACAAAAGTGAAAGTTATTATTGCCATTGGTTAACTTAGTATAAGAATGAATCATTATCGGCCAACAAATCATAATCATAGTTGTATTATTAAAAACCAATTCTCCAAGATATTATACAAGGGGGTGTATTAGGAATGTTCATCTTTTACACTTAATTTGTGCAGATATTGAATCCTTCAGAATTGTTTGCATACATTGTTGTTTAAAAAGCAGATGGTTATCTGCAGGGAAAACAATGGCATGATGGTTCATGGTAAGCATAATAATGGTAATCGCTACTAAAAAATTATTATCACGGAGTTAGTCAGAAAAGCGGGTTTCCGATGACCTTTTGACAAATATTGTCTTGTGCAAAAATTACCAGTAGGAAAATGAACTTCGTTGCATTGTTGCATTATTCGTCAAAATTGCACACCACAATATACTATATATTTTGTTTTTTATTAAAGAAAGTGCAAAGCATTAGTCAAATCAATCTTTAACAATATAATTATTTCATAACTTTCTTTATCATTTTGTTTAATATAACTTATTGAAAGGCCAACACTAGTTAATGATTAAAAGGCTATAACTTAGTTAAACTTAAAGGCCTAATTTGACAAAGCCCAACTTGATGAGGGTTTTGAAAATTAAACCGAGAAAAAAATGACATAATACAGCGACCAGAGACATCGACATTCAACGACCATCTGATACGACGGTTCACTCTCGACAGACTACCTGCTGGCTGCTGCCGCTGTATCACCGTTGGTTTTACCGGTTGCAACTACAACTGTTGAAAGGTATTTTTCTGAACTAAAGCCTATCAAGACGGATTTCCATAATCGAATAAGTAAAGAGCATTTGAACAATGTTTTATTTTGTGCACTCAAAAGAAAATTAATCAATATCGTATTAGAAGACTATGTAATGGCTCGATTTCAAGCTTTAAAATGTCTAAGAGTAGTACTCTTTTAGGTACATCTTTAACGTTATGTATTATGGTGTTTTTTTAATGGACGATTAAACAAAGTTGCGTTACCCCTGAAATTGTTGTCTAGATCTAAATAACCAAGGTTGTAATTTCATATAACATTTCGTCACTCGTATCAACCAAAGAGCATGTAGCTCAATGGTATCAAATATAACCGACTCTGAGAATCGTGAACAATTCTGGGTTAGGGCGAATAAAAAGATGGGCCCTAAATAAATTATGAACTTGATAACTCATATATAAAAAAATGAATACTTGTTAATTTCAGCTAGGGTTTCACCTGAAAGCCATTTAAATGGGCTATTGGGCTTAAATGGAATAGTGAACTTGGTAGTCAGTATGTGATGTTGGTTATTCCTTTAAATATACATATTTACTCTAATACAAACACACATATAAATTTTAAAGCAAATTACGGGCCTTCCTAGCAGATCGGGTCGGGGACCGTCGCCCACCCTACCCTCCCCAAGGCAGCCCTGGTATCAAAATATTGATAAGGTTATGTGTAGTGGATGGGCTACAAAATGGGGCTAGTTGCAACATGTGACGCTCAGTCAGCAAATGATAGGTTTTTGTTTTAGGGGTGTAATGGTGTTATAGCCTCATATATATATATATATATAATGTGTGTGTACATATATATATGTGTATATATATATATATCACACAAACTTGTAATAATAATAAAACAACAAACATAGTGGGCGACAAAAACACCTCCCCCCCCCACACACACACACGTTTCTCCTATTTGTAGCCCAAGGGGCGGTATTCCAAACCAATGTCACCCCTTGTCGCCTCATTTTCTCGCCAAATACGCAAAACCTAAGGTCTTAAGTTGTGGGTGTTCAAGTCCCATTATAGACAAACTGGTATTGTTTGCTTGCCCACAAGGAGCACACATATTTGTTTGATAGCATGAGGCGGGACATTTTACATCCATAGTTGATGGTTCAATCCTTGCAGAAATATTTATCATGTCTTATTTGATTATTAATTTCGTATACCCATGAAATACTTTAATCAAAAAATGAAATTTGGTGATGTGTAGTAAAACACACTTACTGTCCTTATGATTTTATCATGGTTTTTGTGCTTAATTGTTTATTTTATGAAAGTATTGGGGGTTAAGTGCAATAATTTACAAAGTTTAAATGTTAATTGTAGGTTTATAAAAGATGATGAAAAAAGAGTTAATTTGGAAGATTCTAGAGGCCTTGTTGGTCAAGTTTCAAAGCTACAACTCAAGGCCCAACCCAAGCCCACAAGTTAGAAGCCTTGTATGATATTATATTAAGTTAATCAACTTAATTCTCAGCCATTATTCCAGCCCTAAACCCGAATTCAAAAGAACCCTAACTTCTTCACTAGTTCCGATCGGAACTGCAGCAAGGAAAAAGAAAGAAAGAAAAAAGCTAAGTGGCGGCTGTGACGGCTGGAGAGGAAGAAGAACATCAAGGAGACTCTTGTGCAGCTGCTAGGCATCAAATACATTCATAAACTCAGCCCTATAACCATAAGTAATCATCTTTAAACTTTGTTTATTGTTCAAGAACCCTAACTAGTTGAATTGATCTTTTTCGTTGGATTGTTTTGCAAGTAATTGATTGTTTGACTTTGATTTAGTTATTCTTGGATCTTGAATGAGTTTGATTATGTTTATGATGTTTATGATGTTTTACTTGAATGTTAATGGCTGTCCAAAATTAATGAGTAGCTAATCTTGTTTGTTCTACCTAGGTTTGATGAATATTGTTAGGTTTTGACTAGTAATATGGATTGTTAATGATCATGGCTTAAATTGTTAATGTAAAGTTTGATTTAATAGTAAATTAGATTGTGTTTAGTGGCCGTGTTTTGTTTGATTATACCTAATAACCTCGTGCTTTAATTAATTGAATAGGTTTTGATTAGTTGTTGCATGTTTAAGGCTCTTTACTTTGTGTTTAGGGTCTAATTGCGGAGTGTACAACCGTAGGGATAAGTGGGTAAATTAATTAAATAAAATCAGTTGTGAAACACCTTCTTAGAGACCGAGAGGTGATAAGAAGTAAACTCGTCTCATTACTTTTACTTGTTAGAATTAAGATCGCGCGAGAGCGGGTTTTGTTCTTGTCGGGTTTGGGTGTTTGAGCGATTAGTTGGTCTAGTTGAATTTAAGTTGAATTGTTCCTCTATCCTTGGTTGCGTAGTATTCGTTTCCATTAGGCTAGTGTGTCGGTGAGACCAAGAGGTGAGTCGGTATTAGAACACGTTAATAATTTGTTTTCCCGGTTTGTTCTTAAAATCAACTAAGATAAGTTAGAGTTTGTCGGTGAGACCGAGAGGTGATCTGATCTTCTTGAGCGAACCTTAGTTGTGTCATCCTTTAGAACCGGTGTCGTGAGGGTTTTCAATCCATTGTCTTGTCATCTCCTTCAATATGATTCTTACCTAGGTAGACGTTTTTATCACTGCAGTAAAAGTTTCCGAAGTTTTGTCAAAAGTTTTCATTTAGTTAAGTTAAGTAGTTAAATTAAATCAATTCTAAAAAAATCAATATAATATTTTGGTGAGTCTTGGTTAGAGTTTAGTGATGATAAACGTTTTCACGTGTCTTCGAGTTCGATATCCGGACTTTCCTCATCTGTGCTATACACGACCGGTACACTTGCCTTTTGTGTGAACTAGGATAGATTGTTTGGTTTTTAAAGCTTCGTTGAGACTTGTGTTTTATTTATATATATATTTTCGCACATAAAGTTTTTGGTCGTTGCCGGGGACACGGTTTAAGGCGTATTAAGAACGACTCGAGTTAAGACTTGCCTTGTTTACTATTTGTTTTTCTTATTTGTTTTGTTTTGTTTGTTAGTTTAAAATAGTTTAGCTAATTATAGTTTCTTTTATTTAATTTAATAGTTGTATGCGACGTACTCGATCTCTAGGACCACCAGAAGTTGAAGGATTTCCCGAACCAGAGAGAGAGAGCTTCTTGAGAGACGTCGTACAAAACCGGCTTCCAGTTCATCTACATCCGTCGGTAATACGTTCTCTTCTCCTACTTTTTCTGAACCCGTCATTAGGGATAGGATTATGGGCGACGCGAATCCACCACCAAGGAGGACAGTTGCAGACCGGGCCCGTCCGGTCGATGCTGGCGCAAGATCCAGCATTGCTCCACTAGCTATAGGAGTTCAAACGACTTGGCAGATTCCATCTAATGTTCTGAACACGACTGCTCATTCTGCTCAATTTCACGGGTTACTCCATGGGAACCCACATGCTCATATCACTCGCATCACACGAATTTGCGACATGTTTCATCTTGCTGGCGTATCCGAAGACGCCATAAAACTCCGAATCTTTCCGTTCTCACTCGTTGATCATGCGAGTCTGTGGCTTGAGTCCCTCCCACAGGGATCCATTGCTACTTGGGCTGCCATGTAGACCCAATTTCTTGAAAAATACGATCCTCCGGCTAAGGCCGCTCGTTTGCGTAACCAAATTCATTCTTTCCAGATGGAGGACACCGAGAGCTTCTACGAGGCGTGGGAAATGTTCAAAAATCTACTTGCGTTATGTCCCAACCACAGCCTACAAGACTAGGCGGTTGTTGAGAAGTTCTACAACGGAGTGACGTACGTAACTCAGAGTATGCTCGACACAGCTGCAGGAGGTAACCTACTGACAACGAAGGATACGGATGAGTGCATTGCCTTGTTTAACGGTTTAGCCATGAGTGGATACCAGCGACCACCAGCTAAGAGTACCAAAACCGTCGATTCCCTATCACGCGGTATGCATTCGGTCGACACGAGCACCGCACTTGTGGCACAAGTTAAAGCGTTAGCAAATATCGTGAAGGACTTGCAGGTGAAAAGTAAGTTATGTGAGATCTGTAGAGGGGGACATGATACTGTTCAGTGCCCGGTAGATTTCCAGGAGGAGGCAGTCAACTTCGTTAATAATCCAAACCGAAATCAACATTCTTTCGATTCTTATAATTCGGGGTGGAGAGGTAACCAAAATTCCAAATGGAGGAACGGAAATCAGTCCGGCTTCCAGCAACGTCAGAGCCTATTCCAGGATTCCGGTGAGGGAACGAGTAGTGGGGAGAAGAAGCCCACGTTAGAGGAGATGATGGCACAACAGACACAGATGCTGTCGCAACTCATGACTCGAGAGGACTCCCGTCACAAAGAAACTCAAGAGAAATTCCGGGAGCACGAGTCATTCATGAGAAATCAAGGAGCGTCAATTCAAAATCTTGAGCATCAGATGGGAGAGATAGCAAGTCATCTAAATGAGAGGTCGCCAGGTACACTTCCAAGTAACACTGAACAAAATCCGAAGGCGTTTGCGAAGGCTGTGACGACAAGGAGCGGTGCAGAGGCACGTAGCGAGCCCGTGATTCAAGAGGCGACGAGAGGAGTCGTTAACGAGCCTGCGGTAGATGTAGAGGGGCAGGTAGACGAGGAGATTCAGTTGGAGTCTCCACCGGCCAAGGTGCATCAGAGGCACAGCCCCGAAAGTTCAGCACATGCCAAGAACCAACCATTACCCAGCACACCACCGAGAGTCTACAAACCTAGACTCCCGTATCCCGGGAGAGTCCGTAGGGATAGAGACGAGGAGCAGAACTCCAAATTTCTTGATCTTCTGAAGCAACTTCATCTTAATATTCCTTTCCTTGAGGCACTTACGCAAATGCCCAAATATGCAAAGTTTCTTAAGGATATTCTTTCGAACAAAGAGAAGTTAGCCGAAGTCTCTTCCATTCCTCTGAGTGCTGGTTGCTCTGCAGTCTTGCAAAGAAAGTTACCAGAAAAGATGTCCGATCCAGGGAGTTTCACAATTCCCTGCATCTTGAGTGATAATACGGTCGTCCATGCGCTGGCAGATCTTGGTGCCAGTATTAATCTCATGCCGTATTCCGTGTATCGCAAGTTGGGTCTAGGCGAACCGAGGCCTACTCGTATGAGTATCCAGCTTGCTGATCGTTCTGTGAAATACCCCCGAGGGGTGGTCGAGAACATGCTTTTTCGTGTCGACAAGTTCATCTTCCCGGTGGACTTTATCATCCTGGACATGAACGATGATGATAGTGTCCCACTTATCTTGGGCCGACCATTTCTTGCCACTGCACAGGCGTTGATCGACGTCTGCGAGGGTAAGTTGATCTTAAGAGTTGGGGATGAGAACGTTACTTTTGACGTTCGACAGTCAATGAAACACCCTAAGTCTGCTGATGACTCCTTATACTTCATTGACACCATCATGGAGCATGTCGGGGAGTTTCTCAGCGAAAATTGTGGAGGATCCGCCTCCGACACCCATATTCTCGATAGGGAGATTCCAGAGATTGCGATGGTTGCCGTAACTAATCAGTCCTTAGATGACGACACCGAGTCGCATACCCCTGAATCTGGCGTGTCTGCTAAGATCGTACGAGAAGATCCGATGGACCGACCTTCGGTCGAGATTCCTCCTTCTTCCTTAGAGATTAAGGATTCGCCTGCCCACCTTGAGTATGCATTTTTAGATGAAGAGAGGAAGCTTTCGGCTATCATTGCATCTACTTTGATGGACAAGAAGGCGAATGTGGTTATCTTGGATATCGAGGGTTGTCATGAAGAGCTTGTGGAGGATAGCTCTATGGAAGTAGATGATACGCAATTTGACCCGGGAGGTGACATTGAAGGAATAGGAAGATTAATTTTCAAGGAGACATCACAGAAGAGGGAACATGTATAGTTGGATCAAACGAACTTGAAAGTGAGGATACGACATACGAAACAAAGTAAAAAGTTGACACACAGCAAAGATGACACCCTCCTTCATTACACGACTCGTATAAAGTTTGGTCCGGGTAAGTATAAGTCTTGGTGGTCCGACCCTTTTCAGTTTTTCAAAATCTCTTTAAATTTTTCTGGTAAGTTTTTCCCAACTACTAGTAGACAAATAAAACGAAACAGGTCGAGTGGGAAACGGATAAAGGAGAAGCCACCTGATTGAAATTGAGATTTGGGGTCAGGCTGAGGACACGTTAAACTAAGCGCTCTCTGGAGGCAACCCGAGATTTAGATTTTTGTTTTTTTTATTTTTGTTATTTAAAAATAGAAAATACAAAAAAAATTAAATATTTAATAAAAATCAAAAAAATTCAAAAAAATCAAAAACACAAAAATATGTTTATTTCTTATGTTTTTGTTTTTTGTTTCGTACGCCGGTACATGCGAGCGAGTTTGAGTTTTTACAGGTATTATTATGTGCATGGTAGCTCTGATGGCGTTTTGGAACTGGTTCACCCGAGAATGAAATGCTATACGGTCGTTCGTTCGAGTCATACACAGCTGATGAAGAATCTGCATCTAAACCAGGGGAGTAACCCGTTCTCTATTTTCATTTCTGTTCTTTCAAGTTTTAATTTTATGCTTTGCGTTTTATTTTTATTTTATTTCTTTTCCTTGTTCTCAAAGAGGACGATTTCGTTCTAAGTGTGGGGATGGGAATTTATTTTACTTAGTTGTAGAAACAAAAAATTAAATAATAATAATAATAATAATAATAATAAAAATAAAATAAAAAGTTAGTTTTCACTTGTTTTTCGTTTTCGTACGTAGTTAAAAAAAATGTCCCTTGTTTATAGCTTCTTTTGCATTAAAGTGGGAGATGATGATATTTATCGGAAATCGGTTTTTCAAACTACTAATAATATGAGATAAATAAAAGAAAACGCACTTAACTTGGGATGTGTCGGTAGGCTCAGCCTTGAAAATGAAAGGGCAAATTTGATAAAACGGTTAAACAGAAATATTTTGTGGGTAAAGCGTTTTGTCCGTGGAAAATAAGCAATGAAAGGTCGGCCCATACTCAAGCCTCAAATTTTGGTATGAAAAAAGTGGAAGTATCATGAGTTTTAAAAATTTGAATACGTTATCATATGATGCTTGGGTAGGTTTAACGTTAGAGTATGCCGTGTAGCCTGTGATATAAATCTTAAACTGCTAGTTTAGTGTTTTACGCCTCATTTGCGTATGGTTTTATAACCTTAAATCCTGTATTGATGGGATGCTTCGGGTCCAGAGACCATGGGTCTGTATGCAATCTATTCATCTGGGTATTCACAATTCCTAAGTGGGGTTGTGGATATTTAAAATAAAGCCAAAGAACAAACCCTTATAAGTCTATAAACATGATCACAAAAAGTACAAAAGTACAAATACACTACAGACTTGATCATCCATGCTGTTAGCCATGTGGGGTCCCCTTGCTCGCGTCTCATTACCATTAAGAAACGGACCACAAGGGACACGCTACATGTAAGCCCTACAGATGAAATTTTGCATACTCACTTATGGTGATGGATTTGGGGTATTGCTTGATAACGGGGGAATGTCATGTTGTGGGGAGCACTAGCTATAAATTAATTGAACCTTAATCGTATCTAATGGCTGCTTGGTAGACTTTGATGCTTAAGCTTAGGTAGATAAACAATACCCTTGATCGTCTTAACTATTCATAAATATTGAGAAACAAAGTATTAAATCTGCTAACTTTGAGGTTTAAGTCAAGTTGGGGTGGTCTGGTCCGGTAAAAGCTGAAAATAAGCGGGTCTTAATTGTGTAAACCACTAAGTAATATTATTGTCGGATCTTATTTGTCCCGGTAAAGATTAAGGCATGGGTTTAGGTGGACAACAATATCGATGATCGCGGTTTTTGCGTTTTTCTGAGCTTTAAAATCTAACCTATATGTTTGATCTGACTTTGATTTTCCGATTCTGATCCAACTGCAGTCAAATCTTTTTCAGGGACGAAAAAGTCTTAAGTGTGGGGATGTTTGATGTGTAGTAAAACACACTTACTTTCCTTATGATTTTATCATGGTTTTTGTGCTTAATTGTTTATTTTATGAAAGTATTGGGGGTTAAGTGCAATAATTTACAAAGTTTAAATGTTAATTGTAGGTTTATAAAAGATGGTGAAAAAAGAGTTAATTTGGAAGATTCTAGAGGCCTTGTTGGTCAAGTTTCAAAGCTACAACTCAAGGCCCAACCCAAGCCCGCAAGTTAGAAGCCTTGTATGATATTATATTAAGTTAATCAACTTAATTCTCAGCCATTATTCCAGCCCTAAACCCGAAATCAAAAGAACCCTAACTTCTTCACTAGTTCCGATCGGAACTGCAGCAAGGAAAAAGAAAGAAAAAAAAAGCTAAGTGGCGGCTGTGACGGCTGGAGAGGAAGAAGAACATCAAGGAGACTCTTGTGCAGCTGCTAGGCATCAAATACATTCATAAACTCAGCCCTATAACCTTAAGTAATCATCTTTAAACTTTGTTTATTGTTCAAGAACCCTAACTAGTTGAATTGATCTTTTTCGTTGGATTGTTTTGCAAGTAATTGATTGTTTGACTTTGATTTAGTTATTCTTGGATCTTGAATGAGTTTGATTATGTTTATGATGATGTTTATGATGTTTTACTTGAATGTTAATGGTTGTCCAAAATTAATGAGTAGCTAATCTTGTTTGTTCTACCTAGGTTTGATGAATATTGTTAGGTTTTGACTAGTAATATGGATTGTTAATGATCATGGCTTAAATTGTTAATGTAAAGTTTGATTTAATAGTAAATTAGATTGTGTTTAGTGGCCGTGTTTTGTTTGATTATACCTAATAACCTCGTGCTTTAATTAATTGAATCGGTTTTGATTAGTTGTTGCATGTTTAAGTCTCTTTACTTTGTGTTTAGGGTTTAATTGCGGGGTGTACAACCGTAGGGATAAGTGGGTAAATTAATTAAATAAAATCAGTTGTGAAACACCTTTTTAGAGACCGAGAGGTGATAAGAAGTAAAATCGTCTCATTACTTTTACTTGTTAGAATTAATATCGCGCGAGAGCGGGTTTTGTTCTTGTCGGGTTTGGGTGTTTGAGCGATTAGTTGGTCTAGTTTAAGTTAAGTTGAATTGTTCCTCTATCCTTGGTTGCGTAGTATTCGTTTCCATTAGGCTAGTGTGTCGGTGAGACCGAGAGGTGAGTCGGTATTAGAACACTTTAATAATTTGTTTTCCCGGTTTGTTCTTAAAATCAACTAAGATAAGTTAGAGTTTGTCGGTGAGACCGAGAGGTGATCTGATCTTCTTGAGCGAACCTTAGTTGTGTCATCCTTTAGAACCGGTGTCGTGAGAGTTTTCAATCCATTGTCTTGTCATCTCCTTCAATATGATTATTACCTAGGTAGACGTTTTTATCACTGCAGTAAAAGTTTCCGAAGTTTTGTCAAAAGTTTTCATTTAGTTAAGTTAAGTAGTTAAATTAAATCAATTCTAAAATAAATCAATATAATATTTTGGTGAGTCTTGTTTAGAGTTTAGTGATTATAAACTTTTTCACGTATCTTCGAGTTCGATATCCGGACTTTCCTCATCTGTGCTATACGCGACCGATACACTTGCCGTTTGTGTGAACTAGGATAGATTGTTTGGTTTTTAAAGCTTCGTTGCGACTTGTGTTTTATTTATATATATATATTTTTTCGCACATAAAGTTTTTGGCGCCGTTGCCGGGGACACGGTTTGAGGCGTATTAAGAACGACTCGAGTTATGACTTGCCATGTTTACTACTTGTTTTTCTTATTTGTTTTGTTTTGTTTTGTTTGTTAGTTTAAAATAGTTTAGCTAATTATAGTTTCATTTATTTAATTTAATAGTTGTATGCGACGTACTCGATCTCTAGGACCACCAGAAGTTGAAGGATTTCCCGAACCAGAGAGAGAGCTTCTTGAGAGACGTCGTACAAAACCGTCTTCCAGTTCATCTACATTCGTCGGTAATACGTTCTCTTCTCCTACTTTTTCTGAACCCGTCATTAGGGATAGGATTATGGGCGACGCGAATCCACCACCGAGGAGGACAGTTGCAGACCGGGCCCGTCCGGTCGATGCTGGCGCGAGATCCAGCATTGCTCCACCAGCTATAGGAGTTCAAACGACTTGGCAGATTCCATCTAATGTTCTGAACACGATTGCTCATTCTGCTCAATTTCACGGGTTACTCCATGAGAACCCACATGCTCATATCACTCGCATCACACGAATTTGCGACACGTTTCATCTTGCTGGCGTATCCGAAGACGCCATAAAACTCCGAATCTTTCCGTTCTCACTCGTTGATCATGCGAGTCTGTGGCTTGAGTCCCTCTCATAGGGATCCATTGCTACTTGGGCTGCCATGCAGACCCAATTTCTTGAAAAATACGATCCTCCGGCTAAGGCCGCTCGTTTGCGTAACCAAATTCATTCTTTCCAGATGGAGGACACCGAGAGCTTCTACGAGGCGTGGGAAAAGTTCAAAAATCTACTTGCGTTATGTCCCAACCACGACCTACAAGACTAGGCGGTTGTTGAGAAGTTCTACAACGGAGTGACGTACGCAACTCAGAGTATGCTCGACACAGCTGCAGGAGGTAACCTACTGACAACGAAGGATACGGATGAGTGCATTGCCTTGTTTAACAGTTTAGCCATGAGTGGATACCAGCGACCACCAGTTAAGAGTACCAAAACCGTCGATTCCCTATCACGCGGCATGCATTCGGTCGACACGAGCACCGCACTTGCGGCACAAGTTGAAGCGTTAGCAAATATCGTGAAGGACTTGCAGGTGAAAAGTAAGTTATGTGAGATCTGTAGAGGGGGACATGATACTGTTCAGTGCCCGGTAGGTTTCCAGGAGGAGGCAGTCGACTTCGTTAATAATCCAAACCGAAATCAACATTCTTTCAATTCTTATAATTCGGGGTGGAGAGGTAACCAAAATTCCAAATGGAGGAACGGAAATCCAAACCGAAATCAACATAATTTGGCGTTCTTAAATCGAAGTATAATAGAAAATATGAAACTGACAGTAGAATTCCACTTTCATCCATACCAATAAACCAAAATGCTTTGATGGTTATTTGAGATGGGATATTTCTTATAAACCTTTAGATTGGTGAACCCAAATAATTTTCAAGGGGGATATAGGGGGGGTTAACACTACTAACACTAATTTTAAGAGGGGTAATCCGGATTTTCACATACGAATTGTCGCACCCCAAAAATCTTTTCTTAGCAGTAGAAGACTTAACTAAGTTAATTTCGGGTAATGACAGATGCCGATATCCAAATCACGAAACATAATGCTTAAATGTATTAAAAGGCTTGTTTATTCATCAAAGTGCACAAATCATATTTTACATAGTTTATTGTTATTACAAGCCAACAAGTTCCACTTCATCAAAACACACGCGTTCTCGGTTCTATCCCTCGCGATGCCTCAATTCTTGAGTGTTTTCTTGAGGGCTTTTTAATGGAATAAAAGTAAATGAAGGTAATGGTGTGGTTTGATGGTGGTCGACGGTAGTGAGAGCAAGAGGGAGAGTGTGGTAGCTGTTTTATGTTTTGGGGTTTCTGGGTAGAACTTAGTGTCTTTGCATCTTGAAAAGCAAATTAAGAAATAAAAATGGTGATGGTTATGGATGTGGTGGAGTGACCATTTGATTTTATGGGGAGAAGAAAAGAAGGGTGTAGGTTGATGAGTTGGTGATAGGGTGGCTATGTGCAAGTAAGATGAATTGATTGGTGTGAAGTGGTGGTGTCTCATGCTCCCAACAAGATCCTAATGACTGTGAGAAAGATTTCCATGCAAACAATGGATTATAATAGTGGTATAAGGTTTAGGTGGGAAAAGATGTTGGGATTTTGTTATGATGTTGGTTTTTAAACAAAGTCTCAAGTTTTTAGTTTAACATTTTTCGAACTTTAACTATCTAAACGAACTCCATTTCTAATAATTTTTGTCAAACTATATCCGATTTTAGATTTCTGACGCAACGAGCCTAAGAACATAATTTTTGGTGATGTTGGGTTTCAAGTCCATACAGTATCTGCTACCGGCTCTTAACTGCAAGCTTAATGATTTTCGCGCAACGAAGAATTCTTAACATCAGTTTATTACTTATGTCCACTATTTTTACTAATAATAAAATTTTTCTGGTCAATCACGACTATTTTGGACTTTTCAACTTCCTGATGTATCGTCAGTGTTCGTTACGCGCAGTGTTTGCTACGCGACAAAGTCAACCTTTTTGAACTTAAAATAAATATAACACACATATTTTGAAGACTTTGGAAAAAAATATTATTATTTTATTTATTACAATATTTGATTCAGATAAGCACGGTTACATTAACCGAGGTTTATGGCTAAATTTTTCGGGGTTTCACATTCTCCCTTCCTTTTAGAAATTTCGTCCCGAATTTAGGAAGTGATACTTGTGTCAGACTCTGTTGGAAAAAAGTGAGGGTATTTTGCTTCATTCAGTTCTAACGTTCCCACGTGAATTGTTGGTGCATGATGCCAGTAGTTCATTTATCTCGTGTTTCTTTGTGTCTGTAATCGTTATACTGTTCTGATTGTATTGAACTTGTTAGTTTGTATTTGTGTTTAAGCGAACTTGAGGAAGCGAAGTTGTCCTAACTTCGCTTCCTCAAGTTCGCTTAAACACAAACACAAACTAACAAGTTCAGTACAATCAGAACAGTATAACGATTACAGACACAAATAAACACGAGATAAATGAACTACTGGCATCATGCACCAATAGACCCCCTTTGGCAGTAGCTTCATATCTCTAAACTTTCTCGTGTCTTGTAATCCAAAAATCACGTGCCCTCCGTCTTCAAGCATGAACGCCTTGTCTCACACAGACAGAGACCACCCTCTGGTACTTCTTTGCTTCATCTTTCCACGCAGGAATATAGAAAATCTTCTTATCATTAAGTACCTGCATATCAGCTTGAGACAAGTTAACCAAGTGCATTGGATCATACACCCTTAGGATCTCCTGTTCATCCTCATCTTCCATCACAGCCTCAACAGTCTGGCAGTCAACAAACCACCACTTGAGATCCTTCAACACATCCTTGAGAATTAGTTTCATCGGAACTTCTTTCAAACATCGGGTTTGGCTTATATTTCATCACCAACCAGGGCTTACCATCAGCCCGCATACCCCGTTCCTTGTCTTCAACCAACTTCCCTTTCTGAGGCTTCAGCAACTCAAACTTTTTCTCCTTAATACTTTCCTTCCATACAATCTTCCCTACCCACCTTGCAAAATTATCATCACTTCTGTTTATCAATATCAACCGGGCTAAATCTTTTACCTCACACTCAGGCAAGGTGTTGCGAGATCTCAATGCCTTCTTAAAATACTAAACACCATCATAACGCTTTATCACAAACAACTTCAGCTGTTCATCATATAACCATCAAATGATACCTTTCTTTGACTCAGCATAGCCCTTGATATTGTAACTTTTCTTGAACATTGTCGGTACCACAGGCTTATTTGTCTTGAAGAACCATTGAGCACACCCTTCTTTCCATTTTGGCTGCTCTTCCCACTCAGAATCACCAGTCACATTATCATCTTGACCCAACTTCACTTCATCAACACTTGGAATATCATGCTCAACCTCATCATCAACTATCTCTCCTTCCTCTAACTCACTTTCAATCTCTATCTGTTCCCCAATTTTCTCAATCTCACTAGCCGTCAACACATCATCAAATAACTCATCCTCATCATTACCCAAACCATCCTCATCGTCTACAACCACCACTGTCTCATCACCCGTACTGCCTGATGGACCAGCAGACTCCCCCTGAGATGTGGAAGTCCCAAGATTTTGTTCAGTTCTTGGCAACTCGCCACCTGCATCTTTCGATGCATTGGGATCATCATCTCTGTCTTGTCTCTTCTTCGACCTCAGCTCATCACCCTTGCAACTCGTCTCCCCCTGAGATGCTAAGAACTTTTTAAGAGCATCAAAGAGTTTACCGTGTTCAATGAGAAGTGATGATTGAATCTGATTCTCAGCCACAAGCCGCTGAATTTCTTGTGTCTGGATGAGATTAATCTGTGACTGTTCAGCAACAACCCGTTCAAGAGCCGCAATTCGCTCAGAGTCAGATAGGGTAGCATCAAAGTCAAACCGCATATGAGAAATATCTTGAGCATACGGCGGTGGAATTCCCAAACTTGCTGGAATATCAGAGGTAGGCTGAATAGTAACCATGGGTGGTATAGAGACAGGCAACCCAGCAGTCGCTACCAGCGTTGACTCAACAAATCTAGCAACCACCTCCGATGGAGTAAGGGTAGAAGAGGGTAAAGAAACAATCTCTGGTGCTGTAAACTGGAACGTAGTTGTAGGAATACCGAATGATGACGACGCGGTCACCAAAGGTACACTCGAGGTGACTGGTAAAGGACCTGCCGAAGAAGCAGGTAACATAGACATACCCGATAATGATGGTGGGGAAAAATGGACAACTCTTGAACTTTCACCAACTTTTTCCTTCTTTGATATTCGTACCAAACGATACAAGTCCTCCTCAAAATCTGATTCACTATCATCTGAGTCTTTCTTTAGTTTGCCATGGATTCTTTCTTGTCTGGTAAGAACTCGCTGTGCTTCAACTATATCGTAAGTGGAGAAATCAGAGACAGTTCCCTCACAATCCGCCACCGATGTACCGACCATGGAAACATTGACACCAGACACATCAACTGCTGAGGCTTGAACTTCAGCAGCTGGATCAAGCCTTTCCATATCAAAGAAACCTTTCCATCCAAAGGCAATCTTAAGATCAACTTGTTCTTCAGGAGCAGCAACATGATCAACAATAGGTGCTTGGTGTACCATAGGTGGTTGAACGACAGGAGGTGGTGGTTGAACCACAGGAGGTGGTTGAGGGATATCAGCCTGTTGTGGTGTTGGATCAAGAAAGTCATCTTCTGGAGGAGCAACATAAGCAGGATTCACCAAATACCCAAACAATGCCGTGTGCCTAGGACGTAGCTCTTCCCTGCTACGTGCACTCGATGATCGACACTGAGCAAAAATTCTCTTAGAAACACTCTCCACATAAGAAATAGGACGTCGCTGTGGCAGATTGGGAGCTACATGATTTAGAATCATCTGTAAGAATCTTGGGTACATCAAAAATCTTTCCATTGCCACTGCGCGTCGCTGACGATCGATCTCATAAAATATCATCTGACTGAAACTGTAAGGCTTGTTGTAAGTCAACGCAGTCATCGCCGATTGCATTGTCACACCCATACCATCTATACCAGCTTTGCGACCAGACATACACACAATCATCGCGTGCATCAGAAATCTCCACTGATCTAATAGAAACCCCTTTCGCCTTTTAGAGTCCTCCAAAGGACCTGAATACCCCATACGAACAGATGCACCATTTCGGAAAGTAGCCGAAAAGTCAGTAGGGTCGTCAGTAGTCTCAACCCAAACTGTAAAGCTTCCCTGATCTGATTGGCTAAGAACTGTACCACTTGATTGTTAACAGTAGCACGCATCACAGGTGGGTCAACACGACAGTCATACTCAACGGTTCGCTAGAAGTCTTCAATATTTGGTAGTGAAATCGGAAGAGTAGTAGTAATGGCATGAAAGATACGTGAGCGAATGAGAAACGTAATGATCTCACAGAAGTCATTAGTTCCACGACCATCCGGATCCAAGGTGATATACATGCTGTGCCCTGGAAAGAACTGTCTCTTATCACCTCAACAGGTTACAACTTCGCTGACTATGAGTTAGGCGAAGTTGTGGATGCAGCGAAGTTATAAAGCTCAGTTGAAAAACAAACTTCGCTGGGAAAGCAAGGTAGATAGATACGTATATCACTACACACAAGGTTATACAGTAATAAGTAAGACAGATAAAGCAAGATTCAGGAGTTTATGCTGCGGGTAGCGAAGTTAATTTAACTTCGCAACATGAACTGTGAATCTGAAACACTCAGATAGGTTGAATGAGGAACAATCCGAAGATGATCTTCCATATATTATATAGCGATTAAGAGATAAAACCACTAATTAACATCACCACAACCTCCAATCGATCATTAAAAAGGTCTCAAGGGTTTTCAAAACAACCGAATTAAAACTGATAGTATGGTCCAGTTTATCACACAATCTATAGAAATTATGACTCAATAAGGACTAACGAACCTCGATAGTAAAAAACGAGGAATAACGAGAGGTTTGATTCAAATGATAAGTTCGCCAAGGGTTTAGTGAAGAAGAGTTTGACCTAGTTTGACCGCGTTTGCCATTTATATAGTTTTGGAAAACCCAGGGGCGAAGTTAATCTAACTTCGCCATTTACCCAACTTCGCCCTTAAGTTAACTTCGGCCATAGTCAAACCAAAGTCAACTTCGCCCTTAAGTTAACTTCTCCCAAAGGATTAAAAATAAACGTTCAAAGAAACAAGTAACCAAGTGTGTATGAAGTCAAACCATAAAACAACACACATAACAAAAGTGAAATAAATAAACGGAATCAAATTTCAGTCTTGCAAAAAACCAGCATGTTTTTAGAAAAGATTCGAACAGGAATCATACTGATTAAGAGGCTGTCACACAGATCCATGTTCAGCGGTATTATGACATAGAGAAACAGGTTGATTCCTGTTAATCAGTATGATTCCTGTTCGGATCTTTTCTAAAAACATGCTGGGTTTCTGCAAGACTGAAATTTTATCCTGTTTATTTATTTATTTATTTCACTTTTGTTATGTGTGTTGTTTTATGGTTTGAATTCATACACACTTGGTTACTTGTTTCTTTGAACGTTTATTTTTAATCCTTTAGGTGAAGTTAACTTAAGGGCGAAGTTGACTTTGGTTTGACTATGGGCGAAGTTAACTTAAGGGTGAAGTTGGGTAAATGGCGAAGTTAGATTAACTTCGCCCCTGGGTTTTCCAAAACTATATAATGGCAAAGGCGGTCAAATTAGGTCAAACTCTTCTTCACTAAACCCTTGGCGAACTTATCATTTGAATCAAACCTCTCGTTATTCCTCGTTTGTTTTCTATCGAGGTTCGTTAGTCCTTATTGAGTCATAATTTCTATAGATTGTGTGAGAAAATGGGCCATACTATCAGTTTTAATTCGGTTGTTTTGAAAACCCTTGAGACCTTTTTAATGATCGATTGGAGGTTGTGGTGATGTTAATTAGTGGTTTTATCACTTAATCGCTATATAATATACAGAAGATCATCTTCGGATTGTTCCTCATTCAACCTATCTGAGTGTTTCAGATTCACAGTTTATGTGGCGAAGCTAAATTAAATTCGCTACCCGCATAACTTCGTTGCATAAACTCCTGAATCTTGCTTTACCTGTCTTACTTGTTACTGTATAACCTTGTGTGTAGTGATATACGTATCTATCTACCTTGCTTTCCCAGCGAAGTTTGTTTTTCAACTGAGCTTTATAACTTCGCTGCATCCACACCTTCGCCTAACTCATAGTTAGCGAAGTTGTAACCTGTTGCCATACGAGTCTGATTTAATTCGTTTATTTTACAGATATGGTTGCTGTGGTTGGTGCTGGTGGCACTAGTGGTGATGAAGGTGGAGGTGATAAGAGACAGTTCTTTCCGGGTCACAACATGTATATCACCTTGGATCCAGATGGTCATGGAACTAATGACTTCCGTGAAATCATTACGTTTCTCATTCGCTCACGTATCTTTCATGCCATTACTACTACTCTTCCGATTTCACTACCAAATATTGAAGACTTCTGGCGAACCGTTAAGTATGACTGTCGTGTTGACCCACCTGTGATGCGTGCTACTGTTAACAATCAAGTGGTACAGTTCTCAGCCAATCAGATCAGGGAAGCTTTACAGTTTGGGGTTGAGACTACTGACGACCCTACTGACTTTTCGGCTACTTTCCGAAATGGTGCATTTGTTCATATGGGGTATTCAGGTCCTTTGGAGGACTCTCAAAGGCGAAAGGGGTTTCTGTTAGATCAGTGGAGATTTCTGATGCACGTGATGATTGTGTGCATGTCTGGTCTCAAATCTGGTACAGGTGGTATGGGTGCGACAATGCAATCGGCGATGACTGCGTTGACTTACAACAAGCCTTACAGTTTCAGTCAGATGATATTCTAAGAGATCGTTCGTCTGCAACGCGCAGTGGCAAGGGAAAGATTTTTGATGTACCCGAGATTCTTACAGATGATTCTAAATTATGTAGCTCCCAATATGCCACAACGACGTCTTATTTCTTATGTGGAGAGTGTTTCTAAGAGAATTTTTGCTCAGTGTCGATCATCGAGTGCACGTAGCAGGGAAGAGCTACGTCCTAGGCACACAACATTGTTTGGGTATTTGGTGAATCCTGCTTATGTTGCTCCTCTAGAAGATGACTTTTTTGATCCGGCACCATAACAGGCTGATATCCCTCAACCACCTCCTGTGGTTCAACCACCACCTCCTATCGTTCAACCACCTATGGTACACCAAGCACCTATTGTTGATCCTGTTGCTGCTCCTGAAGAACAAGTTGATATTGAGATTGCCTTTGGAGGGCAAGTTTTCTTTGATATGGAAAGGCTTGATCCAGCTGCTGAAGTTCAAGCCTCAGTAGTTGATGTGTATGGTGTCAATGTTTCCATGGTCGGTACATCGGTGGCGGATTCTGAGGGAACAGTCTCTGATTCCTCTACTGACAATATAGTTGAAGCACGGCGAGTTCTTTCCAGACAACAAAAAATCCATGGAAAATGAAAGAAAGACTCATATCGTTTGGTACTAAGATCAAAGAAGGAAAAATTTGGTGAAAGTTCAAGAGTTGTCCATTTTCCCCCACCATCATTATCGGGTATGTCTATGTTACCTGCTTCTTCGACAGGTCCTTTACCAGTCACCCCGAGTGTACCTTTGGTGACCGCGTCGTCCTCATTTGGTATTCCTCCAACTACGTTCCAGTTTACAGCACCAGAGATTGTTTCTTTACCGCCTTCTACCCTTACTCCATCGGAGGTGGTTGCTAGATTTGTTGAGTCAACGCTGGTAGCGACTGTTGGGTTACCTGTCTCTATACCACCCACGGTTACTATTCAGCCTACCTCTAATATTCCAGCAATTCCACCGCCGTATGCTCAAGATATTTCTCATATGCGGTTTGACTGTGATGCTACCCTATCTGACTCTGAGCGAATTGCGGCTCTTGAACGGGTTGTTGCTGAACAGTCACGGATTAATCTCATCCAGACACAAGCTATTCAGCGGCTTGTGGCTGAGAATCATATTCAATCATCACTTCTCATTGAACACGGTAAACTCTTTGATGCTCTTAAACAGTTCTTAGTATCTCAGGGGGAGACGAGTTGCAAGGGATATGAGCTGAGGTCGAAGAAGAGACAAGACAGAGATGATGATCCCAATGCATCGAAAGATCAGGTGGTGAGTTGCCAAGAACTGGACAAAATCTTGGGACTTCCACATCTCAGGGGGAGTCTGCTGGTCCATCAGGCAGTACGGGTGATGAGAAAGTGGTGGTTGTAGACGATGAGGATGGTTTGGGTAATGATGAGGATGAGTTAGTTGATGATGTGTTGACGACTAGTGAGATTGAGAAAATCGGGGAACAGATAGAGATTGAAAGTGAGTTAGAGGAAGGAGAGATAGTTGATGATGAGGTTGAGCATGATATTCCAAGTGTTGATGAAGTGAAGTTGGGTCAAGATGATAATATGACTGGTGATTCTGAGTGGGAAGAGAAGCTGAGATGGAAAGACGGGTGTGCTCAATGGTTCTTCAAGACAAAGAAGCTTATGGTACCGACAATGTTCAAGAAAAGTTACAATATCAAGGGCTATGCTGAGTCAAAGAAATGTATCATTTGCTGGTTATACGATGAACAGTTGAAGTTGTTTGTGATAAAGTGTTATGATGGTGTTCAGTATTTTAAGAAAGCATTGAGATCGCTCAACACCTTGCCTGAGTGTGAGGTAAAAGATTTAGCCCGGTTGAGATTGATAAACAGAAGTGATGATAATTTTACAAGGTGGGTATGGAAGATTGTATGGAAGGAAAGTATTAAGGAGAAAAAGTTTGAGTTGTTGAAGCCTCAAAAAGGAAAGTTAGTTGAAGACAAGGAACGGGGTATGCAGGCTGATGGTAAGCCCTGGTTGGTGTTGAAATATAAGCCAATCCGATGTTTGAAAGAAGTACCGATGAAACTGATGCCCAAGTATGTGTTGAAGGATCTCAGTGGTGGTTTGTTGACTGCCAGACTGCTGAGGCTGTGATGGAAGATGAGGATGAACAGGAGATCCTAAGGGTGTATGATCCAATGCACTTGGTTAACTTGTCTCAAGCTGATTTGCAGGTACTTAATGATAAGAAGATTTTCTATATTCCTGCGTGAAGAGATGAAGCAAAGAAGTACCAGAGGGTGGTCTCTGTCTATGTGAGACAGGGCGTTCATGCTTGAAGACGGAGGGCACGTGATTTTTGGATTACAAGACACGCGAAAGTTTAGAGATATGAAGCTGCTGCCAAGGGGGAGTCTGTTGGTGCATGATGCCAGTAGTTCATTTATCTTGTGTTAATTTGTGTCTGTAATCGTTATACTGTTCTGATTGTATTGAACTTGTTAGTTTGTGTTTCTGTTTAAGCGAACTTGAGGAAGCGAAGTTAGGACAACTTCGCCTAGCATGTTAGGCGAAGTTAACATGCTAGGCGAAGTTGTCCTAACTTCGCTTCCTCAAGTTCACTTAAACAGAAACACAAACTAACAAGTTCAATACAATCAGAACAGTATAACGAATTACAGACACAAATTAACACAAGATAAATGAACTACTGGCATCATGCACCAACAGACTCCCCCTTGGCAGCAGCTTCATATCTCTAAACTTTCGCGTGTCTTGTAATCCAAAAATCACGTGCCCTCCGTCTTCAAGCATGAACGCCCTGTCTCACACAGACAGAGACCACCTCTGGTACTTCTTTGCTTCATCTCTTCACGCAAGAATATAGAAAATCTTCTTATCATTAAGTACCTGCAAATCAGCTTGAGATAACTTTTGGACGGCTATTTTGTGACACCTTAGTGTTACGTGTTTGGTTTACCTTGGCAATATAACAAGTATTATCTTACTTACTTGTGTTCTTTATGTGTGATTTACTTGTTCATCGTCTTAACACTCGTATCGTATACGTGGGGATTCCGCACCCTCGTGTTACGAGATACTCCTTTGTAGATCCGGCTGGGAACCTACATGAATTCGGGACCAAGCCTTGAATTCCATCCAACTTTGACTAACTTTATTCGATTTCGTCTTAGTTTCTAAATTTTCCAATCAGTAACTTCACGGGCTCTTCAATAAATCTAAGTGTAAGTCCCGAATCTGGATCACTACAATTATGATATCAATATAACAAATATAGGTGCGGAATACCTATACTCGGTGATTCAAGAACACGAATTAACATAAGATGGTGACACAAGATTGCTTCAAAACACACGTATATTAGCAAATACGTCTGGTGCTTAAGCACTTACAATGATGCGAATGTGAATCAACAACTAGTCAAAAACCAACAACCTTAACCCTATGCACCATATGATCTATATATAGGGAAACCAAACACTGGCCCAAAACATACAAAAGCCCACCAAGAACACAAAGGTGTTCTCGGTTTACATGAAACCCGTACCCAAAGCCCAACACAAGTATATCAAGTACAAACCACATAAACGTGGCCCAACAATCTCCCCCTTGGTTTATAGCTTTATCTTTAATCATGCTCCAGGTAGTCTATATCAGCATCCTTCAACGCTCCAGCCCAAAATTTGTTGTTGATGATAGACGCAACCATGCTCGTGTATTCTTTAGCGGTTGCTTCAAAAAGTGGATCAGCTGTAATCTGAAACATGCTGAGAGTCTTGATGTCCTTTTCTCCAAATTTCAACAAATCCTTAGGGTCAACGAACCGGTATTGGCCTTTCCCTTTTTGTAGCTTGATAATGACCCTGGCAGTAATAGAGTCATAGAACCAGAATCTCATGTTCTCCAATGTACCATCAGGAAATAGCATCTGGTACAGGAATGTAAGTAGCTTTCTTTGTGGGAGGCCACATCACATTCACCATTGTTTTCCCAGTCCTTGGACCCAAGACACCTTTGGCTTTCTTTAAGAAAGATTCTGCAGTTGTCATGTTTGGAAAGCCTTGATCAACTTGACGTTTTAGAAAATTCCAGAAATCTATTCCTCTTTTGTCATTAGATGGATTGGTGAATGGAGAATTGATTAGATCACTCAAATCCACTTTAGTCCAGGAACCAAAGTCTTTCATCTTCTTATAGTACTCAGTTGTTCCTGACTTTCTTTTAACCCACCATATACTCTTGTTTGTATCGAAACCCCAAGATAGAACTCCAGATCGATCACCGTATTTGTCAGAGAATCCATTTTGAAGCGTAACAACAAACCTGTCTGGGTGATCCGATGATACAACATTCTGATCTGAGTTCTTCATCACCAGCAGTTTCTTCTTTTCTTTTTCAAGTAGTTTCTTCTGAATTATGCCTGATTTCTCTTTGGTGACTGGTGGTGCATCCAGGTATTGCTTTAGAGACTCTGATTCCTCTTGTCGGCTAATACCAATGTTGTCGACTGGACGAACAGTAGAATCTTTGTCTTGATCAACAGTGGGAGATTGATATACTACATCTTCATTACTCTTGAACTCATCTCCAAATTTCTGAAATAGCTTTTGTTGGAGATCGAGATACATTGCTGTTAAACCTCCCATGCCAGACTGCAACTCTTTAATCTTGGCGTCCTTGTCCGAGTTACTTGCCTCAATAACCTGAATACGAACATCCTTAACCACCGAATCCTGCTCGAGTTCAAAGACTCGCCGTTGCAGCGTATGAACGTCTACAGGTGCATTCTCAAGAACCACACATTTTCCCTTGTTCTGGAAATAGCTCTCTTGCATAGCAAGGATTTGGGAAACCTTATCTAAAGTACCTGAGCTTGATTGACCCTGAATAGATGAGCCGGATGAACCAGAGGGAATATCTGAAAGGTTTGAGTATGGAATTTCTGTCTCAAAATCAAAATCACTGACAAAATCACTAGACAGCAAATCCTGGAAAGATGGTTCAGCAACAGGTTCATTTGGTTCAGCTTGCGTTTCTTGAGCATACGATTCTTGTCGATTAGTGTGTTGTTGTAGGCTGGAGGTTGATTCTGGTGCTGGTGTGGGTGTTGGTGTTGGTGTTGGTGTAACAATGGTTGTTTCGACTTCACTATCCAACTCGCTAGATCTCAAATCATCCCTTTTTCATTTACAATGGATGAGATCAGCAACTGGTTCTTCAACATAGTCTTCCTCAATGTTTTTAGTAACTGTCTGAGGAGGCTTCAGAGCAGTTGACTGAAATAAAACTTTAGTAGCTTCAAGGGCTTTCAATTTTTCATCATCAGTAAGAGTGTTTGACTGATGGTGTTCTTCTTCATCTTGCTCATCATCAGAAATTTCAAACGTTGCAGCACGTGGTTGAGCGGGTGCCACGTGCTCATCAGCAACCTGAGCTATAACAGGCTCAGCTTCAGTCTCAGCAAATCGGCCGGATTTTACCAGAGCTTTTAAGCCCCTATATACCACTTTGGCTCCCTTTCTCAACTGCTTCATCAACCCAAAAGTATTGGGTCCCATAGACTTCATGTCCAAGGTCTCAACAGATTTAACCTGGTCGGTGTAGTGAGAATCGAAGATCATCTGTAAGAATCTTTGATACATGAGGAACATCTCCTTCTTCTTTGCTTTCAGGTTGTTCATCATTCATTGAAAATGAACTTGGAATAATTGTAATTCCAATCCATGATCAGAGCAACGATAGCAGACATTTGAGTGTGGCTGATCTCGTCTGAACCTCCCTTACTCCCCGAGATACATGTAAAGAAAGTGTGTAATAGGTATCTCTAATACAGGTGAAATAACTTCTTGATTGCTGGAGGGTAGGTGCCTTCATAACCCATTCTTGTAAGAACCTCAGTAACTTCAGCAGCAAAATACTCTGTTGGGTAGTTGGGTTGATCCACAAACATAAGAGCTTCTCTAACAATGGCCTCTGTGATAACAACTTGCTTCTTCTGTACTTTGGATTCAATTGACACGACTCCGCCTGGCCCTCGTGGATTAATTGATGCATTGTTCCAAAAGTCGGTGACCATATTCTTGCATATAACAAGGTTCTCTCGAAGAGCATGAGAGATCCTGCAAGTGTTAAGTCCGACTATCATCGACTTGAATTCCTTGTGGGCCATGGGTGGATCAAACAGATGACCAGCTATGCTATGTGTATCAACAAACTTTAACGGATTCAGATCAGCCATTTCTGCACCAAACGTATCAAGTTAGACAATATATATATTAATTTGATAACATTTTAAAAATGGTCCATGACTTATAAGAGTTTTGGGCAATAGAGTTAAAACAGGCCCAAATAGGAATCATTTGAAATCCCATAAGATCCAATAGTTGGCCCAATAAAACAACCCAGTATAGTATTGGGCCCAACAGTGAGTAATAAGTCCAACAGGAGAGATCTCAGTCAACAGGGAGAGTTCTCGGTCAACGAATGTGTTTTCGGTCAACGAAAGTCAATGAAGTCAACCGAGAACTAGGGTTCTCGATCAACATTTAACCGAGAACGGGGGTTCTCGGTCAAGTCTTGACCAAGAACGTAAGTTCTCTGTCAATAAAAGGGGTTCTCGATCTACAAAAGTCAACCGAGAACTCCTTGACAGCTGGGGACAGAGAACCCCTTGGGTTCCACCTTGGGAAACGTGCAATCATCTTCAACCCACCGAGATCTCTACAAAACCTTCCATTAAACCTGCAAATAATCAATAATAATCAACCGAAAACACTTAATTAATTAACCCCTAAGATGTCCATCAAAACCCTTAAATACTCATGAATCCACTTTTAATTTATTAACCCATCCATGAAGTCAGTTCATGGCAACATCAAGTGAGCCTCTGTGAACACCTAGATCTCATATTACCTGTGAATCAAACAAGTAAACACTAATAGATTATTAGTGAAGATGATTCAGTTTTCGGCTAAGGCACTTGAGAGGAAGAGTTAAGGTTTTCCTTTTAATCTGATGAGGGTAGTAAATATGATAAAAGAAAACTTGAGAGTATTTATATTGTTACCAAGACAGGCCGAAAACCCTTAATGGGCTCAACACAGTGTGCAGCCCAAGTAAAAGCAAACCCAAAAACCTTCAAAGCCCAAATTGAAAAAAAGCTCAATTTATACACATGTTTCGAGGAGAGTAATTTCGAGAAAAAATAAATAAATAAAAAAAATAGGCAATACAAAACAAAATAAACTTAACCAAGGACAAGAAAAATAAAGCCACGTTAATATACATAATAACTCCATTGAAATTTTAAAATCGGGATCAAATTTCAGTTTTTAGAAAAAAACGCCGCCCTTTTATGTAAAGATCCGAACATGGAATCATATCGTTTAAGAGGCTGTCACAAGGATTCATGTTCAGCGTTATTATGACATAAAGAGACAGGTTGATAGCATGTATACCAAACTTAGCATGATTTTCATTGCATCAGTGATATGATTAGGGTTCAGTTCGGCATAAAGCTTAGATGGACATCACTCATGGACCTGTGATGCCTCCTATCTCTTCTCAAATCATATTTGGCTTTCCCCAGGTCACCCCAATTTAACTCCAACCCCCTATTGCTTGATCAAAAGGTTTTATATAAAAGCTAGCTTAGGCTTTAAGGTTGAATGTTGGACTTAGTGCCAGTAAACTAACAAGCCTTTTATTCGAGACATGACAGGACTTACTTCATGTGTGCCCCCATCTCTGTAGTTCTAATTTGACCCTTTAAGCCTTGTTTATAAAATAACATTAATAGTTTTAATAGCAAGAAGTAAACGCAATCACTGATTTTTATTTTTTTATTTTTTATTTTTCTTTTTATTTTATTTTTTTGCTTCAATAGTAATAGAAATAATAGATTGACAGTACAATATTTTTGGTGATCAAGACACTAACGGGCTCGTGTATGACTGGGTAATTTCTTTTCTGCCTATCATTCGGAGAGATGTATCTAGAGACATGCACATGTCTTCAAAATGACTCTCCACATTAAGTTTAGCAAATTTAGTTTATATCACTTTAACTTTTACGCATCATGGAAAGCTACCATACACATCAATGACTGTTCTAGAGCCCTTTAATCTTAATAACTTCACCCGTTAGGCACACAGAAACGATTTATCTATCATTTTCCAAATGTTGGATCGATTCTCATTTTGAAAAATTTTGAGGCTTCTAAAAAGCATTTAACTGAATAGTAATATCACTTCCCATGGGAGTTAAATAAAACACACGTGTTAAGAATTCAGTCACCCCGGTCGCTTTAAGCCTTCAGGTAAATGGCTATCTATTGTAACCACAAATGGTTAACCGGACCGACATAATTTTAAGTGAAAGAATACGAAACACAATCACATCATAGTCGCCCCGAGTGCTTTCAGTCATTAGGTAAATGGCTATCCTGTGATTCTACAAGTAACACCGGACCAACCATATACATGTATATGTCCTTAAGACTTGAGAAATCGACGTAATTTTAAGCGAAAATGAATCTTGAAATTTTTTTTAAAATAATTAATTAAGAAAAACGCACACACACTATTTTTGACTTTTTGATTTTTCTCCACCTAAATTTGTGCAAGAATTAAACAAATATGTACAAATATATCCCAAAAAGACTCAATTCTCAAAACGAAGCATTTTAAGAAAACCCACAAGCACATTAAATTTTGCTGTTCCGAACGGTTTTGTAAATAAGTCTGCCACATTGTTGTCGGTGTGGACTTGTTCAAGATGAATCAATTTCCGATAGAAACAGTCATGAATAAATTGAATTTTAATATCGATGTGCTTGGTTTTAGAGTGTTGGACAGGGTTTTTCACAATAGCAATGGCCGCATCATTATCACAGAAAATAGGAGTGTCAAGAAATTCCAAACCGTAATCCAGCAATTGGTTTTGCATCCAGATAACCTGAGAAAAGCAAGCAGATGCAGCAACATACTCTACTTCGGCGGTCGAGGTGGACACTGTTTGTTGTTTCTTACACTGCCATGAAATAAGGCGATCCCCAAGAAACTGACAACCGGCTGACGTGAATTTCCTGTCTATGTCATCTCCACCATAATTGCTATCAGCAAAAGCATACAGATCAAATTCTGATTGTTTGGGATACCAAAGACCTAGCTTTGGTTGTCCCTTCAGATATCTAAAAATACGTTTGACAACAATTAAATGAGAGAGTTTAGGGTTAGCCTGGAAGCGAGCACATTGACAGACGGCAAACATGATGTCAGGAAGGCTAGCTGTGAGATACATCAGAGACCCGATCATCGATCGATAGTAGGTTTGATCTACGGGACTCCCTTCAAGATCAGATGACAGTAGCGGTCTCTCTACCATTGGAGTGTTAGCACTCTTGGAATCTTGAAGTTCAAACTTTGCCAGCATATCTTCAACATACTTTCTTTTATGCAATAAAATTCCTGTCGGACTTTGGCGAACCTGTAAACCGAGAAATGTTGTCATTTCACCCAACGAGCTCATTTCAAATCTTTTCTTCATTACACCCTCAAATTCTTTGCACAAATCAGCACTTATGAATCCGAAGATGATGTCATCAACATAGATCTGGACCAGAATCAAATCTTTTTCGACAGTTTTCCGGAACAACGTTTGATCAATTGTTCCACGCTTGTAGCCATGATCAAGAAGGTGCGCGATCAGTGTAGCCTACCACGCCCGAGGAGCCTGATTTAGCCCGTACAATGTCTTTTCTAGCTTGTAGACATGATTTGGTTTCTTAGAATCAACGGACCCCGGTGGCTGATTGACATAAATCTCCTCTTTGACCTCACCATATAAGAACGCGGTCTTGACATCCATCTGATATACTGTGAACCCCATATATGATGCATAGGCCAGAAAAATTTTGATTGCCTCAAGTCTGGCCACTGGAGCATAGACCTCTATGTAATCTAACCCCTCAACCTGACGAAACCCGTGAACTACCAGTCGTGCCTTGTTTCGAACAATAACCCCGGTGTCATCTTGCTTGTTTCTAAAAACCCATCTTGTATCGAGAGCTTTCTTTCCTTCCGGCAATTTAACCAATCTCCTTACCTTTAACTTATCAAACTGATTCAGTTCTTCATGCATAGCATCAACCCAACTAGGTTCTTGAAGAGCCATCTCAACATTCTTTGGCTCGATTTGAGAAATGAAACAGGAAAACATACAGCTGTTTATGTGTCCGGTCTGACTTCTGGTGGACACACCTGCTTCAATGGGACCTATGATGTTTTCAATCTGATGATTCTTCTGGATTCTTGATGGAATTAAAAGATCGGAAACATCACTGTGAGGTTGAAGATTTGTCACGTTCTCACCGGAATCAGTAAGAGGGTTCTTCCAGCCAAATGTCGCCGTACTGTGAAAGACGAAGTGCCGGCAACGTATTCATCTGGAATGGCGTCGGGAAACAGTGTGCTCCCAAATATCTAACGGACAGAACTCTCCCCCTCAACATTGGCAGTATCCTCAGACGAATTTGGTGAACAATCGGTCTCTGAAGATTGTTTGGGCTGATTGTCAGTTGTGGTCGAAGCACTGCTTAACTCAGCAACATCATCATCCAGTAACGGAGAGATATGAGACTGTGCCTGGGAACTATCTTTTGTAACTTCCACTGTGGGACCACCTTGAGAGTCTGTGTTGATGACTGGAAATACATTGAATGGTTTGAAGAATTCAATGTAATCAAATAACCAGTCAGGGCCAACACGAGCCTCTGTCTCATTTTCTTCTAACCAACGAACTTCATAGGATTCAAGAATCTGTTTAGTTGACTTGTGTAGACCCTGTAAGCCGTATTACATGCATAACTGACAAAGTAACATTCATCAGCCGCGGCTCCGAACTTCGGAGTAGATTCAAGATTCAACAATGTGCATGGACAGACAAACGCTCTAAAATGTGCAACGGTGGGTTGGTGACCATAAACAATCTCATATGAAGTCTTCATCTTGGATTTGTTGATGATAACCTGATTCTGAACATAACATGTTGTATTGATAGCTTCTGCCCAAAAGAACAAAGGCAGTTTAGAGTCACACAACATAGTCCTTGCTGCCTCGATAAGAGTTTTGTTTCTTCTTTCAGCGACACCATTTTGTTGAGGCGTCTGTGGAGCGCTGTACTGACGAAGCACCCCCTATTCTGAGCAAAAATGATTCAAAACTGGATTTTTGAATTCCGTTCCATTATCACAACGGATTCCTTTCAGCTTTAGGTTCGGTTGATTTTCCATTAACACCACAAACTTCTTGATTAGATCTGCAGTTTCACTCTTATTTGACAAGAAAAATACCCATGTAAAACGTGAGTAATCATTAGTAATAATGAGACAATAAGAGCTATGAGACAAGCTCAAAACATGGACAGGTCCAAAAAGGTCCATATTAAGTAATTGAAAAACTGACGAAATGGTATTAATCAATTTTGGCTTGTGAGATTTTCGATAATGTTTACCCAAAGCACAAGCCACACATTTTTCAACAGTTACAAAGTCCTTGATTGGTAAACACCGCATCAAATTATTTTTAGCAAGACGATTCAGGTTTTAAATATTAGCATGACCAAGCCGACGATGCCAAAGCATTGCATTATGTTCTCACACTTTTGAAATCAAGCAGGTTATTTCTTCAGTAACATTTTTGTTCATGTCGATCAAATACGCATTATCTTTTCGTTGTGATCGAACAAGAATCCAATCTTCTGGTATGATTTATACCAGGTTTCAAAATCAAACACTCTTTCTTAGTAAAATGAGTTGAAAAATCTTTGTCAAAGATTTGTGACACGCTCAGCAAGCTGTGCTTTAGTTCTGGAACGAAATTAACATTTTCAAATTTAAAAACACCGTTACTTACAGTTCCCTTTTGAGTGATCTTCCCCTTTGCTCCTCACGTAAAGGACACATATCCACCGTTAAGGTTTGAATGTCGTGTAGTTTGGCTATGTCTCCTGTCATGTGTCTGGAACAGCCACTATCAACATACCAAGATCTGACGATATTCCTCCATAGTTGTCACTGCACGAAATGCGGGATTAGTTAGTTTTTGGTACCCAATCCATACTTACACTGGGTGACCCTGATTCGTCTACAGTTGACACGGGTTGCCATGACATATCCTTTTGATCATCAAAAGTAGATTTTGTTGAAGCTTTTGCCAGAGATTTAGGTAACCATCTATGTCTGTGTGACTTGGAGTTATATGTACGAATGGTTGTCGTAACCTCCGATGATTTGGACGTGGGAGGAGACGAATCCGCCCTTTCTCCTGTTTGGGTTTAGTCTTAGTGTTTATATTAGAATTTGAATTTGAGACATCTTTTCTGATCATTCTTTTGGACATGTTAGGTTTGGTCTGATGAGGACTAAACCTGCCAGATTTGTTTCGATTCCAATCATCGTCAAAGGAACTAGCTGGATAATGCCTGAACCCTTGCCTGTACGCATTATTAGGCACATATGGCATATTCCTTTGATAAAATCCGTAGTAAGGAATGTACGGACGATGTGGACAATTTCTGGCAATATGACCAGGAGTGCCACAGTTAAAACATGTCTGACGTTTAATGAAAAATTAATTCTGGGCAACTCCTTGTCTGGACTGGTTGTGTGGACCAGTCTGCTTAGATTTGCGAGAATTCATGTTCCCCTTTTTGAACTTATCACCTTGTTTGTCATTAGAGCATCCCTCCTTAACAAACTTAGGTGCAGCATATTTTTCTGATGTTTTTGAATTTTTTGAAATTTTAGTTTTATTAGAAACCACATTATTAGAGTTTAAAGTTTCAACCGAATTAACCACACAAGTATCCTTGCTCTTTAAAACAGAGCCCACACAAACAGTCGGAATAACAGAATTCAAAACAGGAAGTTCTAAAGAAACATTAGAAACAAAATTATTATCAAAATTAAAGCTAGGGTCGTCATCCTCATTAGTCCACTCCTTCACAATTACTTTTTCTGCACATGAAGTAGATACATTAGAATCGTTCATATTTGAAGTGGACGAACCAGCACTCGCAGAGCTAGTCCCATTACCTTTGTCTTGTTTACCGTACTTCATGTCCTTTATTTTTTCCTCCTGTTCCTTGGTGACAGGACTAGGGACATAATTATTATTGTAAGGTGGGGAACTTGACTGTATCCTATTCCCTCACCTTCATTTTCTTTCCACCACAGTTGGTTCTCAATCATTGAGTTAACTACATTACTGGAAACTTTGAATTTTTTAAAATCAAATTCAACCCTTTCAAACTTATTAGTTAGATTTAAGATTTCTAACTTGGAAGCTTCCAGTTGAGCAGTTAACTCAGCAATTTCTTGTTGGGCATCTAGATAGTGACAGCCTCTTATACAAAGATCAGACTTAAGTTTTTTAATATCCTTGTTCTGAGCTTCTGTTTTATCTAGAAAACCCTTTTCATTGTTTTTAAGTCTAAAATTTTCTGATTGTATTCTTTCCATATCTCTACTTAGGCTATCATTATGAAGCTTATACATTTCTATTTTCTCACCACAATTTAAAGAACGTGGTTGAAAACGTACCTCAGATGAATCTGGAGAAGTGAACGTCATGTATGCAAACTGGAACTCCTTGACCTTCTCCTCAGCAGTGTTTTCCTCTTCAGCGTCTT
Organism: Bidens hawaiensis; assembly: GCF_021521415.1. NCBI lineage: Eukaryota > Viridiplantae > Streptophyta > Magnoliopsida > Asterales > Asteraceae > Bidens > Bidens hawaiensis. The sequence goes on from NW_027493539.1 coordinate 224,524, forward strand.
CAACATTTGCGAAATTTTCAGTTTGATTTCCAATGTTAAGCGCAGCCATCTGACCTTCCCACGAGAACATTTGAGCAACCATACCTCTTTCACCATTAACCGAACCTCCTCCAGCCTCACCTCGAGCATTTCCAACTGGAATTAATGCCCTTTCCGTATTTCCATCTTAGCTGGATTAGTACATTCATGAGCAAAGTGACCCGGCTCGTGACAATTGTAGCACCTGAGAGTCTCCTTGTTAAAACCCACCTTTTGGTTATTAGGCATGTTCCAATTATTTCTACCCGTCCTCTTAGTAAACTTCTTTTCACAGAAAACTGCCATGGTAATTTGCCACGAGATGTCCATTTCTTCAACATCATCGGGATGAATCTGATCTAATTCAGCAGTAACCACCGGTTGAACCAAGTCTCCGGCCAGAAAAGCATGATAACAATTCATAAATCCTGCCATTAGAGCGATATTCTCTTGAGTTTCTTTAGGTATGGTGGGAATCTGGCTGAAGTTTTGACTGGGAATGGTTTTACCATTGTCATTTGGAGACTGACCAGACTTGGTGAAAAATGTTGGGGTTGGTTTGGGCGAATTTGATGATGATGATTGACCTAAGGTGGATGAGAACATTTGAAAGTTTCCCTGAGGTGGTTGTTGAGTAGGCTTGAACAGTGAGAAACTATCTTGAGACATAAGAGCACTGTTAGAAGCGATGTTGTATCCAGCAGCACTGTAAGAACTAGCATGATTTATTGCCCGATGTTTATCATCCATATCACAGGCTTTAATAGTTGCTATCATTTCAGTCATGCCCATTCTATTATGATCCTTTGTCTTTTTGATAACCGCAACGTTCATGTCCCAACTTTTCGGCAGAGTATTGACCAACTTATTGTTTATTTCCGAGGTTTGTAGATAAATTCCTGCAGTTCTCATTTCAGTCACAAGAGATATGAATCTTTGAAGTTGAGATTCCAATGTCTCACCCAAAACATAAGTAAACATATTAAACTTTTGTCTCAGCGGATCTTGGCGGCTTCTCTTCATGTCTTCATTTCCCTCATAACCTCTATCAGTGTTGCCCACAACTCTTTAGTAGACTGAAGTTCTCTAAACTGAAGGAAAATATCAGGTGAAAGTGCTATGGTTAGAGTGGAAAGAGCTCTCTCATCTTCCTCAACTTTAGCAAAATCATCATCATCATCATACTAAGCAATTGGTTTCACAAGGACATCGTCAGAGCCAACCTTTTGATAGGTGATCCTTTGAGGTCCTCTCATAATGCTTTTCCAAATTTTGGAGTCTTTCATCTTGGCATAGTGCTGAAAGCGAAATTTCCATTCACTGAACCCCTCATGGGACAGTAGGCGGGGTGTACGAGTAGCAGTGCCCATGATGGAATCAAGTTCTTGATGAAGTGACGAGTTGGTGGAATTGCTACCATTAGTTAACTAGGCCATTTTAAACTGACTGGATATTGTACTTAAGTTCAATTATAATTTAAGTCCAGTAAAGTGGTCCAAGTCCAAGAATAACAGGCCCAAAGCAACAGACTGGGCTGAGAACACGTTGAAAAAGGTTGACCGAGAACTCAGTTTTTAACCAAGCGCTGATCGAGAACTCAGTTTTTAACCAAGCGTTGACCGAGAACTCAGAAGATGACCAATATTTGACCGAGAACCACGAGATTGACCAATATTTGACTGAGAACTGTTGAAGGCCGAGAACTACTTGACCGAAAACAACCAGTGGCCGAAAGCAAAGTGTGACAGAGATCAAAGACAACCGAGATCTCAATTTCTTCGTCGAGAACTCTGTTTTTTAAGCCGAGAACACCGAGAAAAGGTTTAACCAGGGATTTTGGCAACAATTTAATCCCTATTTTAGTGGGATTCAAACTGTTTCCAAAGATAAGTCAATCTTTGGCCAAAATATCTCCTATTCTTCTTCTCCGATCACACACTCACCGGAAAAACAAAAAGACAACCGTAAAAACTATTCTCGAATCTTTGATATCACAATAACGAGCCTGAATAAGGTCTAAGGCTCTGATACCAATTGTAAGTCCCGAATCTGGATCACTACAATTATGATATCAATATAACAAGTATAGGTGCGGAATACCTATACTCGGTGATTCAAGAACACGAATTAACACAAGATGGTGACACAAGATTGCTTCAAAACACATGTATATTAGCAAATACGTCTGGTGCTTAAGCACTTACAATGATGCGAATGTGAATCAACAACTAGTCAAAAACCAACAACCTTAACCCTACACACCATATGATCTATATATAGGGAAACCAAACACTGGCCTAAAACATACAAAAGCCCACCGAGAACACAAAGGTGTTCTCGGTTTACATGAAACTCGCACCCAAAGCCCAACACAAGTATATCAAGTACAAACCACATAAACTTGGCCCAACACTAAGCTTATCATCTACGCGAATATCTTCAACTGGAACAATCTAGGATTCATCGGATATGCATTTCTTCAAGTTAGACACGTGGAACACATCGTGTGTTCCGCTATGCTCTTCGGGCAATTCAAGTCGGTAAGCTACATAACCAACTCGTTCGGTCACCGGGAAAGGTCTAACATAACGAGGACTTAACTTGCCCTTTTAGCCAAATCGGACGACTCCTTTTCAGGGTGAGACTTTCAACAAAACTCGATCTCCTTCTTGAAACTCCAATGGTCTTCTACGATTTTCAGCATAGCTCTTTTGTCGATCGGCTACAACCTTTATCCTGTCTTTGATTTGAAAAATTCTATCAGAGGTCTCCTAAACAATTTCTGGTCCTCTCAACTGCTTTTCTTCAACTTCCGCCCAATAAAGCGTGGATCGACACTTTCTCCCGTATAAAGCTTCAAACGGAGCAGCTTTAATACTGCAGTGATAACAATTATTATAAGAAAACTCAGCTAGTGGTAGATGAGTGTCCCAACTTTTGCCGAAATCGAGAACACGCGGTTGCAACATATCCTCCAATGTCTGAATAGTTGACGGGTGCATCGGAGTATGACCCGTAACTGAGCTTAAACGATATAAAAACTTACATAGTAAGTATTAATTTCATGGAACTAAATAACTTACATGGTCAGTTGCAGGTTAAAAGAAGGTTTTGGAGCAACTATGGCGTGCAAGGAGGCAATCGGAGGAACCGATGATGCTAGAGGGGCAAAAATGTCCAAATTGAAAATGCTGGAAAAAGATACCACCGTAGCCCAAGGTTAACACCGTAAGGCACGGTCAACCTGAAGCCAAATTCCAGAGCGCACCGTACTGTAGTGTTCCGGGCATTGTGGTCATCATCGTAGCCTACGGTGGGGACTCAAAAAATATTGAACCCGAACTTGCGGGAAATGGTGAAAAAGGAGGTGATCAAGTGGTTGGATGCGGGGATCATCTATCCCATTTCGGACAGTGGATGAGTGAGCCCAACACAGGTAGTACCAAAGAAAGCAGACAAACAGGTAATAAAAGATGATAACAGTGAACAAATCGTTGTCCGACCGGTAATCGGGTGGCGAGTGTGCATCGATTATAAGAAATTAAATACCGCCACCTCAAAAGACCATTTCCCGTTAACATTCATTGACCAAATAATAGAAAAACTTTCCGATAAAAAAATATTATTGTTTTTTGATGGGTATTCGGGGTACAACACAATTTCAATCCACCCGGATGACCAACACAAAACCACCTTCACTTGTCCATATGACACTTTTGCCTTTAGGCGGATGTCATTTGGATTGTGTAAAGCCCCGATCACTTTTCAAAAATGTATGATAAGTATTTTTTCAGACATGTTCGGGGATTCACTAGAGGTTTTTATGGATGACTTTTCCGTTTTTGGCCCAACTTTCGAGTGTTGTCTCAATGATTTAGAAAAGGTTTTGAAACGATGTGTTGAGACAAACTTGGTTTTAAGTTGGGAGAAAAGTCATTTCATGGTGCAAGAGGGAATTGTGTTGGGCCATGTGGTCTCAAGTAGGGGGATGGAAGTCGATTAGACAAATTACCACCCCCGAAAAATGTTAAAGGGGTGAGATCATTTTTGGTACATGTCGGATTCTATAGGAGATTTATTAATGGTTTTAGTGCAATTTCAAAACCTTTATGTAATCTCTTATTGAATGATGTCCCCTATGAGTTTACTAACGAATGTTTGCAAGCCTTTGACAGTTTGAAGGAAAATTAGTGCAAGCACCCATTCTGTAATTTCCAGATTGGTCAAATCCATTCGAAATTATGTGTGATGCTAGTGATAGAACGGTTGTAGAGGTATTGGGTCCAAGAGTGGATAAAAAGCTGGTGGTGATCTACTATGCGAGCAAAACTTTATCCGAGGCACAACTGAATTACACCACCACGAAAAAGAGTTGCTTGCGGTGGTGTATGCCTTAGAAAAGTTTGGTTCATGTATCTTGGGAAGTAATGTTGTGGTTTATTCGGATCATAGTGCAGTCCGATATTTTATGGAAAAGAAAGATGCAAAATCGCGCTTGATTCGATGGGTGTTGCTGTTGCAAGAGTTTGATCTCGAAATTCGTGACAAGAAAGGTTGTGAGAATGTAGTTGCGGATCACCTATCTCGGATTCCACTTGAAGGTGTTGATGACCCGATGAAGATAAACGAAAAATTTCTGGATGAACAGTTGCTTGTCGTGTCAACCGCACCGTGTTATGCCCACTATGTTAACTATTTAGCCACGGGTGCAATTCCGGAACATTGGTTGAAGAAACGGAGACAACAATTCAAGGCCCAAGTCAAGCAATACATTTGGGATGAACCGGGTATTTTCAAGGTTGGTGCAAATCAAGTTCTTAGACGATGTATAACCGAGCCAGAAGTGCAAGAGATTTTGAAACACCTTCATTCTTCGGATGTGGGGACCATTTTAGTGGCTCTAAAACGGGGTATAGAGTTCTTACATGCGGGTTTTATTGGCCAACACTTTTTATGGATGCCAATGAATATGCACGGCATTGCCTAAATTGTCAGAGAATGGGGGGAATATCAAAAATGAATGAAATGCCTTTACAACCCATCTTAGTGGTTGATATTTTTTATGTTTGGGGCATAGACTTCAAGGGACCGTTTCCGAACTCATGTGGATATTTGTACATTCTCGTTGCGGTCGATTATGAGTCAAAGTAGGTTGAATTGGTCGCAGCACGAACTAATGATCACTCCATGGTGTGCAAGTTTGTACAATCAAACATTTTCACAAGATTTGGCATCCCAAGAGTAATTATAAGCGATGGTGGATCGCACTTCAAGAACTTCACGTTTGGCAAGTTGTTAAAACGTTATGGTGTCAATCACTGAATTGCAACTCCCTATCATCCTCAAACGAGTGGCCAAGTTGAAGTTTCCAATCAACAAATTAAGAAAATTTAATGAAGACGGTTCGGTCGATAGGAAAGATTAGGCAGTCAAGTTTGATGATGCATTATGGGCATATCGCACCGCCTACAAGACACCAATTGGTATCACTCCTTATCGGTTGGTTTATCGGAAGAGTTGTCATTTGCCAATGGATTTGGCTCACCGAGCGTTATGGGCGATAAAGAATGTGAATATGGACTATAATGAAGCCGGTGAGTTGAGGAAATTGAAGTTAAGCGAGTTAGAAGAAATCAAGGATGAAGCTTAGGAATGTGCCTCGACTTACAAAGACAAACTAAATAGGGTGTATGATGCTAAGAGAAGGAAGCGAATGTCACATCTTCTAGTGGTTATGCGGCTCAGGCAAAGAGGCAAATAATACAAGAGGAGCAAGAGCAAGAGCGAGTGCAGATTCCAAAACCAACTTGGAGAGGCGGGGTTTTGTCAAGCAATCACTTAGAATGGTAACCCGAATTGTTTAGAGATAAGTTGAGAACATTGCAGAAGAGAAGTGACGCATTTATGTGTGAAAAAGAAGTAAATGATCCTGGTTTTGAAGCATTTGGTGTGTTTAACAAGTTTGAAGCATTAGGTTGGGAGTCAGCTCTAAAGTGTTATGATGAGGAACAAAACACATTGTTTGATAGGGAAATTGAAGAGTGGGTATCAACTCTGAGGTGTCCATCGTTTAGAAAGTCCACCGATATGAAATTGATTAGCATGGTGAAATCAGGTGGTGATGTTCTTTGACACCTTAAACTGGATTGCCCAATTCGATAGAAAACCTGATCGAATGTACGTGTACCCAACTGTGAAAGATTTTTATGATGAACCCGAAAAGCACCCTCAGTGGCATACTATGTTAGAGAAATTTCTCAAATGTGGTAGGGGTTTGAGTTCATCGATAAGGAGGTCTGATTTAAAAATTGAAGCAAAGTTGTTGACAATTTGTCTAACCAATGTGGTACCCCGTCTGGGGGACATTTCGGTTGCGAGGAATATGAAATAACCATTTTGTATGCGTTGATGTGTGGGAAACCACTGGTTTCCTTCCGTTACTTGGTAATGAATAATATATAGATCAGCTGGGAAAGAAACAAGCAGAAATTAATACCGCACTGCCGATTGATCACAGCGATACTTAGGTTGCACGAGGTTATTCAAGACGATGTCGTCGGGATGACGAAAAATTTCAAGGCGCATAGGTTGCGAGATTTGGGGTCGGGTTGGACATACACGAAAGATGATAGACATCACCAACTTAAGACCGATAATGTGAGATGGAAAGTGTTGAGAGAATATGTGGAAGCCGAATCAGGTGAGGAAGATAAAGAAGAAGAAGAAGAGGAAGCGAGTGAACCAAAGGAGATGGACATTGGGGGTGCTGGTAGTTCCCAACAAAGTGGTTGGGACTATTCGTCGGGATATGCATCGTATGATAGTAATTGGGCCCACATGGGGTCAATAGATGAGGTGATAGAAAGGCATAGGCCCTCGACCTACAATAATTGTTCGGAGGAGTCTCGGGCCCTTTTTGATCATCAAAATTTTGTGGAGCAAATGCTGAACGTGCGGAAAAAGGGAGACACAATCATTTGGAAGCATGGAATTGTGGTCAAGCTTTTGGGCGAGAAAAAGAATAAATATGCATTATCTAGATGATCGGAACCGACAAATGCACGAACAATGGCATGCAGGTGAGCCAGTGTACCAGATCCACCAAGCGTGGATTACACGACCTTACCACCTTTCGATGGTTCTGTGCGTTACCCCGAACCACCTCTACATCATTCGATGTGGGTGGACCCAACGCAAGGAATGGAACCACCACCACCAGCAGGGGAAGGCAGTAGCAGCGGTCGTGGGGCATTTAATTTCGGTGAATTTTCGGATTTCATGGTGTCCATCTTTGGGCCACCCCAACCGCCTTACAATTGATCAATTCTCCATCACGTCAGGTGAACTCCATTCTGTATATTAATTGTATAGTCTATTTATCTTTTGTTGGTTTATATATTTGGGTGGAGGAGGATGAAACACTTGTTGATTGAGTGTTTAGGGTTATGAAAGGAAGTGTAGTTTTTTTTAGTAGTGTCTTTGTTTTTATTCTCCACAAACCATACATTGGGGATTATGTATCCCAAGTGTGGGGATGGGGGATTTTTGATTGAATTCTAAAAAAATATATATTATTAAAAAAATTAAAACTAAAAAGTAAAAAAGAAAACCAAAAAGTGGTCAACGGTGGGGTAAGGTTTTGGTCCCTTTTCATGGTCACAATTCCCTAATGAACAAGTTTGCCTAGTTGTTTTAGAAACGAGGATGTTTAGTGTTCTAGTCAAGGTTAGCATGATTTCGGTAAAATAACCTACATAACATGTCTGTATACACTTTTGTATTGAGAAAGTGAAGAATGGTGAGAGATTTGATATTCTCCGTTAGAACTTGTGCGATCAATGCATTTCGAGACCTTAGCTAGACATAAATGCAAAAATTATAGAGGCAATTAGGTTAAAGCCTCATCTGGATGAGTGCGAGTGTAGGTTTTGGGAATTGGGCCTCATACATTACATATATGAGCGTGGTTAAAGAGAGGGGCGGGGGGTTGGTTCCTTTAAACACCATTATTGGACTTATTTTTTATCAATCAACCCCGTTGTAACATTTGCAAGACGATCAAGCTTAGTAGGTTATTTCTTGTATTTGTATTTGTATTTGTATTTGTTTTAGTTGGTAATTGATATGAACTATGTCTTACTTGTTTAGTGTAGAAAAAAATCTAAGATTCACTGTTCAAAATATCGAGTGATGAAAAAAAAAATAGTGGTGTATATAGTTGTTTATTTTATTGTTATGTTTACTTCGTTTGTATGTAATAAGCCGGATGGATCGCCTGAGCTACTTTCAATATTCCCATTCCGTACCCTTACACCTAGCTCCGTTATAACCCATCTTAAGTCTTCTTGATTTGCATTTATGTCAAAGCATATATATATATAAGAGGAGATTTGACGGTAGTACAAGCATATGCGAGGAGAATTGGTTACGATTGAATATATGTGAGTGATCACCGAAAGGAGCGTTGGACTTGTGGGCTGAATACTTGGACTTGTGGGCTTCATCCAACACTAACTTTTGCAAATTCCCATATCTTGGTACCCAAATTCGATCAATCAAATACAGTGTACCATCATACTTTGTCACGAATTCACATTCAAGACTTCGCAAGCTTTCAGCTCTTATGTTTTGCGGTTTCAAGGCTTCACGTTGGGCATCACGAATGCAAGTCGTAGGACTCACATGAATCGTTAATCCCAATGCATGAACCCGTAATGGTTTTTCCCTTTCTTTTCTACTCAATGCATCAGCTACAACATTCGCTTTACCTGGGTGGTAATGAATGTCACAATCTCATATTAAGTTCATTTTGATCAAATATATGCTAGAGACTCTTGTGATCAGTGAAGATTGTACATTTAGTACCATAGAGATAATGCCTCCAAATCTTAAGGGCAAAAACAACAGCTCATAATTCTAGATCATGTGTAGTGTAATTCTTCTCATGCACTTTTTACTGTCGAGAAGCATAGGCTATAACCTTGTCTCGTTGCATAAGAACGCAACCAAGACCTAGGCGTGAGGCATCACAGTAGACTACAAATTAATCAGTACCTTCTGGAAGTGACAAGATAGGTGCACTACACAACTTCTGCTTAAGCAAATGAAAAGCTTCTTCATGTTTCTCAGTCTACTCATATTTCTTTTCTTTCTGGGTTAATTGGGTTAGTGGTTGAGCTATGGAGAAGAAATTTTTGATGAATCACTGGTAATAACCTACCAATCCCAAAAATTGATGCACTTCAGTAGGAGACCTTGGTGACTCCCAGTTCTTAATTGCTTCAATCTTTGAGGGATCAACATGAATATCGTCTTCGTTAATAATGTGACCAAGAAATTGGATTTGTCTCGGCCAAAACTCACACTTAGAAAACTTCACGTACAATTTCTCATTCTTTAACAACTCTAGAATTATTTTCAAATGTTGCTCATGCTCCTTCTTGGTTCGTGAGTAATTAAGTATATCGTCAATAAACACGATCACGAATTTATCCATATATGGTTTACAAACTTTGTTCATGAGGTCCATAAACATAACAAGTACGCTAGTTAGACCAGACGGCATGACTAAGAATTCATAATGGCCATAGCGGGTTCTGAAAGCAGTCTTGTGAACATCTTCTTCTGCAACTCGCAACTGGTGGTATCCAGATCATAGATCGATATTTGAATAATAACTAGATCCTTGCAATTGATCAAACAAATCATCAATTCTTGGTAGTGGGTATCGATTCTTGATGGTAACCTTATTCAGTTCACGGTAATCGATACACATACGAAATAAACCATTTTTCTTCTTCACGAATAAGACCGGTGCTCCCCATGGTGAGAAGCTTGGTCTAATTAAACCTTAATCTAACAGCTCTTGTAGTTGATTAGACAACTCCTGCATCTCGGACAATGCCAATATGTACGGAGATCGGGCTACCGTTGCAGCATCTCGCACAAGATCGATTCTGAATTCAACCTGCCTAGGTGGAGATAATCCACGTAAATCTTCAGGAGATACTTCTGGGAAGTCTTGGACCACAGGAATATCTTATTTTCTTTTCTTTACCTTCTGAATCAACTACATGGACAAGAAATGTTGGATAACCTTTCCGCAACATCTTCCGAATCTTCATAATACTAGTGAGCTTCAACTCTGAGTTGCTTTGATCGCCCTGAATAGTTAATGCTCCACCACTTGGAAGGGGTAAACAAACCATCTTTTCTGAACAAATAATTTCAGCTTGGTTTTTAGATAACCAATCCATTCCCACAACAACGTAGAAACTTCCTAGCTCAACAAGTAATAGATCGATGCTGAACTAATGGTCTTTTAATATGATACTACAATTACGAACGATTTGACTGGTTTCTATTAACTTCCCATTAGCTAGCTCAATTGAGTATCTATTGTCTAGATCGATAGACTTAATACCAAGGAGGGGTTCAAATTGCTTGGATACAAAGCTTAAGTCGGCTCCGGTATTGAAAAGCACTAAGCAGAATGATTGTTTATAAGAAACGTAACGGTGACTACCTATGAGTCTTTCCAGGCCTTCTTCACATTTATCTCGAACGCTCTTCCCTTGTTTTGATTCTTGATCTTCGGGCAGTCCTTCCTATAATTCCCCACAAAACCACACTCAAAACATCCTGGGTTCTGGTTACCCGATGCTGGCGGTATCATTTTCGCATAAACAGTATTGGGACAAGTGACCGACTCGGCGGCATCGGTCGCACTTATTGCATTCTCCACCCTGATTCTATCCACACATGTTACACCGGTTCATCTGATTTGAACTTCCTCCAACTCTCCTGGCATTAGCAGAAAACATGCAACCTGAACTCTGACTTTTCTTAAACTGTCCTCCAGAATTCCCAACCCATTTTCTCTTAAACTCTCCTGACTTCTTCTCCGTTTCAGCTGAATCGAATTTCTTTCATGGGTTTCTTCAGTATCCCCTTACGAACACAGTCATCGGTTAGGGCTTTCTCCAGTTCTCTAGCAGACTGAATCACTTCAGATTTCGAGGACGTGACCATGCCTCGAATCTCCTGTGCCAATCCCCAAACATATCTCTCGATCTTAACATATTCGAGCGTGACTAGTCGTGGTACTAGCCTTGCTAAAGCATTACCGAGATGTATATGTTCCGATATCAGCACCTTCCATGGTCAGATTCTGGAATTCAAGCTCCATCTTTTGCAACTCATTCCTCGGGAAATACTCTTTGATCAACATCCCCTTCAGTTCTTCCCATATCAAACCATAAGCTGCATCTTCTCCCATGTTTTGAATAAGAGAGTTCCACCATTCGAGAGATTCGTATTGAGAAGAATATACTCCATACTTAATTCTCTCAGTTGGGCTACAGTTTCGATCTTCATAACAGATTCCATTTTCTCAATCCAACGACCTATCTCAGGGGGTCCTTCAGCTTTAGTAAAAGTTTTAGGATTACATCACTGAAAAGTTTTGTAAATACACCCGGGTACTAAATACCTTGTTAACATAGTTGTTCAAAATCATTACAGATTACCGAATATTACAAGTTACGGTTTATGGAATTTTTACAAAATGATTTTCATCCTTTTATTTCTATTGGTCGTGTTACTAGTAAGATTCCCGGTTCCAGTTCCGGCTCTGGTTCCGATATCGTAACGGGTAGCCTGTCTAGGATTAAGGTTAGCATTACGATTGGCATCTTTTTGCTCAAGATCTGAGTTAACGTGTTGGGTAATAAGCTGATCTAACTCTTCTTCGGTGGACGGTAATCCAGACCCTCAACTTGCGGAGGCTCTCTTTGTCTTAGGTGGCATTTTTCTTTTATTTATATTAACAATGATAGCATAAGCTTTATATTATTATCTCATAATCACATAATAACAAGAAAACTTATAACATAACCATAACATTAATGATAATATTTTATGGTGAAAAGCCCCCAAAACTACAACCAAAATTGGTGCACTATTCCTAGCACATAATAAGTTTTGATTTTCAACCCAAAATACAACATACTAATCCAAATTACATAATACCAGGCCTAACGTGCCCATACAAAAGAAACAAACAAGCATCTAAGGTAAGAAACCAAAGTACACCAAGATAGAGTGCCCAGCATCCTCAAGGCTTCCATCATACCCGCCAACTACCAGAATTGGCCCATGTGAAGCTCCATTGCACCAACTCGATGCTTTAGCATCTGAAATGCCTGGTAATTATCGATCTCCTGAACTTCCAGTTTCGTGAGACGGTATTGGAGGTCCTCTATGATGACCTCGCTAACGGCCACTCTCTCTGCTAGAGAGACCACTAAGTTCACCTAGGACGGGCCTTGGTTAACCAGCGGTGGTGGCACGGGTGCGGCATCAGCAATAGGTGGTGCAGCAAGTGGTGCAGCCGAGGTCAAACCAGAGGCCTCGAAGTCGTTCCTTCCCTTCTTTCGTGGGTTCACCGCGGCAGGGGGTGGTGACTCTCTGTGGTGCTGCAAGAGTAGATAGGGGTTGGGGTGTTCCCCAGCCTCGTCATCTCCTGTCAGGTAGGTAAAGATAGGTGGTGATGTCATATGCGGTAAGTAACTTAGTTAGTGCCTAATCAACAAAAATATGTATAAATAATAGTTAATCATTACTTTCCAATAAGTTATAAATATTCAAATTATAACTTTATTACATACCTTGGCTTCGCGATGAGGGATGAACCATGTGTTTTGATTTCACGAGTTATAGTTTAGAAATTATATTAAATGTATAAAAATTTCTATTTCGCTATAACGATTGGCTCTGATACCAACTTTTGTCACACTCCGAAAATCTTATCTTAGCGACGGAATACTTAACTAAGGTAATTTCTAGTAATGACATATGCCAATAGCCAAATCACAAAACAGAATGCTTAAATATATTAAAAGGCTTGTTTATTCATCAGAGTGCACAAGTCATATTTTACATAGTTTATTATTATTACAAGCCAACAAGTTTCACTTCATCAAAACACACGCGTTCTCGGTTCCATTCCATCCATCCCTCGCAATGCCTCCATTCTTAAGTGTTTTTTGAGTGCTTTTTAATGAAATAAAAGAAAATGATGGCAATGGTGGGGTTTGATGGTGGACGACGATAGAGAGAACAAGAGGGAAAGGGTGGTAGTTGTTTTGTGTTTTTGGATTTTTGGGTAGAACTTAGTGTCTTTGCATCTTGTAAGGAAAATAAAGAAGTAAAAATGGTGATGGTTATGGATGTGGTGGAGTGACCGTTTGATTTTATGGGGGGGGGGGGAGGAAATAAGGGTGTAGGTTGATGAGTTGGTGATAAGGTAGATATGTGGAAGTAAGATGAATTGATTGGTGTGAGGTGGTGGTATCTTATTTTCCCAATAAGATCCTAATGATTGTGAGAAAGATTTCCATGCAAAACAATAGATTACAATAGTGGTATACGGTTTAGGTGGGAAAAGATGGAGGGATTTTGTGATGATGTGGGTTTTTAAACGAAGTCTTAAGTTTTTAGTTTAACGTTTGTCGAAATTTAACTATCTAAAAAAACTCCATTTCTAATATTTTTTATCAGAATTTATCCGATTTTAGATTCTTGACGCAACGAGCCTAAGAACATAATTTTTGGTGATGTTGGGTTTCAAGTCATACAGTGTCCGCTACCGGCTCTCAACTGCAAGCTTACTGATTTTCGCGCAACGAAAAATTATAAAAATTAGTTTATCACTTATGTCCACTATTTTTACTAATAATAAAATTTTTCGGGCCGATCTCGACTATTTTGGACATTTCAACTTCCTGGTGTATTGCCAGTGTTCGTTACGCGCAGTGTTCGCTACTCGAGAAATTTAACCTTTTTGAATTTAAAATAAATATAACACACATATTTTGAAGAATTTGGAATAAAATATTAGTATTTTATTTATTACAATATTTTATTCAGATAAGCACCGTTACATTAACCGAGGTTTATGGCTAAATTTTATGGGGATTCACATGAATAACACTAAAAATAAAGTTTAAGTTTGGCGGCAACTCCCCTCTCTAAAGGCTGGACCCGTAGTCTATCATATCCACACCTATATATGGGATCTGCCTTATTCCAAACGGTAATAACATCCATACATTACTTTTTTTTCCTCATACTAGGTTGAAAGAGAACCAACACCCTTCATAAAACAACAAAAATATTAATTAATGGAGATTTTCCTATTAGGAAATAAGACGTGTTATTTTTAATTATAAGCTTTCCAGTTTGATCAATCATTCCGGTCTCTTTATACGATCTAAGATGAAATTTGCAGGAGATTATGGGAGTTTCCTTGAGGAATTTGGTGTTACATTATGCCAAATATAGAAACATCTTCCTACTTTGGGCACTTGGGGAATATCGCACTATGCACTATGTAAAAGTGATTATGTGGTTCAGTTAATAAATTTGGTTGCATAATGAAGGTACACTTATTTAATATAGGTTAGACTTGGTTGTTGAAGCAATATTAAGTGCTACATGTTCATAACATTATCTTCTACAAGAAAACAATTAATCCATAACAATCTCCCTTTCTTTCCCTCTCTCTCCTTCCTGCTTTACTTAGAAAGTTACAGACATCAATATATACCAATCATTTTGTAAATTAATTACTTTAAGGGATTACTCCTATCATTTAGGTTTTGACTTAATGAAAACTAGAATGACTGTATGTGGGAGAATATTAGACTAGCCCATACAAGATGGCCTCAATCATTTAATTAAATTAGCTTTAATACATAAGTGGCCCCATAATTAATATGAACTAAGTGGTGGGCGCGCTAACATTATTAATTAGGGTTTCCCTTAGTTGTCATAAGTTACCATTAAACCTAGAGCAACACACACTTAAGAACATTTTTGTCTCTAAAGATTCACTCCGGGAATCGTTGAGGCCTCATAACGGGAGCAAAATTGGAATCAATCATGGCATGATTATCAATTAGTCTCATTAATCAATTTATGTTCTTTATGTTCATTTCATCAATTAAGTCTCATTAATCAATTTACGTTGTTGATCATGATTGAATCAAATATATTAGGGTTTATGTTCTACCCTTGTTCATACTTCATAGTGATACATAATGATAGAAATCAGTTGTATGGTAATTGATAATCAGTTAGGATGAGCATTTGGTACTGAGTGCTGGTACCATACTAATAAATTCAGTATGGTATTCATTACCCACGTTTTCATAAATTTGCCAGTGGTATTTTTGGTGTCGATACCATTAAATATCAAATTTGGTATTGAGTATTGGTTGGTACCCACTTTTCTAGAAATTTGGTATCGGCCCCGGTTGGGTATTAGTATGTTACCGATCTCATCCTCCATAATCAGCATTAAGTGATTTTCACTTATAAGAGTGTTAATAGCACATGGATGTTAGTAGTAACTAAGTTAAGTGTAAATGGATTATTATTTTCTTGATTACACTATATTAACCTATATTACTTTATTTATTTATGGATTATTTGATTCTAATAATCTAAACTATTAACCATTGATCAATAGTAATTCCAACTAACAATCTCAACTTTCAATATTGTTACTTATAACAATCTCAACTAACAAAGCACTAAGTTCGTTTGTTTTTTATGACGTGCCGTATGGCGTGGCAATCATATGATTTTTTTTTCAATTTATTTGGATCTAATTTTTAAGTAAATTATAAAATTATCATTGTTATAAAAAATTACAAATTAAACTTATATTTTATTTACAAAAGAGGACCCATCATCCACTCCATTCATCTCCCTACCCATCCCTCACTTTCTACATCTCTTCTCTCCCGTATATCCACTCCACTTTCACTACCACCTACACCTCCATTAATTCCGACAACCACCATCACTGGAAAGCGGCCATGGGTTTTTGTATGAAAGAGGGTAAAATTGGAAATGGATAGATCTAATCCATCGTTTCCATCTTTCTACTTGATTTTTTCTTTGCCAGATTCAAGCATCCCTCTGTTTGTGATAGCATAGGGTTTTTGTAAATCGGTCTTTCAATCATCTAATCCATCCATCAAATCACGAAATCAAGTTGAAAATTGAAGAACACTAATAGGTAAACACACGTGTAACATCCTAAAAATTTTAATGATGAATAAAGGAAGTTATGTTTAGTGATTTCGCGTAATTAATTAGTACCCGGGTAGGGAGCGGGTCTTGGACGTGGATTAATTGAGATGGGTTATATAAGAATGGGATTTCAGGGATATAAATACCCCCAAAATCCCAAAAATATCTTCATTTACATCTATCTCTTCACACACTCAAAACACACACATTCTAACCGATCAAGATTCGAAGCCGAGACCCGAGATTTTGTTGATAGATCTGAGTTGGTAAGGTAAGAACAAATCCAACAAAGCTAATATTACTGAAAATGGTTAGGATTGGATGGGTTAACCGGACCCGAAACCCAAACTGCCCAAATCGGACCCCTAAAACGTCGATTTTAGGCCGATTTGATGGTTGGGATTTGTAGGCGCCGATCATACGATTCCGTGGGTACCAAAATCGAGTTATTTGGCTAAGAAACGAAGGATTTATGGGCAAACAGATCTGCAGCGCGATAACTTCGCCTGCAAGATTAAGTTCGCCTGATGAACTTCGCCTTCAAGCGTAACTTCGCCTAAGGATAACTTCGCCTAAGGTTTAACTTCGCCTGAAGCCAAGTTCGCCTAAGGTTTAACTTCGCCTGAAGCCAAGTTCGCCTAAGGATAACTTCGCCTGAAGCCAAGTTCGCCTAAGGTTTAACTTCGCCTGAAGCCAAGTTCGCCCGAGGTTTAACTTCGCCTGAAGTGAAGTTCGTTTAGAAAATAAATTAAAAACCTAATGGAAAATGTGTTAAGGCAGTTATCGAAAATAAAATTTTTCCAAGCTGACCTGGCAGCTTAACCCCAGCCAGGGGCTCTGCCCCTTGGACCCCGCTAGGGGCTGCCGTCCCTAGACCCCGCTGCCAGGGGCGCTGCCCCCGGACCCCCGTTCGTTGTGGGTAGTAATTAAGACTAGAAAGATGTTATAAGTAGTGATAGTTAAATTGATATGTATACTTGTTATACAGTCAGCCGTGCACAACTGAAGAAAGGGATTACGATCAACGGAGAACGTAACCGTGTTCAGGTGAGTTTCTAGCCCCATTTATGTGTTATGTTTTCGGGGCTGTGTGCATACTCAATATGTTTGTTAATACGCTTATCCTAAGAGATAAGTGTATGCCTTGTGTGAATAATATGAAAGTATGAATGATTGCTTGATGGAACGTGAACGATCTTCGGATATTGCACGTACTGTCAGGTTGTAACGCTATGTATAAGGTAAGTATGTTATGTATGTTTTTGTGTATGAACGTGATAAAGATAATAAAAGAAAGAAATGATAATGTATGGTTGTATGGTTACGGAAAGGGTACCGAGCCCTAATAATACTCGAGGTATGATGTATGGTTGTATGGTAACGAAGAGGGAATCGAACCCTACTAATATTCGAGAACTAGGGAACCGAACCCTACTAATATTCGAGGAAGAAGGGTACCGAGCCCTAATAATACTCGAGGAAAGAGGGTACCGAGCCCTAATAATACTCGAGGAAAGAGGGTACCGAGCCCTAATAATACTCGAGGAAGGAGGGTACCGAGCCCTAATAATACTCGAGGAAGGAGGGTACCGAGCCCTAATAATACTCGAGGAATGTAGGGCGTAATGCTCTTTATAACGTAAGATATGAAGGTAAGTTAATACAAAAGAAAGTAAGAAAGTATGAAAGTAAGAAAGTAAGAAAGTATGAAAGTAAGAAAGTATGAAAGTATGAAAGTAAGAAAGTAAGAAAGTATGAAAGTATGAAAGTATGAAAGTATGAATGAAAGAATATAAGTTTATGTGTATTGTATAGTGTATGATTAACTAGAACTCACTCAGCGTAGCTGACTTTTAGTATGCACGCAGGTGAGTAGGATGAGGCAGCTCGCTTGAGGAGACACGTGGCATTGAATAAGAGCCTGGCATCTAAAGACTTATGATGTTTTAATTTTAATGCTTTAATGTTGAAAGACAAAGGATGTTTTGAGACAAGTTATGAATTATGTAATGTTTTATGAAAGTTTTATATTCCGCGTAAATGTTTTAATTAACTCTGATATTTAGAACTGTGTCTATGAGTAAATCCAACACGAAAGTAGGGCTACCAGTAACGGGGCCTTACAACACGTAATCATTCAATTCATAAACTATTAGTGTTGATTTTTTGTATTGCAAGCATATAGTCTCGATACCCTATTTGTTTTTAACGAATAACAAAATAGTTTCGACAAACATTGCTTTTAACATTAATTATCAATAAAAGTCACAAACGATGTGCATATTTAGTATCACATATTGATATCAGTTTAGGTATCTTACATGATTAGTTGAACATTACATGTGTGTAGTACATAAATGATGTATTTTACTGAATATTTTTAGTTATATTACATATATGTAGTATCGAACGTATGCATATGTGTAAATGAACTAGTTTCAGTTATATTGCATATATGATTGTTCAATTTTGGTGCTTAATGTTATATTGCATGTATGATTGTCAATTTTGGTTCTTAACTTTTTCATTATAGGCTAAATTAATATTTTAACTCGGTATGCTCTCCAACTGTTTTATGAAATGTCTTAATAAAGTCATTATTGTTGGTACTTGAATCATAACACACTATAATGTTAATTTTGCTTCATATTTGTTAGTTTTGTCGAGTTAGACCATCGTCAATGCTAAAATGATCATCTTTCTCAAAGTAATATTGTGATAGTGTAGGCTTATGTGCTTATTTGCTTATTAGAAATGACAACTATTAAATTATGCATAAATTGATTTAATTATTGTTGACATTACTGGAAACTATATGTTATTCATACTCCCTTTGAATATTATGTCAACCCTTCAGATTTCATTAACTTTAGGTAAATTGGTCTTGTTGTTGTGTGTGTTTTCATGGCTGATTCCTGAACTCAACCCGAGACCAAATTTCCCGGGCAATGAGGACCGAAAATTACATGTACACTAAAGGGGGAGGTAAAACTGGGTACGTTCTTCAGTTAATTTTGGGCCAATCATATAGTACTAATGTATTGCATATATGTAGTATTGGTGTATTACATATATGCAGTACTAATGTATTACATGTATGTATTACAACTGTATCGCATATTAATGTTAACTGTTTGCTTTTAATTTATGATTAGGTGACGGAGAGCATAAAGCAAAGATGTGAAAGAAAATACATGCTTTGAAATATGAACTATTTCGCCTCTAAGTCAACTGTTTGTTGGTATTAATGCGATGTCAAATAAATCATTAGATGTTAGAAGCTTAGGATTTGAATAAAACGTGTTAAGATAATATGAATATTATGGTACTTTCATATGGTAGTGTTAATTATTGTGATGATAATATTAACATAACATTGGTTTTGTATACTACATATATGTAATATGATACATTTGATTGTATGATTTAAATAAGTTACCATTACATTACATGTACGTAGTATTGTGATTGCATATATGTGGTGATTCCAGTACGTATAGTTTTTAAACAATTTAATACGATTATATTAATTGTATTACATATATGTAGAACTATTGTATTCCACATATGTATTGCTATTGTATCACATACACATCTTACTACCGTATCATATATAAATATTAATTGAATTCTTTAAATTATAACTAGGTGTTGGTATACAGTGTTAAAATGTACATAGACTATTTAAAGTGTACACTACATATGTGTAATGAAAACATATAAGGCTGAATGTAAGTTGTGATTTGATTAATAATCATACTTCAAACATGGTTACACCATTAAATACTAACAATCTCGGTGATTTTTTCGTTGTTGTCAGCACATCAAAGTTGACATACACATAGCTACTAATGAGGCAATCATAGTTATATTACATATGCATCAAAAACATGGTTACGCCATTAGTTCGGCATTTCATTCAATCAAGTTATATGGTCTTTTTCCATAGTAATAACTCTTTTCTAAACAAATACATGTTAAATTCAGACATATTAAGAATGTGAAACATTATGTAGCATGTATGTAGCATACAAAAGAATATTTTACATTGTTGATCAACACCACCAATTAGGAACAAAAACACCATTAGAATGTCAGCACAATGAACTCGTTTGGAAAAAAAAAGTGCATATGACAAAATGTAACGGTTATGAAATAAACATAAAAGTGTTATTACATTTGTGTATGAATTAGACAATAGTAGACATACAAATATGAGTATTACATATGTGTGCACATAACTTGCTTGTTAGTTGTTGTATAACTCCAACAAAGTTCAACAGGTTTTAATGCATACACGTGTTAACAAAATAAGAAGCTACCTTGTTCAACAATTTATTTATTTTTTTAGTATTATTATTTTTTTATGCAAGAGATCACATGTAGAATTGCTAGAACTTGAAGCAACATCAACATAGGAGCTCGATTGGCATTCTAATCAAATAGAACAATGTCTTCACTTTGTAATTACTTTTAACTAGTATTTTTAGCCAGGCTTCAAGCCTTTACCGAATAAGTCTTGTTTTCTACATTGATTGTTGTGAAACCAGGACCTGCAAGAATTATTTAGTTAAACACAAAGTGTAAGGAGTGGCAAATATCTAACGTCGTATTAAAAGAGAAACAACGATCCAACATAACAGTACACCAAAGAACACATTATAGCAAACGACCGGTCAAAGACAACTCCAAAGGTCACGCTTTAGTAACAAAAAACAACCAGACATTTAATGGCACACATGGTGTGAAATTCGTAAACCACGATCAACAACAACAATACATAAACAAATAAACACTGCCTCCAAGCCATAAAATACATGCATCTACAACATGTACTTGAAAAATAAGTAAAAAAAGGTACGAGCAGTTACAACAACTCCAAAACGCATGTTGTAGTAAAAGAAAACAAATCGGACATTTAGTCGAACACCTGGTATGAAATATGTAAACCACAGTCAACGACACACAAAAGAAACAATGTAGGTTTGAAGCCATTAAAATACATACATCTGCAGCTACAAAAACAACGAAAAACTTACAAAAGTAGAAAAAAAAATGCAAATCAAATCAGTTAAGACGTATGAAAACAAAAAAATACCAAGTAACTAACATATGATAAAGTTACCAACTTTTGTCACTTCTTGTTTAATAGTAATATAAAATGAACAAAGTAATGTTAATTATATATATATATATATATATCAAATGAAAAATTATAATACATATATGTAATACTTAGAATTATACTACATGTATGCAGTATATAAATAAAATGTTACCTTGGTGATCGACACCAACAAATTACACTAGTATACTATTAGAATTGACTTAATTTGAAACAATATCAACAAAGGAACTTGGTTAGGCACTCCGATAAAACAAATTAGGGTTTTTCATTGATAAGCAACTATTAATCATCTAATTACAAAGTTCCAGTGTCAATTCTAGTATTATACTAGTAAAAAACACAAATCGAGAAAAAGATAACAGTCAAATCATAAATACCTCTAGTTTTCATTTTAAAACTATTAAAATCATGTTGAATCAATCTTCAATAGATATCGAGATGTAACAATGCAAGGGTAGGGAATCAATCTTCGATAATTAGGGTTAAGAATCATCGAGTATGATGTATATTACGATCTATTTGTTGATACCGTCGCATATGGCTACAGGGGAAGTCAGGGTTCTATTGCACATAGGAAGCAAGCAACTTGTGTCCAGGTCTATTGAAATGCAATTTTACAAATATAACCATTTAGTTAGGAGTTATTTAGTGTGTGTGTGTGTGTGTGTATACGGAAAGGATCAAGAGAGAACTTCTAGTTAGGGAGAGAACTAAAGAACTCCTAACTACAGGGTTATGTTTGTAAAATTGCATATCAATAGACATGGACACACGTTGCTTGCTTCCCCTGTGAGATAGAACCTTGACTTCCCCTGTTCAATGAAACCCTATCCATGTGTTATGCTTTCAACAAACAGTACGTAATATACATCATACTCGATGATTCTTAACCCTAGTTATTGAAGATCGATTCCTTGCTCGTGCGTTGTTACATCTAAATTTCTATTGAAGATTGATTCAGCATTATTTCAATAGTTTTAACATGAAAGTTGAAGGTATTTCCTATTCAATTGTTTATCTTCTTGGCGATTCGTGTTTTTTAATAGTATACCATTAGAATTGACACGTAACTCCAAAATTAGATGATTAACGGTTGCTTATCGATGAGAAGCCCTAATTTGTTTGATTGAAGTGCCTAACCGAGTTCCTTTATTGATACTGATACAAATTCTATCTATTCTAATGGTACAATATTGTAGTTTGTTGGTGTAAATCAATAAGGTAACAATTTATTTATATACTACATACATGTAATATAATTTTATGTGTTACATATATGTAATATACAGTTGCATGTGATTAATATATACTTAATTAACATTAATATGCTAATTATATTACTATCAGACAGGAAGAGACATTTATCTCATAGATAGTTCCCGTAGATAAACAAGAGTGACGGTTAAATTTGTCTTGATACATTTGATATGCCGACTACTTGTCGCAAATTTGTTTATGGTAAAGTAATTTGATTGGATTTTTTTTCCTTTTGTGAGTTCTTCTTTGTTTAGTTGTAGATGCATGTATTTTAATGGCTTGGAAGCTGCGTGTTTTCTTTGCGTGACGTTTTTTGTTGTCATTGTCGGTATTTTACGGACCGCATACCAGGTGTTCGACTAAATTTCCATCGGAAATCTGTTATTGAAACATGAGTTTTTGAGTCGTAACCGCTAAACCTTCTTTTACTTATTTTTCTAGTGCATGGTGTAGATGCATGTATTATAATGGCTAATAAGCTATATTTATTTTCGTTTGTGTGTCCTTGTTGTTGAAGGCGGTTTACGAATTTCACACCAGATGCGATAAATGTCTGGGTGTTTTTCTTTTTTTTGTAATTGAAGTATGCGCTTTGGAGTTGTTTTTGAATGGTCATACTTTTTCTTATTGTTATTTTGCATATGCATGTTGCATTTGTTCTTTGCTGTAGACACTTGCTTTTAGGATTATCTTTTTTTTTTAATTTTTGTATACCATGTGTTCGATTAAATGCCCTTTTTCAGGAACTATAATTGCGTCTTATAGTATTGATGTTTGTTAATATGTACTTTGGTATATTGCTATGTTGGATCAATATTTTCTCTTTGAACGTGACTATAGTCACCTGTCACTCTTTACCCTTTATGTTTAACTAAATAAATTTTTATTTCGGTTGCAACATTTTGCCGGTCTTGGTTTCGCAAAAATCAATGTAAAAAACAAGGACTTGATTAGCGAAGCGCGGATAAAAACACTAGTATATTGTTATTACTCAAAGTGAAGACCATGCTATGTTTGATTGAAATGCCTAATTAGAGCTCCTATGTTGTTTTTGCTTCAAATTCTAGCAATTATATTTGTAATCTCTTGCATTTTTTTGTTGTTAAACAACAAGGTAGCATCTTATTTTTATATAATACGTATATGCAGTATAATCTATTGCAACCTGTGGGTGTCGAACAACAAGTCAGCAAGCAAGTCATGTACTATACGCGTGTAATACTGAGGATTTGTATGTATAATGTTGTCTAATTATTACACATATTTTAAATTATTTTATTTTTATTTCATAAGTATTACATTTTGTTATATGGTTTTTTTTACCAAACGAGTTCATCCGTTTAGATTACTACAAGTTCTGACATTCTAATGGTGTTTTCGTTGCAAGTAGGTGGTGTTAATCAACAATTTAAAATCTTATTTTTGTACGCTACATATATGCAATATAACGTTACACATGCTTAATACATCCTAAATCAACATGTATTTGTTCAGAAACAGTTATTACTCCAAGGAAAGACCATAAATTATTGAACGGAATGCCCAAGCGAGTTCAACATATGTTACACATATGCAATATAACTACGACCGCCTCATCAATAACTATGCGTATGTCAACTTTGATGTGCCGACAAAGACGAAAAAAATCAGTTGATTATCAATATTTAATGGTGTAATCATACTAGAAGCATGGTTATTAATCAAATAACAACCTACATTCAAGCTTATATGTTTGTATTACACATATATAATGCATGCTTTAAATATTCTATGTGCATTTTAACATTTTATATCAACACCTACTTATAAGTTCAAGCAAACAATTAATATTTATGTGTGATAATAATAATAGTAGTAATATGTTAAGACATAGAATTTCTGCTGATGATCCTCTATCCTTGAGTAACTTATGGATTAATTATCCTTACGATATGTTCAAGGTTGCAAAGGATTAAAGATCCTTGGTATTATCTGTTTACTAATAATTGTATTTGAGTGGTGTTGTGTTTGATAGATATAACGGCTGGTCGACTTAGTCACCCTATTTTAGCACTACCGGATGACTCCCGCACGTGGTCAAAGAGAAGGGAAAGGCTAGTGGGAAGAGTGGCGTGAATATAGGAAATATGTTAGTTGTTATTTTCTATTAATAACGAGATAATTGATCAGTTAGGGACAGTTGTACTCTTGCACACTTTAGCATTACTGAGAACTCTCTCTAAGCACAACACTTACACTTAACTTTCATTATAATACTGATCATTATCTCCACCTTGTAACCCGATTTTGTGATTAATAAAGAGGTGATAGACGATTTGTCATCACCAGGGGTTTTTGTGCCGGTGATCCGAATCAGATCAAGGGCTTTTCCTCGCAACAAATCCTTGTGTTTGTGTTTGCAATCGATTCATTATCATATTTGTTAACTTAGCACTAAACCTCACCAAACTAATTTGGTTACATTATCCTTAGCCGATTTTTGACCAAAACATAATACATGTATGTGAATATGTGATACAGTAGTACTACATATATGCAATACACTAGTGCTATATATGTAATACAATTAATATAATCATATCAAATTGTTTAAAACTATATGTAATAGAACTACTACATATATGCGATCACAATACGACATACATGTAATGTAATCATAACTTATGTAAACAATGCCGTCAAATGCATTATATTGCATATGTGCAGTATACCTAAATAAATGTTGTATTAGTATGATCATCACAATAATTAACACTGACATATAAAAGCCCATAATATTCATATACTGTCTTAACACATTTGATTTCAACCCCTAATCTTCTAAAAATATCTCGTCATTTATCTGACACTGCATTAACACCAGCAAACAGTTGACATAGGGACGAACAAGTTCCAATTTCAAAGAATGTATTTGTTTTCACGCCTTTGGTTTCTAAACTCCAGATTTTTTTTCTTGCATTGCATCTTCATTTTATTGATAGCCTGTTCGATTTATGCCCTTTATCACCTAAGTATAAATAAAAAAACAAACATTTAATAATGATATGTGATACAATAATACTACATATATGCAATACATTAGTATTATAGGCTCAACCCGAAATTAACCAAAGAACCAGCCTAGTTTTACCTAATCTGGGTTTTAACTATAGTGTACATGTTATTTTTGGTCGTAACTTCATGGTAGTTCGGCCTTGGGTTGGGTTCGGGTATTAGCCCGTGAAAACACACTAAAAGATAAAGACTGATTTGCCTGAAACTAATGAAAATCGAATAACTGACTTAATCTTCTTAGAGAATATGAATAGGCTTGGAGCCTTTGACCATATATTAAGCACGTTACTATTAAAATAACATTCAGTTTCAAGCAGTAGCAGCATGAAATAAATAAGTTTATGCACGATTTGCTAATTATCATTTTTTCTTGTATGCAAGTAAGCACACAAACCCTCACTATAACAATAATGTTTTGATGAAGATAATGTATTTTAACATTAGAAATGGACTAACTCCACAAAACTGACAATTATGTGAAACAATTAATATGATAGTGAGTTATGATTCAAGTACCGTACCTATAACTAACAACTTAAATATACAACTATAATCATACCCAAGTTTATTCAAGATGTTTTACCATAAAGAATAAGTAGCTTAAAGTCTTAAATAAGAATTATGTAATAATAATCGATTAACATGTAATTACCAAAACGAGTTCATTCAGACATTTCATCAAACAGTTGGAGGGCGTACCGAATCAAACGATAAATTAAGCCTATAAAGATCAGTTAAGCACCAAAATGGAACAGTCATATATGCAATGTAACTAAAACGAGTTCATTTACACATATGCATTATAACTAAACATATCTTGTTATATTAACATTACTACATTCAATACTACATATGTCCAATATAAACAAAATTATGCAGTAAAATACATTGTTTGTGTACTACATACATGTAATATTCGACTAATCATGTAAGACATCTAAATTGATATCAATGTCTAATACTACATACGTAAATCATTCCTAACTTTCACTGATAATCAATGTAAAAAGCATTGTTAGTCGACACTACGTTGATCTTCGTTCAAAAAAAAGGGTATTCATACTATATGAATATAATAGACCTAATCAACACTGATTATGCGTTAATTGAATGATTGTGAACCTTTACCTGAAAATGTTTTTCAATTTTCTACTTGATTTCTTGATTGATTAAATACATGGAAATGATGAGTTATCTGTTTAATCCCAATTTTTCCCTCCCCTTTAAAAAAAACCCTACAACGTTTCTCCTTTTCCTTTCCCTTTATTTTCAGCATTTTAGTGTATTTAATTGAATTCTCTTATTTAGAGGAGTTCTCTCTAGATCCCACATCTCTCTCTCTCTCTCTATATATATATATATAGTGAGGATCCTAAGAGAACTTTTTGAAATTGAGAACCATTTTAGGCCTTAAAAAAACCTCTTAAAAATTATTAAAAAAATTCTAAAACAAAAAAATAAGAAAATTTTAAAAAAAATTAGAAACCAAAAATGTTTATTTTTCATCCCGGTTTCATTTAAAGAAAAAAAACCCTAATTATACACATATACATATTTTTATTTAATCTCGATTTAAATAATGTACACATATGTACATTATCATTATCTTAATTGTCCATATGTGCATAAAGAATAAATTGTATAAAACTAAAAAAATATTATTATACATATATGTATAATTTTGCTAAACCGATATTTTTTTCAATTATTTTTATGAAACCGCGATGAAAAATATTTTTTTTTGGATTTTTTACTTTTTTTATTTTCGCATTTTCTTTGTTTTATTATTTTTTTATTTTTCTTAAGAATAATTTTTTTATCCAAAATGGTTCTTAAATTCTCAATTTTAAAATGATATGGTTCTCAAAATCCATGGCTCTAATACCATAAGTAACAGAGTAATCACGAACATAAGATTATTTTTACAAAGTAAAAAACCGTCAATAAGATTTAATCATTATACAAAATAATAAACCGTCAAGTTAGTTTGTAAGGAATAAAAGACGTCCTAACAACAAATTAAACGTATGGACAAAGTTTCCTTACATACTAACTGCCCGTTTATAATTTTAACTTAGCCAATAAATTACTTTAACCTTTATTTAATTATTACTTAAGTAATATTAGAACCATTTCTTAAAGGGGTGTTTTATGCCATGATTCAATACTTTATGGGCTTAGCACATCATGATATTTATAGACTTATAATAAAGTATAATAGAATCAAAATTTCTTACGTGCAAAAGAACGATAAAGATACACCAGCAGGACTCCAAAGCTTGAAGTTTTTATTAATAAGATGATTATTTTGTAGTAGACAGGATATAGTCCTAGCTAAAATTCGTACAAGAAGGCTTGTAGCTTCAAATATTGCTTCTAGCTCAATTGTTGTTCATAACAACACAAATGATACTGAAATTCAGATTGATCCAAATGATATTATATGAAAATGTCATAGCCATGATAAAGGCCTGTAAGGCCCCGTTACCGGTGCCTCACATTTGGACGTTGGATTTACTCATAAACGCAGTTCATTATATCAGAGTTAACAAAAACATTCGCGGAATATAAAAACTTTCATAAAACATTTCATAACAAACCATAACTTGTCTTAAAACAACATATCGTCTTTCAAAATAAACAACATTAAACTTAAACATCTTGAGTCTTCCGATGCCAGCCTCTTATTTAATGCCACGTGTCCCCTCAAGAGAGCTGCCTCATCCTACTCACCTGCGTGCATAATAAAGTCAGCTACGCTGAGTGAGTTCTAGTTATTCACATAACATACAATACATTTATAACTACATACTTCCATACTTTCGTTTATAATATACTTACTTACCTTCGTACTTTCTTTCTGTCATATACTTACCTTACGTTTTAAAGAGCATTACGCCCTATAACCTTCGCATATATTAGTAGGGTATGCAACCCTTTATCCTTCGCATATATTAGTAGGGTATGCAACCCTTTATCCTTCGCATATATTAGTAGGGTATGCAACCCTTTAGCCTTCGCATAAATTATTAGGGTACGCAACCCTTTAACCTTACCTTACCTTTCAATATCATACCCATTCATTCAATACCATACACAACATAATCATACATACTCCCTTATTCACATACACATATCATACATACTACACTATACTTGCCTTAACAATACGTGCAATACCCGAAGGTCGTTCACGTACTGCCAAGCATACATACATAACTATCGCAATCGTCATTAAGACATAAACTTACCATTTAAGGTAAGTGTATTAACATTCACATTGAGTATGCACACAGCCCCGAAAACATAACAAGGAAATGGGGCTAGAAACTCACCTGAATGCGGTTACGTTCGTCGTTAATTGTTATTCCCTTCTTGAGTTGTGCACGGCTAACTGTATAATATTAACATGTATCAATTAACTATTACTACTCATACCGTATTTCTATCTTTATATAACCCACAACGACGGGGTCCGGGGGCAGCACCCCTCGCTGGGGTTAAGCTGCCAGGTCAGCTTGGAAAAATATTATTTTCATTAACTGACCTAAAACATTTTCCATTAACATTTTAAGTTATTTTCTAAGTTGGGCATATTTGTCTTAACTCTTACATATGGGCCAATTAGTCAGATCAGGCCTACTGCTCAGGCCCAACTGACCACTATCTGGGCCCAACTGGACTCAGGCCCAAGGCCCAACAGATGTGTGGCCGAGAACCCAAGTTTGATCGATAACCCACCGAGAACTCGTGACCAAGAACTCTCATCTGACCGAGAACTTAGGTTGACCGAAAACCCTGGTTGACCGAAAACTCTCAGGTCAGATGTTTCAGCTCATTTTTCTATCTTATCGTTTCTTTCCTTAGCTCAGTTAACCATTTTTATGGTTTATGCCATGAACTTAACCACCTTTCTCCACCATTTTAACCGTTATACACCCATTATCACCATGGCTTCAAGATCTAACCCGTTTTAGACATAAAGCTTAAACCTTTATAGTGTTAAAACGTTCTAGCTAGATCTAGGGTTTCCTTTATGAACCGTATATAGCCATGAGTTCATCTAGTCCATTTTAATCATCAAGTTTGCATTTTTATGACATATCTAGACCCGATTTACTCTAGGGTTAAGTTTCGTGGCAAGTCGTTTATAAAAACGTAACTTTTAAACGTAAAGAACATACCTTTAGACGTTTGTAAGGTCACGACTAGTTTGAGACGTGATCTTGGACTTGTTAGCTCACTTGTATGATCGAGATCCTAAGTGATGATGCTTGGTTTATGGCTCAGATGGTGGCCGGCGGCTAAGGGAGATATATTTGGCTTAAGTGTGTGTTTTATGGTGTAGTCAAAAGTGTAGAATGGATGGAAATGGAAAGATTTAGGGTTTAAGGGGTATTTATACTCCCTTAAGCCCATGGACCTAAGGCCCATCTTTCCTTTTTGGTCCATGATTAATTCTATTTAATTAGCCTACTTATCTTTCCCTTTTACCATTCTACTATTTATTTATTAACTCAAGTAATCTTTTCCGTCATAGCGAGTCAATATTCATTATTACTATTATTCGAAATTTGGGATGTTACAAGTCTTCCCTCCTTAAAGAGGTTTCGTCCCCGAAACCTAACTATTACTTAAACAGACTAGGGTAAAACTTGCGCATCTCATCCTCAGCTTCCCAAGTGGCATCTGACCCTTTGCGATGCTTCCATATTACTTTCACTAAGGGTATAACTTTGTGACGAAGCTGCTTTCCTTGCGATCAACAATCTCTATGGGCTGCTCAATGTAGTTCAGCTGCTCATCAACCTCGATGTCCATCAATGGCACGTGAGACGCGTCATCAGCTAGACATTTCCTCAAGTGAGATACATGGAAGGTTGAATGAATTCCTTCTAACTCTTCTGGCAAATTCAGCTTATAAGCCACATCTCCTACACGATCCACGATCTTAAATGGTCCAATGTATCTCGGACTCAACTTTCCCCTCTTTCTAAAACGAATGATCCCTTTCCAAGGCGAGACCTTGAGCATCACATTGTCACCAACGTTAAACTCAATTGGTCGTCGCCGCTTATCAGCATACGACTTTTGTCTGTCTTGGGCAGCCTTCATTCTAGCCTTGATCTGATCAAACTTTGAAGATGTCTCTTGAACCACCTCTAAGCTTCCCATTTCCTTCTAACCAATATCTCCCCAACATACGGGAGTTCTACATCGTCTACCATAGAGCATTTCAAACGGCGGCATACCAATACTTGAATGGTAACTGTTGTTATAGGAGAACTCAGCTAGGTGCAGACGATCATCCCAACTTCCACCAAAGTCTAAAACACAAACACGTAGCATATCCTCAAGGGTTTGGATCATCCTTTCAGACTGTCCATCTGTTTGAGGATGATACGCCGTACTGATGTTCAACCTCGTTCCCATGGCTTCATGGAACTTCTTCCAAAACCTCTAAGTGAATCGAGTATCTCTATCAGACACAATCGACAGTGGCACTCCATGCTTAGATACAACCTCTCTGATGAACAAGCTGGCTAACGTTTCTGACGAGATGGCCTCTCGTATAGGCAGAAAGTGAGCACTCTTAGTCAAACGGTCCACAATCACCCAGATGGTATCATGGCTCTTAGCTGTACGGGGTAGCTTAGTTATGAAATCCATGGTGATGTGTTCCCATTTCCACTCAGGTATCTCAAGCAGTTGCATTTTCCCATAAGGCTTCTGATGTTCGGCTTTGACTTGTAAGCAAGTTAAGCACTTACTAACATAATCCACCACATCATTCTTCATTCCAGGCCACCAGTAATCCCTTTTCAAATCTTGGTACATCTTTGTAGCTCCAGGATGAATCGAGTATCTTGATTTATGAGCTTTATCTAAGATTCGACCTCTAAGATCACCATGGCGTGGGATCCACATACGGTCAAACCTAGTCTTAACACCATGAGTGTTTTCCATCAGCTCATCTTGCTGGCCATAAATCATTTCTTTCTTTACTAACCCTTCATCTACTAACACCTCTGACTGTACCTTGATAATTTCTTCAAAAAGACTTGAGTTCATAATCAACTGGTATGACTTCACTGTTGCAAGGACTTCCTCATTCTTACGGCTTAGCGCGTCGGCGACCAAGTTAGCCTTACCAGGGTAGTACTTAATATCGCAGTCGTAGTATTTTATCAGCTCTAACCATCTTCTCTGTCTCATATTCAGCTCCTTCTGCTCAAAGAAATACTTCAAGCTTTTATGGTCGGTGTAGATGGTACACTTAGTACCATATAAGTAATGCCTCCAAATCTTTAAGGCATGCACTACTACGGCTAGTTCTAAATCATGCGTTGGATACGTACTTTCGTGAACATTCAACTGTCTAGACGCATAGGCTATCACTTTCCCTCGTTGCATCAACACGCAACCTAATCCTTGATGCGAAGCGTCAACACAAACAACCAAGTCTTCATCACCGTCAGGCAAAGCAAGAATTGGTGCTTGCGTGAGTCTCTTCTTTAACTCTTCAAACGCTTCTTCTTGATACCTTCCCCAACTGAATACTACCGACTTTCGGGTCATACCGGTCAACGGTGCGGCTATCTTGGGGAAACCTTCGATGAATCTCCTATAGTAGCCAGCCAACCCTAAGAAGCTTCGTATGTCAGTCGGATTCTGTGGAGTCTTCCAGATTTTTATCGCTTCAATCTTAGCTGTGTCCACGGTAATCCCTTCAGGATTGATCACGTGACCTAGAAACTGCACTTCTCTTAACTAGAACGCGCATTTCGAAAATTTAGCATATAACTTTTCTTTCTTCAGAGTCTCCAATACCTCTCTCAAATGCTCGGCATGATCCGACTCGTTCTTTGAATAAATCAGTATATCATCAATGAAGACAATAACCGACTTATCTAACATCGGCCGACACACCCTATTCATCATGTCCATAAACGCTGCGGGAGCATTCGTTAGACCGAACGACATTACGAGGAACTCATAATGTCCATACCGCGTTCGGAACGCTGTTTTAGGGATGTCTGTCTCCTTCACTTTTATCTGATGATAGCCCGATCTGAGATCTATTCGTGAGAACCAACTTGAACCTTGCAGTTGGTCGAACAGATCATCGATCCTTGGCAAAGGGTATATATTCTTTATCGTAAGCTTATTCAGCTCGCGATAATCTATACACATTCTCATGCTTCCATCCTTCTTCGTCACAAATAACACCGGTGCGCCCCACGGGGAAACACTAGGCCTTATAAAACCTTTGTCGAGGAGTTCTTGCAGTTGGGACATCAATTATTTCATCTCAGACGGTGCTAGACGGTAAGGCGCTTTCGCGACGGGTTGGGCTCCTGGTACTAGGTCTATCTGAAATTCTATCTCTCGCTCCGGTGGCAACCCCGGAAGATCCTCAGGGAATACTTCTGGGTAGACACACGATAGGAACATTTTTCATTTCTTTTGTCTCGGCCGTAGCGTTTACAACATACGACAGGTAAGCACTGCACCCTCGCCTTAACAATCCCTCGGCTTTTATTATCGAAATGACGTTAAGCCCAGAACTTTCCTTATCACCATAAACCGTCACCTCACTACCATCCAAGGACTTTTACCTTATTATACTACTCTTACACACTATCTGAGCTTCGTACTCAGACAGCCAATCCATTCCCAAAACCAAATCGAACCCTCCTAAGGTCATAACGTACAAGGTAACAGGGAACTCGTGTCCCTCTAATTCTATCTTAGCGTCCTTAACCATTTTCATTATTTTAACCGAAGTGTCACTAGCGGTTTCTACTATAAAAGTTTCAGATACTCGGCATACTTTCATTTTAGCTAATTTACTAAATGGCGTAGCTACGAAACTTTTGTTCGCACCTGAATCGAATAATACAGAAGCAGAAATACCGTTTACTAGAAATGTACCTATCACGACATCCGGGATCTGCTTGGCTTGCTCTTGAGTCAGCATGTAGGCTCTAGTTCTTGGCCTTGATGGTTCTGCATCCTTCTTCCCGCTTCTCCCAGCTTCAGTACACTCTCTGGCCATGGGGCTCGTCTTACCACACCGGAAACATGTCGGCTTCTCGCTGCACTCATGAGCATAGTGCCCCACCTTTCCGCACTTATAACAGGCGTTTGACCCTACTCTGCACTCTCCTCCATGCGCCTTTCCACATTTAAAACAAACATCCGATCCTTTACCCCACTTGCACTCGCCACCGTGCATTTTACCACACGTCTTGCACGATCTCTTCTCCCACACTTTCTGCTTCTTTTCCTTGGAGTTCCACAACTGAGTATCGGGTCGTTTGACATTGACCCACTTCTTATCTTTCTTCTCTTCTTCCACCACAATATCATCCGCAGCCAGGTGTAACACCCCGACCAAAGGCGGATTATACATCGGGGCGCCACATATTGTTTCATTACTCGTGACACTATTGGGTGTCAATATTTAATAAATACATTCATTCGCGCACGCGCAGGGTAAACACAAGATAACATAAATCATCATAAATCAATATATTATAAATCATAATAATAAAACAGCAATAACTTGTCTTGATACATTTTAATCTAGGTCCAAAATAAAGAAAACTTCCTAGGTGTCCACAAGCTCCAAAACAGCTACTGCAAACCTGAACATGTGTTAAAATAAACGTCAAACACTTGCGTGTTGGTGAGAAATCAAGTTTAATACAATACATAGATAACCATAAATCTGCGCGCAACATGTGTATGTCTGGTTTTCAACAAGGGTGTAATCTGATCGGGACCAACTCTAAGATTCATAGACTGCCAGTGCTCACAATTGAGCTCACAAACAAGACAAACTGTGCATGTGCAAACAAAAGAGAAAATCATAAACGATAGTTCTCCCGTGTTCATCTAATGGTACCATGAGAACTGCGGAATAGACCGACAAGACGGTTAATGATCCACACATACAAATAAACAGCCAAGTCTACGTCCTCAACACATGGGATACTGCGCGACTAAAGTTCATAAACAGTTTAAGACTCTAAGTTTGTATGAACACATGAACATCCCAAAACATTAAAAGCAAAAAGGGATTAGGTACGAGATTACTCACTTGATAAACGATGCGGTGTAAGATAAAGCAAGAACCAACTTTAAACAAGCACAAGTTAACCTATAAATAAGATTATTGTTTTAATGATTTGTTTTAAGTCTTGATTATAAGTTAGCATAATTAATAAGTAAATTATTATATATAATATATATATATTACCGGAAAAGCAGGGCAGAACAGGGAGGAAGACGGAGGCAGAGAGGAAGACGGCAGAGAGAGCAAGGAGCAAGAGAACAGGAGAGATTAAGTGTTTTGTGTGTGTAGTGTTAAAATATTATTATTATTTATAGGAAAACCCTAGGAGACATAATCCCTAGAAAAGGGGAAAAGATCTTTAACAGGATCAAGCAAAAGATATCAAAAAGCATAAGAATCCAAAAGCAAAAGATATGGAAAGATATGGCAGCTGCAGAGGCAAGATAAAGCTAACAGGGAACAGTAAAAAAGGCATGGGCGGTTCAGATAAAGGTACAGGTCAGGCATGGAAAAAGCAGATCTCCAAAGATAATGTCAGTCACTTTTTTCTGCCAACCAATGGGGTTGGTGCGCATGCTGCGCCGAAAGTAACTTTTCAGACATAAAGCAGATTAGGTCAACAGCACAAAAGATAAGACAACACAAAAGCAAACGGCTAGATTAAACAGAAGAAAACTCAAAGGGTTTAGAGCGAGAAAGCTCGAGCGCGAAGGCAGACACAGAAGGTCAAGAGAGCGCGAGCGCGAAGGCAGACAGAACCAACCTTAACGCGTCGCGGAAAGAACTTCATTTCTAAGCGCGCCGCGGGAAGAGTCACATTTCTTAGCGCGCCGCGGGAGGAACTAAAATTCCTAGCGCGCCGCGGGAAGAACTATAATTCTTCGCGCGTCGAGGGATGAACTACGATCCTTAGCGCGCTGCGAGAAGAACTACAAATCCTTAGCGCGTCGCGGGAAGAACTACCGTCCTTCGCGCGCTGCGAGAAGATTTACAATTCTTAGCGCGCTGCGAGAAGAGTTCATTTCGCGTATCGCTGGAACAGATGGTCTTCACGCAGGCTTCCTTGTAAGGGGTCTGGCGCGTGGAGCTGCGCAGACAACCTTAGGCGGGAAGGAACAAAGGACAAGCAAAGAGTTAGAAAAAAAAGAGGGAAACAAGGCGTAAGGGCGGGACGGCGACAAGAGGGAAAAGAAGGCGGAAAGAGAGGAGGAGAGGGACGGGACGGCGGAAAGAAAGAGAGAAAAAGAGGCGGGAAGGAAAAGTATATTATTATTATTAAAAGTAAAATATAAGTATAAATAAATATTAAATCATAAAAGAAAGAGATCGGGTAAGAGAAACGGGTACCTGGGTCGGGTCGGATCGGGGCAGATGTTACAGTCTCCCCTACTTTAAGAAATTTCGTCCCGAAATTTATCTCGAAGTAGGTTGCGCAGAGAACATGTGCGGGTACTTGATCTTCATTTGATCTTCCCTTTCCCATGTAAACTCGGCTCCGCGCTTGGACTCCCAGCGAATTTTCAAGATAGGGATACGACTGCGCTTGGTTTGCTTTACCTCGCGATCCATAATCTCAACAGGCTTCTCAACAAAATGCATAGTTTCATCAACTTGAACTTCATCAAGTGGAATGTGAAGGTTCTCGTCAGCTAAACACTTCTTGAGATTGGATACATGGAACGTTGGATGCACATTACTGAGCGCGGGCGGCAGGTCAAGTCTGTAGGCAACTTTTCCCACACGCGCGAGAATCTTAAATGGTCCAACATAACGAGGAGCAAGCTTACCTTTCTTCCCAAAGCGGACAACACCCTTCCAGGGCGACACCTTGAGGAGAACAAGATCACCAACTTGAAATTCGAGAGGCTTTCGTCTGCGATCTGCGTAACTCTTCTGTCGGCTTCTAGCAGTCAGCAGATGATCACGGATCTTGGCGATTTTATCGGTTGTCTCTTGAACAAGTTCGGGTCCTGTGATTTGAGCTTCTCCCACTTCGCTCCAACAAATCGGGGAGCGGCACTTACGACCGTAAAGTGCTTCAAATGGGGCCATACCAATACTGGAATGATAGCTGTTATTATAAGAGAACTCGATCAAAGGCAGGTGCGAATCCCAATTACCTCCAAAATCAAGAACACAAGATCGGAGCATATCCTCAAGAGTTTGAATAGTTCGCTCAGACTGACCGTCAGTCTGAGGATGATATGCCGTACTCATGTCCAAGCGAGTTCCTAGCGCAGATTGGAGAGATTTCCAAAAGCGAGATATAAAACGGCCATCGCGATCGGATATGATGCTCAAAGGAGTACCATGGCGGCAGACAATTTCCTTGACATAAAGCTGCGCGAGTTGCTCAACACGGTAGTTTTCACGAATGGGCAGGAAGTGAGCAGACTTAGTCAAACGATCCACTATTACCCAAATGCTATCATGTTTGCTTGCTGTCAAAGGTAACTTGGTAATAAAGTCCATCGCTATACTTTCCCATTTCCACGTAGGAATTTCTGGTTGTTCGAGCAAACCAGATGGGCGTTGGTGTTCAGCTTTTACTTTAGAACAAGTCAGACATTTAGCTACGAACACAGCAATATCCTTTTTCATACCGGGCCACCAATAAGTAATGCGCAAATCCTTGTACATCTTATCAGCGCCAGGATGAATAGAATACCGAGATTTGTGCGCTTCACTCAGGATATCAGCGCGAAGATTCTCATCAAAGGGAATCCAGATGCGATTGAGATAGCAGAGAATTCCACTCAGATTAGGGACAAAATGCGCTTCCGCGCCACACGCTAACTCGGCGCGAAGGTTACCATTACTGATGGATGCGCGCTGCGCGTCACGAATACGCGATTCAAGGTTGCTTTGAATCGGCGCAAAGTGAAGATGCGTGCGCGGCAAGATACAGTTAAGCTGGCAGGGTTTTCGGCTGAGCGCATCGGCTACCACATTAGCCTTACCAGGATGATACCGGATCTCACAATCGTAATCGCTGATGAGTTCGTTCCATCGGCGTTGCCTCATGTTGAGTTCCTTTTGATCAAAGATATGCTGAAGGCTTTTATGGTCAGTGTAGAGGATACACTTAGTACCATAAAGGTAGTGTCTCCAGATCTTCAAGGCAAAAACAACTGCACCAAGTTCGAGGTCGTGAGTCGTATAATTCTTTTCGTGAACCTTGAGTTGCCTTGATGCGTAAGCGATAACCTTGCCTCGTTGCATAAGAACACAACCGAGACCTTGGTTGGAGGCATCGCAGTACACGACAAAATCATCATTACCCTCAGGTAGCGCAAGAACAGGAGCTTCACACAACAAACGCTTGAGCGTCAGAAAGGCTTCTTCTTGCTTCGAGCCCCAAATATACGGTTTACCTTTGTGCGTCAGAGCTGTTAAAGGCAAAGCGATCTTTGAGAAGTTCGAAATAAATCGCCGGTAGTAACCAGCTAAGCCCAGAAAGGAACGGATTTCAGAAGGAGAGGATGGCGTAATCCAGTTCTTGATTGCTTCAATCTTGGATGGGTCGACATGAATACCCATCTTGTTTACAACATGACCAAGAAACTGTACTTCATCAGACCAGAATTCACACTTGGAAAGCTTAGCATAGAGCTGCTCGGTTCGAAGCTTTTGCAACACCAACCGAAGATGTTGCTCATGCTCGGCCTTGGTCTTAGAATACACCAGAACATCATCGATAAACACAATCACGAATTTATCCAAGAAAGGCCTACACACCAGATTCATTAGATCCATGAAAACGGCGGGTGCGTTGGTTAAACCGAAGGACATGACCAAGAATTCAAAATGGCCATAACGAGTTCGAAAAGCAGTCTTCGGAACATCTTCATCGCGGATGCGCAACTGGTGATAGCCAGAGCGGAGATCAATCTTGGAAAAACAAGAGGCACCTTGGAGTTGATCAAAGAGGTCGTCAATACGTGGTAAGGGATACCGGTTCTTAATGGTGAGTTTGTTCAACTCGCGGTAATCTATACACATGCGAAACGATCCATCTTTCTTTTTAACGAACAACACCGGAGCACTCCAGGGCGAAGAGCTAGGGCGAATGAATCCTTTAGCAGTCAACTCTTGAAGTTGGCTTGCCAATTCTTGCATCTCAGCGGGTGCAAGACGATAAGGAGATTTAGCTACGGGGGAAGCACCAGGGACAAGATCAACACGAAACTCGACTTCACGAGCGGGAGGGATACCAGGAAGATCATCAGGAAAAACTTCAGGGAAATCACGCACAACAGGGATATCGCGAAGCTTCTCTTCTTCAGCAGGTTTAACCACATGAGCTAAGAATGCAATACACCTTTTCCGCATGAGCCTTCGGGCTTCGGCGCAAGACATAAGTTTAAGACCGCGGGAGGGTTTTTCGCCGTAGATATGAAGATCACCATTTTCTCGAGGTATGCGAACCATCTTCTTGGCGCAAATAACTTCGGCGCGATTATTCGAGAGCCAGTCCATACCAATAATGACATCAAAGCTTCCAAGAGGCATGGGGATGAGGTCGATTAGAAAATCGTTTTCGTTAAGGTTAAGTGTGCAATCTTTAATCACCGAGTTAATTAAAATAGTTTCACCATTAGCCAATTCAACTGAAAAATCTTCTTTTAAGTTATCGCACGGTCGCGCAAGCTTCTGCTCAAAGGCGCGAGAGATAAAACTTCGATCGGCGCCAGTATCAAAAAGTACAGAAGCATAAAATCCATTAAGCAAAAATGTACCATTAACTACGTCATTATTCGATTGCGCTTGGTGCGCGGTTATGTTAAAAGCTCGCCCGCGTGTCACTTGGTTCGAAATCTGGTTCACCGGATTCGCTTGTGTGATTTGCACTTGTAGCCTTGGGCACGCGTTCCGGAAATGACTGGGATCACCGCAGTTAAAGCACGATCTGGGTCGTGGGTTTTGGTAGATTGATTGTGGGTTCTGCGGGTAGACTGGTGGTGTTGGCGCAATTGGATTGGCGGGAAGGACTCTACAGTTTTCAGCAGTGTGACCAGTACGGCCACATCGGTTACAAAGTCGACACGGGGTTTGGGTTGGGTGGTGAAATCTACAGGTTGGGCAAAAGGGATGGTTTCCTGTGTAAGGTTTCTTAGTTGGCGGGGCAGGGAGTGCTGGATTGGTTAAGGCATAGTTGTGGACTACAGGAGGTGTTGGGTAGGCTGACAGAGGGTTAGGCGCGTAAACTGGGGGTTGGTAGATGGGTTGCTGGACAATGGGCGGGTTGGTAAGCGCATAGGCCTTGCGCCTGCGCTTGAGGTTGTTACGGTTTGAGGGTTCGGGTTTGGTTTCTGTTGGTTCAGGGGCAGTCTTGGTGAGTTTGGTCTTTTCTGTTCCCCGCAGGAACAGGGTTCCTGCTCTGACATGGTTGTCGCTGAGCACAGCGGCCAACTCAATGGCGTCAGAGAGGGTTACTGGGTTTCTGGCCCATACAGAATCTTGAATTTCCATGGGGAGACCCCCAAGGAATTTCTCTATGGCTCGGCGGGAAGGGGTAACAAGGTGAGGGACAAGCAGGCTTAGTTCATGGAAGCGCGTCGCGTACTCGCGCGCTTCACCGCTGTATTGCTTCAAGTTCCAGAATTCTTCCTCCAGGCGCTTAACTTCGTTGGGAGGGCAGAATTCTCGCGTCAGAATTTCCTTAAATTCCTCCCAGAGCATGCTGGAAGCAGCTTCTGCGCCACGCGCATGAGCTACTCCATTCCACCATGTAAGCGCTCTAGATTCCAGGACACTGGAAGCATATAGGGTTCGTCTGTCTGAGGGGCATTGGGTGTGGAGGAAAGCGTTTTCTATTTTCTCAAGCCACTGGAGCATCACGGTGGCTCCTTCAAGACCTGTGAACTTTGGAGGGTTACCCGCGTTAAAGGACTTAATGTTGTAACCAGAGGTGTTGGTATTGTTTTGGCTCAAAGCTTGGGCTATTGCGGCGGCCATTTCCTGGGAACGTTGCTGTCTACGCATGCGCGAGGCTTCTCTTCTCTGAAATCGGCGAGATAGCGGAGGCATTCTATAAAAGTTTTAATTTTAGTTAATATCTTGGTTTTATCGCAAAGTATAACTTTATAAAGCTTGGTTTCGCAGAGTTAGATACTATCAAAAGTTAAAGTAGATTAAATGACCCTAAATGCAGACTTAATAAAGGTAACAAATTCGAATCAAGAATCGACAATTCATGTATCACCATGACTTTCCGAATTCCCAATTTAAAATATACGAGCAAACGAGTATTGGAGATTGACGATTCATGTATCACCATGACTTTTCAATCTTCAATATAAAACATACAAGAAAATGAGTATTGGAGGTTGACAATTCATGTATCACCATGACTTTTCAAGTCTCCAACCTCAGAACATAATCGTAAATGGAAATTGAAAATCAACTATTCATGTATCACCATGACTTTTCGGATTTTCAAACCCAACAAACGAATATGTAAGAAAAATCAATAAAAATCGAAATTCGACAAAAATCGAAATATCGCGAAATAAAACATAAAATCATATACCGCGCAAGCGCGAGCATATTCATAAATAACGAGTAATTAACAATAAGCGCGCAAACATGAGATTTCTCTCATGCGCGAGAAGGGACTCTTAGGTATTCTAGGCCGTTACGTCTAACCACCAATCCTAAAGTCAACGAGCTCTGATACCAATCTGTAACACCCCGACCATAGGCGGATTATACATCGGGGCGCCACATATTGTTTCATTACTCGTGACACTATTGGGTGTCAATATTTAATAAATACATTCATTCGCGCACGCGCAGGGTAAACACAAGATAACATAAATCATCATAAATCAATATATTATAAATCATAATAATAAAACAGCAATAACTTGTCTTGATACATTTTAATGTAGGTCCAAAATAAAGAAAACTTCCTAGGTGTCCACAAGCTCCAAAACAGCTACTGCAAACCTGAACATGTGTTAAAATAAACGTCAAACACTTGCGTGTTGGTGAGAAATCAAGTTTAATACAATACATAGATAACCATAAATCTGCGCGCAACATGTGTATGTCTGGTTTTCAACAAGGGTGTAATCTGATCGGGACCAACTCTAAGATTCATAGACTGCCAGTGCTCACAATTGAGCTCACAAACAAGACAAACTGTGCATGTGCAAACAAAAGAGAAAATCATAAACGATAGTTCTCCCGTGTTCATCTAATGGTACCATGAGAACTGCGGAATAGACCGACAAGACGGTTAATGATCCACACATACAAATAAACAACCAAGTCTACGTCCTCAACACATGGGATACTGCGCGACTAAAGTTCATAAACAGTTTAAGACTCTAAGTTTGTATGAACACATGAACATCCCAAAACATTAAAAGCAAAAAGGGATTAGGTACGAGATTACTCACTTGATAAACGATGCGGTGTAAGATAAAGCAAGAACCAACTTTAAACAAGCACAAGTTAACCTATAAATAAGATTATTGTTTTAATGATTTGTTTTAAGTCTTGATTATAAGTTAGCATAATTAATAAGTAAATTATTATATATAATATATATATATTACCGGAAAAGCAGGGCAGAACAGGGAGGAAGACGGAGGCAGAGAGGAAGACGGCAGAGAGAGCAAGGAGCAAGAGAACAGGAGAGATTAAGTGTTTTGTGTGTGTAGTGTTAAAATATTATTATTATTTATAGGAAAACCCTAGGAGACATAATCCCTAGAAAAGGGGAAAAGATCTTTAACAGGATCAAGCAAAAGATATCAAAAAGCATAAGAATCCAAAAGCAAAAGATATGGAAAGATATGGCAGCTGCAGAGGCAAGATAAAGCTGACAGGGAACAGTAAAAAAGGCATGGGCGGTTCAGATAAAGGTACAGGTCAGGCATGGAAAAAGCAGATCTCCAAAGATAATGTCAGTCACTTTTTTCTGCCAACCAATGGGGTTGGTGCGCATGCTGCGCCGAAAGTAACTTTTCAGACATAAAGCAGATTAGGTCAACAGCACAAAAGATAAGACAACACAAAAGCAAACGGCTAGATTAAACAGAAGAAAACTCAAAGGGTTTAGCGCGAGAAAGCTCGAGCGCGAAGGCAGACACAGAAGGTCAAGAGAGCGCGAGCGCGAAGGCAGACAGAACCAACCTTAACGCGTCGCGGAAAGAACTTCATTTCTAAGCGCGCCGCGGGAAGAGTCACATTTCTTAGCGCGCCGCGGGAGGAACTAAAATTCCTAGCGCGCCGCCGGAAGAACTATAATTCTTCGCGCGTCGAGGGATGAACTACGATCCTTAGCGCGCTGCGAGAAGAACTACAAATCCTTAGCGCGTCGCGGGAAGAACTACCGTCCTTCGCGCGCTGCGATAAGATTTACAATTCTTAGCGCGCTGCGAGAAGAGTTCATTTCGCGTATCGCTGGAACAGATGGTCTTCACGCAGGCTTCCTTGTAAGGGGTCTGGCGCGTGGAGCTGCGCAGACAACCTTAGGCGGGAAGGAACAAAGGACAAGCAAAGAGTTAGAAAAAAAAGAGGGAAACAAGGCGTAAGGGCGGGACGGCGACAAGAGGGAAAAGAAGGCGGAAAGAGAGGAGGAGAGGGACGGGACGGCGGAAAGAAAGAGAGAGAAAGAGGCGGGAAGGAAAAGTATATTATTATTATTAAAAGTAAAATATAAGTATAAATAAATATTAAATCATAAAAGAAAGAGATCGGGTAAGAGAAACGGGTACCTGGGTCGGGTCAGATCGGGGCAGATGTTACACCAGGTCTGCATAAACCATCTCTGCGAGCTCGACAGCAGAGTCAAATGTAGCAGGTTTACTTGTCCTGACTAACGTGCGGACTTTCTGTGAAATCCCTCACATAACACTTGATCCTCTTAGCCTCAGTGTTAACCATATCGGGTACCAACCTAGAAATTCGGTTGAACTCGGTGGTATACTCACGATGTGTCATCGTTCCGGCTTTTAGGTTCAGAAACTTCATCTCCGCCCTCTCAACCTCGGCGTCAGCACAGAACATTTTCATCACTAACTTCTTCAGATCCTCCCACTTCATGGCCTTAATCTCGTCCCGAGTCTTCCTCTGCTCCACACTTTCCTACCAATACATTGCCTCCTCTTCAAACGATTGGGTGGCATAACTGACAGCTTAATCGGGACGACACTCGCTAATGCGGATAATTTTATCCATGGCGGTTATCCATTGAAGGGTAGCGATTGCGTCTCCCAAACCAGTCAGCTTCGGCGGGTCACAACCCTTAAAGGACTTATAGTTGCAACCACCTCGGCCCCTTCTCCTCTCATCAACTTTCACATACCTTACCACACTCGAAGCCTCCCTCTCTCCTTCATCATCTTTCCTACCACCTCCTCCCGCTCCTTCAGCTGTTCTTTCAGGGCCTCCAGCAGACCCCTCTGGGTTCAAGTTCTTCACTGCAGTGGCTACAACTTGTACAATAGCTGCTTGGATTAAGGGATCGAGTTGGACTCTTTCGTTGTTCTCAGGGTTTCTTCCAGCTGCGCTTCCTTCAGCTCGGGTGTTGGAAGCTGTTTCAACCGAAGGTCGTTGGACACGACGAGGCCTGCCACGACGTCCCGTGTGGCCTCCTGCTCCAATAACTGCCCTAGATCCAGCCATCGTATTCTAAAAAGGAGAAACACAAATGTCATCACTTAAGGAACTATTTAGTACAAGGATAGTAAGGCTAACAGGTAATAGCAGTGGCCAGCTGTGATTAGCTGATCACGTTACTTTCCGTGTCCTATACACTTCCCTTTATGAGTCTATTTGTGATGGTTCTACTTTAACAGTTAGTCAATCAAAACAATCAATTAATACTATCCCTATCGTTCACATATCCTTTTTTATCATTTAACATACATCATTTAATCATACATCTTACCTTTACTGAGCTTGCTTAAGCTACACATGGCATTCTCGAACTGACATC
Organism: Bidens hawaiensis; assembly: GCF_021521415.1. Classification (NCBI taxonomy): domain Eukaryota; kingdom Viridiplantae; phylum Streptophyta; class Magnoliopsida; order Asterales; family Asteraceae; genus Bidens; species Bidens hawaiensis. The sequence continues at coordinate 269,116 of NW_027493539.1, forward strand.
TTCTGTCTTCTCTTACTTAAAATCCCATTCTCTGTTCGAGTCTAAGCATGTAGGATGCTTAAATCTCTCGAACTTTTCTTTGATACCAACTTGTAAGGCCCCGTTACCAGTGCCTCACATTTGGACGTTGGATTTACTCATAAACGCAGTTCATTATATCAGAGTTAATAAAAACATTCGCAGAATATAAAAACTTTCATAAAACATTTCATAACAAACCATAACTTGTCTTAAAACAACATCTCGTCTGTCAAAATAAACAAAACATTAAACTTAAACATATTGAGACTTCCGATGCGAGCCTCTTATTCAATGCCACGTGTCCCCTCAAGCGAGCTGCCTCATCCTACTCACCTGCGTGCATACTAAAGTCAGCTACGCTGAGTGAGTTCTAGTTAATCACATAACATACAATACATTCATAACTACATACTTCCATACTTTCGTTTACCTTCGTACTTTCTTTCTATCATATACTTACCTTACGTTTTAAAGAGCAATACGCCCTATAACCTTCGCATATATTAGTAGGGTATGCAACCCTTTATCCTTTGCATATATTAGTAGGGTATGCAACCCTTTAGCCTTTGCATAAATTATTAGGGTACGCAACCCTTTAACCTTACCTTACCTTTCAATATCATACCCATTCATTCAATACCATACACAACATAATCGTACATACTCCCTTATTCACATACACATATCATACATACTACACTATACTTGCCTTAACAATACATGCAATACCCGAAGGTCGTTCACGTACTGCCAAGCATACATACATAACTATCACAATCGTCATTAATACATACACTTACCATTTAAGGTAAGTATATTAGCATTGACATTGAGTATGCATACAGTCCCGAAAACATAACAAGGAAATGGGGCTAGAAACTCACCTGAATGCGGCTACGTTCGCCGTTAATTGTTATTCCCTTCTTGAGCTGTGCACGGCTAACTGTATAATATTAACATGTATCAATTAACTATTACACTCATACCGTGTTTCTATCTTTATATAACCTACAACGACGGGGTCCGGGGGCAGCACCCCCGGCTGGGGTTAAGCTGCCAGGTCAGCTTGGAAAAATTTTATTTTCATTAACTGTCCTAACACATTTTCCATTAACATTTTAAGTTATTTTCTAAGTTGGGCTTATTTGTCTTAACTCTTACATATGGGCCAATTAGTCAGATCAGGCCTACTGCTCAGGCCCAACTGACCACTATCTGGGCCCAACTGGACTCAGGCCCAAGGCCCAACAGATGTGTGGCCGAGAACCCAAGTTTGATCGATAACCCACCGAGAACTCGTGACCAAGAACTCTCCTCTGACCGAGAACTTAGGTTGACCGAAAACCCTGGTTGACCGAAAACTCTCAGGTCAGATGTTTCAGCTCATTTTTCTATCTTATCGTTTCTTTCCTTAGCTCAGTTAACCATTTTTATGGTTTATGCCTTGAACTTAACCACCTTTCTCCACCATTTTAACCGTTATACACCCATTATCACCATGGCTTCAAGATCTAACCCGTTTTAGACATAAAGCTTAAACCTTTATAGTGTTAAAACGTTCTAGCTAGATCTAGGGTTTCCTTTATGAACCGTATATAGCCATGAGTTCATCTAGTCCATTTTAATCATCAAGTTTGCATTTTTATTACATATCTAGGCCCGATTTACTCTAGGGTTAAGTTTCGTGGCAAGTCGTTTATAAAAACGTAACTTTTAAACGTAAAGAACATACCTTTAGACGTTTGTAAGGTCACGACTAGTTTGAGACGTGATCTTGGACTTGTTAGCTCACTTGTATGATCGAGATCCTAAGTGATGATGCTTGGTTTATGGCCGGCGGCTAAGGGAGATATATTTGGCTTAAGTGTGTGTTTTATGGTGTAGGCAAGAGTGTAGAATGGATGGAAATGGAAAGATTTAGGGTTTAAGGGGTATTTATACTCCCTTAAGCCCATGGACCTAAGGCCCATCTTTCCTTTTTGGTCCATAATTAATTCTATTTAATTAGCCTACTTATCTTTCCCTTTTACCATTCTACTATTTATTTATTAACTCAAGTAATCTTTTCCGTCATAACGAGTCAATATTCATTATTACTATTATTCGAAATTTGGGATGTTACAAGGCCCAAAAAGAAGAAGAAGCTTCAAAAGCTCCTACCTATGCCTATGTAGCCCAAGACAACGATGAAGAAGATTCTTTGTTCACAACCGAGAAACAAAAGAAAATAATTCTTTTATCAAGAGGATGTCGAATTCTTCGATGATCCATGGGTTCTTATGCAAAAATATATTGAGCCGTGTTCATATGAGGCATCGTCTTATAAAACACGACAATAGTATGAAAATATTTTACAGCTTACTGAAACAGCAGAAATAAGACATTTCTATCCAGGAGAAAGAGAAAAATATGTATAATTTTAGCAAAGTTTTTATAAAAGCAATTATACAGCCATAAAAATGGGGATTAAGCACATTAAAGGAAAGGGAATTCATATATCCCGAGACAGGTGGCAGGCAAGTTTATAAATATAATTACTGGGATTATATCCAAGGGTTTGAAAAATGTTTATTTTACGAAAATCCAAAAAAAAAACATTCATGGTTCATAAAAATTAGTGATAATATCTTCAAACAAGGTATACCTTGTTGGTTTCAAAAATGGTTTATTTTATATGGACCAACAGTTCAAATTCTTCCTGAACCATTTAAAGGATTATATCTAGAATGAGTTAAAGTATCTCTCAATCTTATAGAAGCAAAAAATAATAATTTGTGGTTTGAGGGAATAGCCTAAATGCACTTTTTCATAATTTTTTTTCATTCCATGGATCTGGAAATGGAAACCAACCACAGGGTATACCCTAAGGGACAATTTCCCATGTTTCAAAAGAACCTGTTATACAAAGTTTTGGACAAATATGATCCGGATAAATGTGACCACCAAACAAATTGATGGCCAAGACACGGTGAATACAATCACTTCAAGAATAGAATATAATATTATAAAACCCAACTAATAAAGAAGCAGCAGAAAGAGCTCACTAGTCCATTTGAACATATTTCGAAAAGTTAGGCAAACAAGAAGTTTCAGAGTCCAAGATTATTAAGTCTTATATGAAAGAAATGAAGAAATATATATATACATATATATATATGTAGGGTTTGGATCAAATACAAATGAAATTAGCGTGCTAAACGTGAAAATCAAGTAGAGTAATTATATATACAAGTAGAGTAATTATTATATAATTACTCTACTAGATTTTCACGTTTAGCACGTTAATTTCATTTGTACGTTAACTTCCCCTATATATATATATATATATATATATATATATATATATATATATATATTGCCAAGTCATACGCCACGTTTTCAAAACTAACGGAGTTAGTGTTAGGTTATTGATAATAAATTTGAAAGTTAGATTATGCGTTGGGACTAATATTTTAGATTATTAAAACATCAATTTGTAACAAACTATGGGGTGTTTGGGTGAACTTTTAAAATTTAGGGGGTGTTTGGGATTGCTTATTTTTACCAACTTATAACTTTTTAAAAAGTAATAAGGTGTTTGGAATTGCTTTTGATGTGAGAGGAAAAGTTTCATAAGTTACAATATTTTAACTTATTAACTTAATGAAAAGTTATAAGAAAAAGAAGGAAAATAAAGAATCCCACACACCCTTTATACTTGCTTGAAGAATATGAATATGAATACGAGAATGAGTCGACCCGATGACCCATAATTAAGACCCATACCCGGTTTCTTATTCCACCTTCTCTCTCGACCGTCTTCTTCCTCCTCATCCCGTCCACCTGCATCTTTGAACAACAAAATGACTAGTTATTAATTAATTCATTCATTTCAATAATAATAATAATATATGTCTCAACATATGGGAGAGCTTACCAAGAAGAACATGACAACACAAACTTTCAACGACAACAATCGAATAACTGCTACTGCCGACGGATTACACGAGAAGAGGTGAAGGATGCACTTAAGAGGATGGGAAGGTCTAAGGCGGTTGGCCCAGACAACATACCCATCGAGGTGTGGAAGTGTCTGGGGGAGGAAGGAGTCATGTGGTTAACTACTCTGTTCAATAGTATTCTCAAATCAGGTAAGATGCCAGACCAGTGGAGGAGCAGCGTTGTAGTTCCTATCTATAAGAACAAAGGAGACGCCCAATGTTGTGGTAACTACCGAGGAATCAAACTACTAAGTCATACTATGAAGCTATGGGAAAGAGTGATTGAGGTTAGACTTAGACGAGAAACTCAGGTTACGGTCAACCAATTTGGCTTCATGCCGGGGCGTTCCACCACAGAGGCAATACACCTTATAAGAAGATTAATGGAAAAGTATAGGGAGAAGAAGCATGATCTACATATGGTGTTTATTGACCTAGAAAAGGCCTACGACAGTGTGCCACGACAGGTGCTCTGGGAGTGCTTGGAGGGTAGAAGAGTGCCCAGGAAATACATAGAGATAATTATGGATATGTATACCAGGAGTGAAACAAGTGTCCGTGCGCCAGTGGGGGATACTGATTTCTTTCCTGTAGAGGTAGGTTTTCACCAGGGGTCAGCGTTGAGCCTGTTTCTTTTTGCAGTAGTCTTGGATGAGTTGTCAAAGTCGATTCAGGGGACTCTCCCGTGGTGCATGATGTTCGCAGACGATATTGTGTTACTTGCTAAGAAAAAACAAGATCTAAACATGAGGCTTGAGGAGTGGCGAACAACCTTAGAGACAAAAGGTTTAAAGATTAGCCGATCTAAGACGGAGTACCTCCACTGTGATTTTGGTGGGATAAACGACAATGAAGACGCACAGATCACAATTGAAGGGCAGGTGGTCCCGCAGGTAACGAAGTTCAAGTATTTAGGATTATTTGTACAGAGCGATGGGAAATTAGACAGTGATGTGACCCACCGAGTTCAGGTAGGATGGTGTAGATGGAAAGCAGCCACATGTATATTGTGCGACAAGAGTTTCCCGACTAAACTAAAGGGAAAATTCTGTAGGGTGGCAGTTAGACCTGCAATGCTATATGGAACAGATTGTTGGGCCATCAAGAAGGCACAAGTGCGGAAGATGGAGGTAGCAGAAATGAGAATGCTACGTTGGATGTGTGGGCACACAAGGCTAGACCGAATAAAAAACGGTGTGTTTCGCGAGAGATTAGGGGTGGCGAACATAGCAGACAAGATAAGAGAGTGGAGATTGAGATGGTTTGGACATGTAAAGAGAAGACAGACGACGAATCCTGTTAGATCCGTAGAAAACATTACTATAGAGGGGAGGAGGGGTAGAGGACGACCGAAATTGACTTGGGATGAGAGGATTAGGCATGATTTGATAGACCTAAACCTCTCCGAGGACATGGTTGAGGATAGGAATTCGTGGAGAAGTAGAATTAAAGTTAAGGATTTTTAGAGAGAATTGAATACCTTAGGGCTTAGACTTAACTTATTTAGGTAACATACCATAATGGTATTTCCCTTACATATATTATTATTATTATTATTATTAGCTTTTATATAGCTGTTAAACTGTGATCTTATTATTAATATTATTATAATTAGCAGTAGTTTTTATATAACTGTTAAACTTTGATTTCCTTTATTTTGCTTCATACACATGTACTTAGAGCCGAGGGTCTCTCTAGAAGCCACCTCTTAATTCTTTTGGATAGAGGTACGGTATGCCTACATCCCACCCTCCCATCCCACCCTCCCAGACCCTACTTATAGCTTTGCTGTCGGTGGGATTTTATTGATTGATAATATATGTCTCAACCCCACACCACCAACCGAAAACGTTCATCAACCTGCACATCTCCACCACCACCACCACCTCACATGAAGAAGCCGAAATCACTCGACAATAACAACGAATCCTCTACTGCTGCTGTTGGTGGTGGATTTACAGCCAATTTAGCTCGAAAGATAGCCACGCCGCCTCAGCCTCAACCTGCTAAGAAGCTCGTTATTAAGCTCCTTAAAGGTTCTTTTTTTTATATTGACGTATAAGTGTTTTCTAGCTCAGCTGCAGATTTAAGGTTTTCTATTTAATTGATTGATTATGTGGATTGAAGGTGAAATTCAGCACCTAATTAATTACACAGGTCCTCAACTTTGTAGGTATTAATTTAATTGGGGTTTGGATAAATTAACGTGCTAACTGTGAGAATCAACTAGTGTAATTACACTTGTATATATAATTCCACTACTTGATTCTCACAGTATTTCACTTGTACGTGAACTTTCCCCAATTTAATTGGTTAGAAGGTTTATGATATTACTGTTTGTTTTCTATATTACATTATTAGCTTTTACGATAACTTTGTAGGTAAAGCCCCCACTCTTTCCAGGGACGTGTGGCGTCCCGATCAGCAATGAGGCATTATAAAAAAAATTGGTGTAGTGGATTACTCAATTATTATAAATAATATAGATATATGATTGGTCGGAGGATTAAAAGGGGTGGCGCCTTCACCAAAACACCCAACACAAAAAAAACAAACAAAAAACCCTATAGAGCCCCAGGAAGGCGGTATTGTGGGCGCTATGACGCCCCCCCCCCCCCCCCCCCCCAAAATAAAAGGACCCACTATGTTTGGTCTTAATTGATCTAATTAGGATGTTCTAGACATCTAGTCTGTACATTTAGAATATGTTGTTTCTAAAACAACAGTGTTTAGTTTATATAATGTGAAACTAATTATGAATTTGCAATTAACTTAGAACAATGTTTATTTTAGGTTATGTGAAACTTAATTATAAATTTGTAATTAACTTTTTAGGCATGAACGTTTTTTTAATTTTTTTTCCTCTCTTTTTTTAGCTAAACCAACATTGCCATCAAACTTTGAGGAGACCACATGGGCGGTCTTGAAGTCAGCAATTAGTGCCATATTCTTGAAGCAGCCTGATCCTTGTGATTTAGAGAAGCTTTATCAAGTGAGTTATGCTTTAGCACTATGAATTAACTATTTAACATTCATTCATTGCTTATTGATTAATAAACTATTGAACTTTTTATTGTTATAGGCGGTCAATGATCTTTGCCTCCATAAGCTGGGCGGAAGTCTTTACAAACGGATCGAGAACGAGTGTGAGTCCCACGTATCTTCTGCTATACAATCATTAGTCGGTCAAAGTGAAGACATTGTGGTGTTTTTATCACTTGTGCATAAAACCTGGCAAGATTTTTGTGACCAAATGTTAATGATCCGTGGTATCGCTTTGTATCTGGACCGTACATATGTGAAACAAATTCCATCCGTACGGTCATTATGGGACATGGGCCTTCAACTCTTCTGGAAGCATTTGTCACAAGCTTCAGAAGTTGAACACAAAACCGTATTCGGCCTTCTGAAAATGATAGAGAGGGAGAGGTAAGCTACCATGTCTTTTAATGATCGTATGAATAATCTTGTATATTTGTGACTTATATGTATATATTTTACACTTGCCAGACTAGGTGAAGCGATTGATAGAACACTTCTTAACCATCTGTTGAAGATGTTTACTTCCTTAAGCATTTATTCTGAGATTTTTGAGAAACCGTTCCTTGAATGTACATCAGAATTCTATGCTGCTGAAGGAGCAAAGTACATGCAACAATCAGATGTTCCAGATTATTTGAAACATGTGGAGGTGTGTAACATTCTTCATATTTTTCTTCTAAAAGTATTATTCCATGTTGGGTTAATATCATAGAAAACCAACATAGTTTAGAATGCTTGTATTTGTGAAAAAATATTTTAAAAAACACAAAAAAGTCTCTCAACTCAATTTTGCTACATTAAAGTCGCTACACTTGTTAGAATGCTTGTATTTGTGAGAGAAATATTTTAAAAAATGTTCTATTACCTTTTTAATATTGGTCTAAACTTGGTAAGGTGACATTCAACTTTTTTGCAAAAAAAAGTTCTATAATCTTATTTCCAACGAATTTAAGGGGTAACTATTCATTTTTTAAAATATTTTCCACGAGTGCATGCACTATAAATAAGTATAGGGACTTTAATATTGCAAAATTGGGACTTCTTTGTGTTTTGTGACATGTGCACGACTTTTGAATGATAAAATTGAGGGACTATTTTGTGAAATGAGAAAGTATGTTTGTTTTTTTTATGGTATTAATGCTTCCATGTTATATGTTTCATTGGTATTTGATGGTGTTCTTGATTACAGGTAAGGTTGCATGAAGAAAATGACAGATGCCTACTATATCTTGATGCTGGTACAAGAAAACCGTTGGTTGCGACTGCTGAAAAACAACACCTTGAACTTCATATATCTGCAATACTTGATAAGGCATGAATCATCTTTTTCCTTCTAAAAATTTGAATGTCCTTTTAATCTTTGAGTAGGGGTGTAAATGAGCCAAGCTACTCGTGAGCCACTCAAATCGGCTCGCTAAAAGGTCGAATCAAGCTGAGCTTAATTGCTTAAATGAGCTTGCACCTGATCTCTAGCCTAAAAATAAGCTTATTTAATAAACAAGCCAGAGCCTGAGCCTGAGCTTCACCTACCGTGCTCGAGCAGCTCGCGAGTCTAAACGGAACTATTATTTATATAAATTTCATTTAATATTACATATATATAATTATTGTATCCAAGTTTAAAGTTATGATAAAAATTAACTATAACTAAATAATATATATTATCTTATATACAAAAATTATATATATATATATATATATTAAAGTTAATTATAAATGTATTAAATAATCTATTAATTAATAAATTATAAATGAGCTCGAGCACTCGTAAAAATGAGCTGAGCTGAGCTTGGCTTGGCTTTTTTACTGCTCTAATTCTTGTTATAATAAGTTTCAATCAACCCTCATACCTTTGTATAACTTGGTGTAGGGTTTCACAATGTTGATGGACGGTAACCGTACTGAAGATCTTAGAAGAATGTACACACTTTTCTCTAGAGTAAACGCTCTTGATTCGTTAAGACACTCCCTAAGTTTATACATCAGAAAAACAGGACAGAATATTGTAATCGATGAAGAAAAAGACAAAGATATGGTGTCATCTCTCTTAGAATTCAAAATGTCTCTTGATAAAATATGGGAAAATAGCTTCTCAAAGAATGATGTTTTTAGCATCACAATTAAAGAGGCATTTGAATATCTGTTAATCTCCGCCAGGTATAATTATTGTTAACAGTTTATGAAATGAAGTTGATAATTAGATTTGTTTTGGAAGTAACGGAACACTAATGTGTTATTTACAGAATCGCCCTGGTGAACTGATTGCGAAGTTTTTGGATGAGAAACTTCGTGCTGGAAATAAGGGTACATCTGAAGAAGAATTGGAGGGCACTCTTGACAAAGTTTTGGTTCTCTTTAGATTTATACAGGTACCTAAATAATGGTGGTAATTTAGTAAAATAAACTCTTGCATCATTGCATTATGTTAGCTTTTCCTTTATACCCATCAATAATTAGGGGTGTGCATCGGTTGGTTTTGGGCTAACATTGAACCAAAAACTAAAATTTTAGTTTTTAAGTTTTTTAAAAACCGTTCAGTTTTTTCAGTTTGGGTTTGGTTTCTTTTTACTATTTGGCCTTGAAATTTATTGGCCGAAACAAGACTGATAAAAAAATTCCGATTCATTGTCCTTGCGGAATTGGCCCGAAATTAGGAATTTGAGCCTAAAAGTTTGGGCCTAAATCTTTTTGTTGATAAACACTATTTGGGTAACACTATTTATTAAATTATTTGGGTAACACTATCTCTCAAAGGTAGTGGTATAGGCATGAGATTCACGAGATAGGTGAGAGTAGGCAACATAATCTTGAATCGGGTAACGGGTGCAATGTCGTGGTTCTTTGTGAAAGGCAATAGGTATATAGGGTAATAGGCATGTTCACGAGCCGAGCCGAGCCGACCCCGAGCCAAGGCAAGCTCAAGCTCGGCTCGATATTCAATCGAGTTGGCTCGGCTCGAGCTCGAGCTCTTAATCGAGCTAAAAATTTGAGCTCAAGCTCGGCTCGGTTTTAAATTGAGCCGGCTCGGCTCGACTCGATTTGGCTCGAGTTTACCTGTAATAATAAAAATTATATGCAACCATCAAGTTAAACTAAATAAATATGATGTTGAGATCAACACCAACCAAATAAAAACTAAATAAATACGTCTAATAACACCATCGAAAACAAAATATGTTCAACAAGTCTAAACCAAACCAAATACAAAATTAAGCAGAGAAGTATTATCTATGGCGGAGGTGAATATGAGCGGAGGTCGGCGGCGGAGGTGAATATGAGCGGCTAGGGTTAGGGTGGAAAATGGAGCATATACTGATTATTGAGTGTGTGAACTATGAAGTCTCATCTCTCAGTTACTCAGTATATGGAATTATGAATATAGACTATGGAATGAGAAAGGAAATTGAGCTGGATTAAAGGAAAGCCCATGTGTTAAAATAATTGGGCTCGATAATTATATGCGTGCATGTATATATAAGGGAGGGTTATCCTAAAAATAAGTAGTTTCCTAGGAAGACTAAGAATAAATCATAGCCAATGGATCATGTTAATGGTTGAAATTTGAAATCACCAATAACCGACATAATTTCCTACAATTACTCTTTAATCATTATAACCGACATAGTTTCTTAGAATTTTTCTTTCACCATCATTTGTAATGCCAAATGTCAAAATTTTGTTTGGTTCTTACCATTCTTAGGAAATTCCTTGTTTTTATTTGAACCCTTTTCTGTATATATATATATATATATATATATATATATATATATAATAAATTAAAATAAAATAGTTCGAGCCTATCGAGCGAGCTCGAGTCAAGCCGGGGCTAGCTCAGGCTCGGCTCGTTTAAAAATCGAGTCGAGCTAGGCTCGGCTATTTTACAATCGAGCCGATTTCAAGCGAGCTTTCTCCGAGCTTTTTTCGAGCGAGCTTCGAGCCGTGAGCTTTTTGAACACCCTATCGGAAAAGGGGTCACCAAGAGGATCATAAGGAAGATCGTGTGGCGTAGTAGGGTCCGAAGTGGGTGGGGAGGGGGTAGGTGATGGGGTGTTGGGCTCAGAAGAGGGGAGTGGAACTAAGGACATATCATGGTCTGGTTGGGAATCAGGAGGCTCCGATTGATTCTGGCGTCGACGACTATATGTGAAAAGTAAAAGGGGGGGGGGGGGTTTCTGTCGGTGGACTCGTGGAGGCATGATTAGAAGCAACGTGGACCGGGGGATCTGGTACACTAGGCATGGGAAAGTGGGGATAAGGGGAGATGTGGGTATATCAAGGTCCGGGAATGGGTCAGAAATAGGAGTGGAACACTCGAGAAAGTAAGGACATGACTCATGAAAGGCAACATCGGCACTAGTAAAGTATCGGTGAATGGATGGGCGATAGCACCGATACCCCTTTTGAACCCGTGAGTAACCAAGAAAGACACAATGAATAGTTCAGGGATCAAGAGTAATGGTTTTTGGACGATGATCATGAACATAGGCCACAACCAAAAACTTTAGGTGCGAGAGGAAATGGAGTGCCGTTGGGAAATAGTATAGAAAACGATGTTTTACCATGAAGGACGGGTGTGGGCATGCAGTTAATAAGATATTTTGGCAGTGAGAACGGCATCTCCCCATAAGCGATGAGGAACACAAGATTGGAACATGATTGTGCGAGCGGCGTCCAATAGGTGATGATTATTACGTTCGGACACCCATTTTGTTGGGATGTATACGCACACGAAGATTCATGTATAATGCCGTTGGTTTTTAAGTATGAAGAAAAGTCGGTGGAAAAGTATTCTTTGGCATTATCAGATCGTAAAGTTTTAATTGTGTTGTTAAACTGGTTTTGTACATAAGCATTAGATTTACGAAAGGTGGAAAACACCTCACTACGAGATTTCAACAAATAAACCCAAGTAGCACGAGAATAGTCATCAATAAAGGTAATAAAATATTCAAAACCCAACGTAGATTTGGTAGGGCAAGGACCCCATACATCAGAATGCAAAAGTTCAAAACAAAAACATTCTCGATTAGACACTCTAGGGGATAGGGGCGCCTGGTGTGTTTACCAAGTTGACACGACTCAATGAAAATTAAAAGACGAAAGTGGTAAATCTGGTCTTATTTGCCTCAGAACCGTTGTAAAGGGATGGCCTAACCGATAGTGGTCCTCCTTGACTCTTGAATCAAGCATTTGTTGTAGGACATGACGGGAAGATTAAGAAGTATAGGCCTCCTGATTCAAAACTTGTGCCAATCAGACGGCTCGTCCCTAGTTCCTGAAAGATACAGTGAGTAGGATAAAATTTAGCGAAACAATTGTTTTGTTTAGTAAGTTGGCATACTGAACAGGCTATCGGGAAATTTAGGAACAAACAAAATAGAAGAGAGGTTTAAGTTGGACGAATTGTTAATGGATCCCTCAGAAACGTACCTGAATCGGCCGCATTGGCACGTGGAGTAGGGGCAGGCGTCTGAGAGGCTAGAAGATGCTGGAGACGACAATAGTCCTCTTCACTAAATGTGTAGGCAGGAGTGGCGATCAGATCTGAATCGGCCGCATTGGCACGTGGAGTAGGGGCAGGCGTCTGAGAGGCTAGAAGATGTTGGAGACGACTACAGTCCTCTTCACTAAATGTGTAGGCAGGAGTGGCGATCGGATCTGAAGCCTCACCGGTGGTAGCCAAGCGAGCTTTGGGTCGAGTAGGTGGTTGGCTTCCAGGAGGACAGTTTGGCCTTACCCATTTTGTGTGACCCGGTTCCTTACAATAGTGACAAACAATACCACCACCCCGTCCAATACCCTTAATGTGGGTCATATGAGAGCCTCGACCAATACCTTTACTAGTAGATGTATACATGGTTGATGTATCAGTAGGAGTAGGAGTTAGAGTTGCATCAGGACCATACATCTCTCGTAAAAAATGATACGTCGATGTAACGGAGGATGTAGCGGTGGGGTTGCTTAACAATAAAGGTCGAGCGCTCGAATATTTAGGTGATAACCCGGCAATGAAGGTCATGACATCCATCTTGGTGTTTTGCTCCTCCTGTATCTTCAAATCAATAGTGGGTGGAAATATAGCGCGAAGCTCATCTTGGAATTTGGAAAACCGTGTAAAGTAATCGGTGAATGTAGAATCGCCTTGCTCAGCCCAGCCATAGGCTTGGACCGCAGAATATGCAGGAGAAAAGGACTCTTTAGCCGGAAAAGATGAAGAAAGGTGATCCCACATTTCCTTCACGGTGGAAAAGTTTTGAGCAATAGTAAGGATTTGTGGGTCCATGGCATTCCATAGAGCCATTTGGATTCCGTTATCATCAATATGCCATTCTCTGGAAATCGGATCAAGAGGTAGTTTAGTGAGATAGTCGTCTTTGTCCACACTTGTAAGACCTTTTTGGACAAAGAGACTCCACGAACCCCAATTTTTGGAGTCAAGCTTTACGGGAATGCGTAGGACAGAAAAATAGTTGATAATACCCGGGGCAATTTGATATTCAGGAGCCTTTATGTCTCCCATTGAATATGAAAGTTAGTGTACCGAACGAATACGAGCACACGAACTGAGATAGAAAACTAAAAGTCCCCGAATTGAAAAACTAACAACACAAAGAGGTGCGGAAGTGAAAAACAAGTGACCTGGAAAAAATCTGGTGACCCGGAAAACTGGTCACGCTCTCACGCGCGTGGGGAGCATTAGCAGAGCGTCGGCGGCGCGTGGGGTGGTGGTTCGGCAGCGGGTTTTCAGGTTAGGTAAAACGAGATCTTTTGGTTACAATGGTGGCAGCGGTGTGAGAAGGTGACGTCTCGAAAAAATATTTCGTGACAGAACAGAAGGTACAACGAGGCCGGAGCTCGTTTCAGATCTGGTAACGACTGGTCAGATTTGGGTTCGAATCAGGCGGCGGCTAGGGTTTGGATCGAGAGCCGTAGCTTTGATACCATGTAAAAGAGAAGGTGTTGGTAGTGAAAGAGATGTTTATTGAATGGGTAAATATTACAAAGGGGTGAACATCTATATATACAAGAGCTAAACCCTAATTGCAACCAATAAAAGGCCCATGGGCTTTAACCAACTACATGGGCTGTAACCCTAATATAATACAGCTAGCATTTACTAACAAGTGTTATTTTTCTTATTAACTTGAAGTAGGAGGTAATGGTGAAGATTACAAATTCACTTAAAAATAACCTAGTTTTATAATTGTTAAGTTTAAGTCAAACTGGAATGGATGGTCATTAAATAGTAACCCAAGATTTGGATATGTTTCATTTGCCTCACTCATAATGTTTATATAAAAATTACATAGGAATGAAAGAGAAGAACAATAAAACCAAGTGACTTCAGTGTGAAATTTGGTTATCATTCTGTATAGTTACCTATTTTATTTTCATGTTTTGCCTATTTATGTTTAATGTTGTGATGTAGGGTAAAGATGTGTTCGAGGCCTTCTATAAAAAGGATCTTGCAAAAAGGCTTCTTTTGGGAAAGAGTGCTTCTATTGATGCTGAAAATCAATGATCACCAAGGTCCAAAAACTTTTTTATTTGCCTGTTAAGCAACTTTATTTTCTGAATATTAACTAATTAGTCGTTGTTGTAGTTGAAAACCGAATGTGGTAGCCAGTTCACCAACAAGCTTGAAGGCATGTTTAAGGTATACGTGATGCTATTAATTCACATATCGGTTCATTTTGAGCATTTGGTTAATAATGCTAAAATTTGTTTTATTTTATTTTTTGGAATTTTGTAATTGTAGGACATCGGGTTATCAAAGGAGATAAATGAATCATTCAAACAGTCATCTCAAGCTAGGACAAAACTGCCCTCAGGAATTGAGCTGAGTGTTCATGTTTTAACAACCGGGTATGTTTTAGAGTAATTAAAAATCTGATTTTTGCTGCTAATTATATTAACATGGTAGTTGATCCAGTTACTGGCCTACATATCCACCAATGGATGTTCGTCTGCCACATGAACTGAATGTTTATCAGGTATGACATGAAGGAAATATGATTCTATTATATTTTTTTAACTGTTTCTGATTTTATAATAATTTGGATGCTGTACAATGGTGCAGGATATTTTTAAAGAGTTCTACTTGAGCAAATATAGTGGTAGGCGATTGATGTGGCAAAATTCCTTAGGTCACTGTGTCTTGAAAGCAGAATTTCCAAAGGGAAAAAAAGAATTAGCGGTTTCTTTATTTCAGGTTTGTCTCCATCTCTGATCTTGTATAGCTAGGCAGGTCATTGGGTCAGGCATGTTGAATAATGGGAACGAGCTGGGCCTGTGCTCGACTAGGCTCCTTTAGACCTTTACTTACAAGAGCTCGAGCTCGAGCTTGGCTCATGAATAGTTTTCACAAGCTTGAGCTTGAGCTTGGCTTGTTTCTTTAGTAATTAATGTATAAAATTAAATTATGTTTTGTATATATTTTAATTTTTTAGTTATTTTATACACAACTAATATATATTATTTAGTTACTTTTATCATAACCTTGTGTATAATAATAGTTATTATATGAAGCTCGGGCTCAAGCTGCTTGTTATTAGTCTCAGGCTCATTTAAGCTCGTCTTGATTTGAGCTTTTAGCGAGCCGATCTTGAGCAGCTCACGCATGGCTTGGCTTGTTTACAACTTAAAACATGATTTTGATACCGATTCCACGGCTTTACTCAAATGGCTCAAGAACAATTGGTCATAATCAAAATAACCCGAACCGAAATATTCGGTTGACAAGCTTCACGCTTACAATTAACTTTTATTAAACATAAACAACTAATTAAACAAGAAACCTAATAGCACTATTTATACTAAAACAATAAAAAGATAAACTTAGAATTTGAAATTTGAACAAATAGAAAAAGATAAATAAAATTTAGATTTTAAATAAGATGCTCCCGCATCATACTCCCGCTCTTGAAAAAAACTCGTCCTCGAGTTTTACCTTCAGACCAAAGCCACCTGGATCAAATGAAACATCTACGCGGTCCTTATTTATTATCATCACGACCGACCTAAATAACTTAACTTCACGGTTTTTCTCACCCGGTTCCAAACCCGTACCTCCTGGGTCAAATGAAGCATTGGACCATCTTCTGTTTACTTTCGACTTAACACCAATCGGCTTACTATTATTCCTATCCACCAGAAGTTGATCACCATCTTGTTTTCCCCTAAACCCAACACAAGTCACTTGTGAGAACTCATGCATGCCACGTTTATTTGAGCACTCAAGATCCATGCATGTACCAATATTAGGACCTACCATATTTGAAAAAGAATGGTTCTCCTTTTGATTTGGTTTATCCACAAATTGATCAACCACTTTACTATCATTATTTTGAAATTTAAAAACTAAAGGACATCCCAAAATTTGCGACTCCCCCGACCGAATTTCGGTGACCAACAAATCCACTTCGACCAACCCTTTCCCACCGGAAGCCAACGTGTTCCTACTGGAAACCACCGTAGTACTGTTTTCTTCCGAGGGAACTCTAACAAATTCTTCATTCCTTCTCTTCTCTCTATCATCTTCTTGATCGATAATGCCATTAATAGCTCGTTGCACCCACAAATACTCATCTCATCATGGTGCATCCCATCTTCATCAAACTTGGGTCCATCTTTCGATACACCCACTGGATAGGTTGGTTCATAGAACCTGTTTGGATGACGGCTAAACGGCTGCTGCTCTCCATCGTCACCTTCGTCCCCGACGACGGTGCTCGACTCGGTTTCCGCTTGGCATGTATCCTGTCACAACTCGAGGTGCCGGATCCTTCATCGGAGCCGTTTAATCTCTTGTTGCAACTCTAGATCTCGGACTCGTCGCTTGAGTCGTTTGATCTCGTACTCCCATGGGTAGGATAGACTCCATCGCTGCCTCGGGCGGCGAATCTGCGAGTAGGACGTCTATCTTCTCCACAAGCACGTGAACCACCAATGTTCTTGTCGATGCCTCTGTCGGCGACTCTTCGAACAAGGAAACACTCGCCTTCACGTAGAACCATTTGAACAACCAAAGCTCTGATACCAAATGATAACGATTCCACGGCTTTACTCAAATGGCTCAAGAACAATTCATCATAATCAAAATAACCCGAACTGAAATATTCGGTTGACAAGCTTCACGCTTACAATTAACTTTTATTAAACATAAACGACTAATTAAACAAGAAACCTAATAGCACTATTTATACTAAAACAATAAAAAGATAAACTTAGAATTTGAAATTTGAACAAATAGAAAAAGATAAATAAAATTTTGATTTTAAATAAGATGCTCCCGCATCAGATTTACTCAAGTTTTTATTTCAGACAGTTGTTTTGATGTTGTTCAACGATGCACAAACGCTTAGTTTTCAAGATATTAAAGATGCTACTAGCATTGAGGACAAGGAACTAAGGAGAACTCTGCAGTCACTTGCTTGTGGAAAAGTCCGCGTCCTTCAAAAGGTTTTTATAGTTTTTAATATTAATTTTAAATTAAAATCAGTTAAATTTAGTTTTGTTACAATTCTTCTGTTTACTCAGATACCGAAGCGTAGGGAAGTGGATGATAATGATTCATTCATGTTCAATGACGGGTTTACTGCTCCTCTTTATTGTGTAAAGGTGAGACGACCGAATAAGAAATTGTATAAACAATTGATTGATTTTTGTTTACGCAATTAAATTTGACATTATAAAATGTGTTTACAGGTTAATGCTATCCAGTTAAAGGAAACTGTTGAAGAAAATGCAAGCACTACCGAGAGAGTGTTCCAACATCGTCAATATCAGGTATATTTCTCTGTTAGAATACACACACATACGGTTTATGAGATCATAATGCATTACAAATTACTGGGATATATTGCAGGTTGATGCTGCTATTGTTCGGATAATGAAAACTAGGAAAATTCTGAGTCACACACTTCTGATAACCGAACTCTTCCAGCAGGTAATGATTTTCTAAAAGTTGAAATCATTTCTTTTCTACAGATCTGAGCCTAATGTAGGTTAAAAAATGTGTTATTTTTTTGGGACAGCTTAAGTTTCCTATAAAACCAGTTGACTTAAAGAAGAGGATTGAAAGCCTAATTGACAGGGAGTATTTGGAGAGAGATAGGAACAATCCTCAAATATACAATTACTTAGCTTGAAAATCAAGTTAATTTATGTAAAGTGATAGCTTTTGGTTTCATTGCCGAAAAGTTTTTGTTTTTATGTTCCAGTATCTTCAAGCACACTTTTAGTTAACCCGACCCGAGAAATGATCAGTTAAGTTAAACAAAAATCAGTTAGATCACCGTTGTAACTTGTAAGTGGTCGTACAACTTCTACATGATCACATACAACAATAGCTGCTCATAATGAGACTTTAACATGTCTTTATGGACCTAAACTTGACCACACAAGATATCCATCTTGCCAATTTAGCATTCTACTCGGTACACTAATTCACACAAGTTATTAAATTCATTCAAATCACATAAGATTTTACATATAATTTAGACTTATAATCATGTAATACTTAATTTTTGTTTGTAAAACCTTTGATTTATTGATTTCCCATTCTAGCTCATAGACTTCTTGAAATTAACATGCATTATGTCAAATATGTATTTTTTTAATGGATGAACACGCATTACAACATATTGTCTATCTTTGTATTTTCAAAATATGAACACATTGCAACATATGGACAATATAACTAATTATGACCTTTATGGCTTTACATGTTATTAAGATTCACTTCCTGTCACTTTTTAATACATATGATTGGTTTATCCCAAGTTTTGAGTCATTTGATACTAAAGTTGTAAACATTTACGTTTATTTGCTTCCAATTGTATACTAAACATGCTCAACATTGACCATTTAGCCAATAATATCATCAATTATCACCAATCAGGTTCTTTAGAACCATTTCGTGATTGAAACACCATACATATGAACTATTTGACATTTCCACTAGTATTTGATTAGGTAAACACGTGTAATTAAAAGTCCCAATGAGTTTGACCTTACACCAAGTTAGGTCAACTTCTCAAAATTCTGGTTACCATTACATGAGTTTGACCTTATCATCAACAATGATAATGAATGATTCCAAAAATATATATTCGTCTAAAGAGATGTTCACCAAATCACGCCAAGATTTTTCCATTACTACCTAACTAGGAAATTTCCTAAATACATCAATTTAATATATTTAAAATAAGGAAAATTGGATTTCAATAATCCCAACTTAATGCAGTTGGCTGATAATAATCCCAACTTTGAAAGTAGCTGTCACTGGTCCCAACTTTCACACTATTTATTTTCATTGGACCTCCGTTAAAAAAAACTTAACGACGTTATGTTTTTTTCCAAATTTCAAACTGATATTTTTAGGGCTTTTGATCGGAATGAGAATACGAGTCGATTGATGTAAAACTTACTTCCAAACGGTGGTCCAAACGACTAAAGGATGCTTCAATTTCGGTGTTTAAACATTTAATTAACAAAAATCAAGTTGTTTGAAGCGTCGTTTCGAGTTAAGTTTTACATCAATCGACTCGTATTTTCATTCCGATCAAAAGCCCTAAAATATCAGTTTGAAATTTGGAAAAAAAACATAACGTCGTTAAGTTTTTTTTAACGGAGGTCCAATGAAAATAAATAGTGTGAAAGTTGAGATCAGTGACAGCTACTTTCAAAGTTGGGATTATTATCAGCCAACTGCATTAAATTGGGATTATTAAAATCCAATTTTCCTTAAAATATAAACAAATATGGCGGAAAAAAAACACGCGCGTTGCAGTTGCCAACTGATATGAATTTGTTGATTTTGGATTCGAGGGACGGAAAAAAGTCATAAAAAAACTTGCGCGCCGCGTTTGCGAACTAACGTGAATTCGGTTAGAATCTACGTTGTCGGCACTAAATTGTACACAAAAAACCATATGTTGTGGTAGCGAATTGATACGAGTTCAGTTGGTAGCAGGTTACGACACCGAAATTAAAGCAATAAGTTAATTCGTTCACATTTTAAATACAATAAATTAACGTATTTACATAAAAAAAACCGTGGCGAAAACCACAAATATACGCGTTGTGGCCACGGCCTGACGCGAATTCGTCCGGAATCGACGGACAAAAAAAACTCGCGGAGGAAAATAGGTTGCGACCAGGAGCTGACGCGAATTTTGTCACACCCCGACCAAAGGCGGCGGAACATGCCGGGGTGCAACGTGATTAGACAAATACACAAGACATTATTTAAAGTGACAATATTTAATCAACTCATTTATTTCACACAAACAAATTGAATACAAGTAACAATTATATTATTCGTTTTACTAATATCCTAAAGGTCTTGGTAACGTTCTCATCAAGTTCTCGAGTCAACAAAAGTCAAACCTGTAACATTTCATAAAATAAAGTTGTCAACACAAAGGTTGGTGAGCAATTCATAAGTTTGAGCATATAAGTATATAGTAATAAAGAGCCATAAAACTTGTATACAAAACAATAAATAAAAGCTATAAATTTGGATAAAATAGTTATCGCTAACAAGTTAGCGACACCCAACTATAAGGGGTTGCCAAATAGTTTAGGATTTTATAGACAGTTGCTAAACACATTAGCACCACCTAGCTACAAGGGGTTTCCAAGTAGTCTAGGATTTAATAGTTATCGTTAATTGCATTACGTTAACGACACCTTGCTAAGAGGGGTTGCCAAATGGTCTAGGATTTATAGTTCCACCATCCAAAAGCGATAAACACAAAGGCAAATAAGCATGTAAGCATAGAACACCAAATCCAGCAATTATTTAGGTAAAGTATACAATCACGTTTGTGGGTTTAAGATTCAAGTAAATAAAGCATTTAGTTTGATAGGTATGAAATGTCACCCCAAAACGAAAGATGGAAAAAGGGGTATGAAAGTACTCACCTCGACTGATGAACTGAAAAATAAATAGATAAATAAATGAAGCTCGAACGGTAAACGAAATATCCGACTTGAAACGATAAACACCTTAGCTAAAATAAATAACGTAATATATATTAATGAACTTGAAACCATAATGAAATTATATTGGAAACATTGGACGAGAAGGTTCGGTTGTAAATCGGATTATCGGTTAATTTGTTAATGGTTAGGGACTCGTACTTAAATGACAATTAAAATAAAATAATATTATTTTATTGAGCTTTTAAATAATTAACCAATATTAAATATAAGCAAGACGGGTTTAGAAGGGTTTGATTTTTATAAAAAGAAAGAATTGATAATAAAGTTTATAATAATATTATTAATGATAATAATAATTCTAAAAAGATATGATATATATATATATATATATGTATAAGATAAAGATGTTAATAAAAATAATTATTTTTAATAATACTAGTATAGTATAATAATTATAACAATAATTATTATTAATAATACTAATAATGATAGTAAAGAATAAAATCTTGGTATAAATTTTAAGGTGTTGTTGATAAGAATAGTAATAATAATAAGTAATTATATTGATAATAAATAATGATACTATACTCGATGTCGGTTCGATTTTTAAACGAGTTCACAAAATAACTATATTAATATTATTGCTAGTAATTAATGATAAAGTATGATTTTTAATAGATAATAATAATAATATGACCTTTAATAATATTAATAACAATTTTAATATTTATAATAATAATAATAATATAATAATCTTGTTAATAATAGTTTTAACTTCAATGTTAATAATAATAATGATAATAATAGTAATATTAATAATAAATACCTATAATAGTAAACTTAACATATTAATACTAATAATAGTTTTTATGTAGTAATGTTAGTATTAATAGTAATACAATTTGTTAAATATAAAAATAACACCGAAACCGGACTAGGATTAGACTCGAACCCGAGACCTCTGGTTTAATAATTAACGTACAGATCAACCGAACCAAAATAACGATTGTTAACTTAAACCCATAAGGAAAATTATATCCATTACCCGGCTGTTGGTCTTTTACCCAAAATCAAACCAACTCGATACTCATCCGGCTCGTTTCAAAGAATATAACCGATAACTAATCCGATTACTAAAAATTTAAATTTGATAATTGATATAAGAAAACTAATAACACTAAAACCTGAAATTTCTTTTCCTATAAAACGTGTATATACTCGTGGCTCTACATCGGGAAGAACCCGAGTTAAACCTGCCGGAGACAAGGGCAGCGACAAGGGAGAGAGAGGGAAACGGAGGGAGAGAAACAGAGAGAGATCGACGCAACAAAGAGAGAAGGAGAGAGCTGCGGCGGAGCGAATCACAGCGGCCGGAATTCCGGTCGCCGAAAAAACGCAAAAGAAGAGAGAACGAGGGGGGGTTCTGCGGTGCTACCGGGTCAGGGGGGAAAGGGGCTGCAGGAAGTTCGGGGTCGCCGGAAACGGCTAGGAGGAGTGGTGGCGGCTGGGCATGTTTGTTAGGGTTAGGGTTTGGAGGCCGGTGGTGGTGCGTCAGGGTTCGTCGGAGGTGGCTGGGGGCGGCGGCGGCTGGAAATCGACGCCGGAAAGGAGGTAGAAGATGAGGGGGGCGATGATGATAATAATGTTAGGGTTAGGTTAATCTTTTCTTTTTATATGCATCACATATTTCTAAAACTGGCCCCTCAAGTTTCAATCGTTGTTTAACACGAGATTAAAGGTTCTCAAGAGCTTATAACGAGTTTACAAAAATCAGTTTGAATCCCTTTTGTTCTTTAACGACACTATAATATGACAAAACATCGATTTATTGGTGATCGAAATATATAATATAATATAATATAATATTGTATAATAAATAAATAAAGTTCTAAAAATGTTGAGTCGGGTTCCGTAATAAAAGTTTACAAAACGAAAACAACTCGAGACCCGAATTTGACGGATGTCACAAATTTGGCTAGAATCATTTGATGGTATCGACGGTAAACAAAATCCGTGTTTTACGACGGCGAACCGACACGAATTTAGGAAAAAAAATTAAAAGCAAATACAAAAGCCGACCAACCACGTGAGGCAGCGTAGATCAAATCAAGTGGTTGCGTCACCAAACCTCTTAATTCTTATATATAATAATAATAATATCCTCAATTCATTCATGGTCCCCATCCAGATTATTACTCATTAAGCTTATTCTCCCCTTGAAGATGGTTAATTTTCCAAGATGCAGCCAATTGTAATCGTTTTCTTCTTGGTTTCACTTTCCACCATGTTCTCACAATACACACTAAGGGGGTGTTTGTTTTTTCTTCAAACATCTTCAAGGGAGCTTATGTCTGCAGGCGCGCAGACGTCACCCTTGAAGACTGTTTGTTTTTTTTTTTTAAACAGATCTGAACACATCTTATTCCCTCTTCAAAAATAAGACACGGATCTCTTTCTTATAACATCTTCACAGAACCCTACTCCCTCTTCTCCTCCGACCAGGTACGCACACTTTATATTCAGCGGGATTATTTCATCTTCTCTCTCACTCTCGATCTTCTCCGATTCTCTCCTTCCCTCCGACGAACACCACAGCGTCTGGAGTTTCTCCCTCTTTCCCTCCACCAAACAACACCACCGTTGCTTAATTCCAACGTCAACCACCGCAGCTGCTTTATTCCGACGACAACCTCGGGAGATGTTTCGTCACCAAACTACAAGTAAGTCCCATATTTGGAGGTTTTAGCCAATACATGTTAATTTAGGCATAATAGATGTTAATATTTCGGATTTTAGGTTTATTACCTGTTAATTTTGTGGTTTTTAGGTATAATACTTGTTAATTTTTTGGTTTTTAGGTTCTGTACATGTTAATTTTGTGGTTTTTAGGTTTAATACATGTTAAGTTTTTGGGTTTTAGGTTCTGTACATGTTAATTATGTCGATTTTAGGTTTATACCTGTTAATTTTGTGGCTTTTAGGTATAATACATGTTAATTTTTTGGTTTTTAGGTTTTGTACATGTTAATTATGTGGTTATTATGTGTAATACATGTTAATTTTGTGGATTGTTGGTACAATACATGTTAATTTGTAATTTTAGTCTAAACCGAACCCGAATTCGAGCCCAGATTTTGTGTTTGTGTGTATATGATGTATGTTGTATTGTTTAATAAACGAGCCTATGTACAGTTTGTGTATATATAATAATAATAGTCTAAGTGAGCCGAACCTGAGCAACGGTTGGTTCTGCTCGAGGCCCACTCGTTTAGCTAATATCTGAATCCGAACTGGAATTCTGTTGTCATTTTAGTCCCTACATATTGCATTTTGAACGGGAAATCAGTGATGAGGTAATGAATCTAGGTGTTTTGTTGTCATAATTTACTCGAACTTACAATTATATTAATTAGATATGGGAAGTAAAAAAAGGCAGTAAGCATTCCTTAGCAGTTGCAAGATAGAAGTGGGAGATGTAGAAGTTGCAGCAGCAGGTTGTGGTTAAACGAGCCGAGCTCGAGCCTGCTCGAGCTCGGTCTCGGCTTATTCCTCTTGTTCAAAAAGGCTTATCACTGTAAGTTCTTTTATATAGTTTTTAACATTTACTTGATGATGTAAGTAATATGAAAATTTTATATTGTTTAATGTGATTCAATTACAGATACAAACAACGGTTTATTGCATAATTACCTCCTTCCCGTCGTGCTTCTGCTGACTTCACAAGACCTGTGTTTACAGCCACAGGGTTTTACTTATGTGCAAAAAAGCATAAGGTATGACAACTTTGTAATTAGAAATATAAATGACTTCTATCTTGTGAGATAAGTTTGACAGTTATGCAGACAGTATCAGCTTATAAAAACAAACAGTCTTATATTTTCAGCTTGCAGATCTTCAGACCACATCTTCAGTTGCAGACATGAAAACAGATGAAATCAGCTTGCAGTCAGTTTATGTCTGCAAAAACAAACAGCACCTAACACACTAGATTTTGTGATATGATATGCATGTCTTGTTGCCTCATTACCAAGTCTTTAACCAAGTTATATCACCTATCCAATTTTAACCCCTATAGTTTCATTATAACAGAGTTTCACCGATTTAAAATGTCACTAACAATCTCAAAATAAGAAGTCTTACTTGAATCAAACCAACACAACCAAATCAAAATCAATAAATACTGTCTTATTGCACAACTCACATAAGTCTTCTATTTTCATATAATATACCCCAAATTGGAATCTTAATTAATTGATAGTGTTTTAAAGTGGTTGGTTATGACATATCAAAATCTTTTAAGACCGCAACCCATCTTGACACCTCTAGTTTTTATGATTGCTGCAATTGCGTTTTCAGACGTTGATGGATAATCAAAATGCTT
Organism: Bidens hawaiensis; assembly: GCF_021521415.1. NCBI lineage: Eukaryota > Viridiplantae > Streptophyta > Magnoliopsida > Asterales > Asteraceae > Bidens > Bidens hawaiensis. The sequence goes on from NW_027493539.1 coordinate 294,490, forward strand.
GCTCATATAGTTTCAAATCGATCGACTATAAACCGGAACTAAATTGTTAGTAACCCAATATGGTTCTCAATATTAGTATTCCAAATTTTCCAAAAGAAAACATGTATTGGAATATATTATTTAGGGTATTTCATTTGGCTCCGTTATTCAGAAAACTTATGTGAGGTAAAATCACTATTCATCCATGTTAGGATCTTTGATACCTCAAGTACAACTTCTCAATGCATCATGATACTTTATTTGTTTTTTAATATACTATCAAAGGGAAACCTTTGGATCAAGACAAAAATATGTATTTGTCATTGTAGAACATGTCTAATATGCTATCATATGATCATATCATAGTAATATTAATCAATACCAATAAAACTATGATAAGATAAAAAATAATATGTAAATTCAAATAATAATATTAGTATAAATATGTCTTGAATAGTTATTCTTCTGTACTTTATGTTCTTTCTCAATCTATATGTTCTGGTCACAACTTTAGTCCAGGTTGTAATAACACACCGCTATGTAGGTGACAACTTATGTTGTACCTCGAGTAATTAATGTGTGGGTTCGCGATAACTAAGGGTGCAAACGAGCCGAGCTGTTCGCGAGCTACTCGAGATCGGCTCTTGAAAAAGATCGATTGAGCTGACCTTAATCGAGTCCGAGTCCGAGTCCGAGCCCAAGATTCACTTATCGAGCTCGAGCCAGCTCGCAAGCTTAAACAAGCATGTCATTAATATATTTTTTTAATATATATATATAATTACTTATTAATATATATTATTTTATACATAAAATTATAATTGAAAAAAGGTATATACAAAAATAATTAAAAATATATAAAAAATATAATTAACAAATAGTAAATGAGCCGAGCCCGAATTAAGCTCGAGCTTAAAAATTCAACTCACCAGCCGAGCTCAAGCTCCGTGTAAGTTAAACGAGCCGAGCTCGAGCCTAGTCGAGCTCGGGCTCGTTTGCACCCTAGCGATAACGTTTCCATTTAAGAATTTTTAACGGTTTTACGCAACGCAAGGGTTTTAATACTAGTTTGACCTAAATATCATCATATCATTTTGACTTTGGAAAGTCAAGTCAAAATGAAAACACAAAATCTAAAGAGTGAATATCCAATCATACACCAATCCTTCAATTTCACCAACAAATCTCAACACAACACCAACAATTATATATAAAAAAAAACTTAAGCAACACGTACTAGATCTGAGTGAGCGAATTGATTTAACAATCAGACGACTTTGACGGAAGTAGAAGAAGTGGAATCAACAGCGTTGTGATCTGCAGGCGTAGGGTTTGGATTAAGCGGTAGACGAGGATCATCATCGTCTGGATCGTAATCGGGATTCAGGTTACGATCGATTGCTGCACGGCCGGTCTCGAGGCAGGGTTTGCAGGCGATCTCGATGGTGATCCAACCTAACGCCAGACCGGCTATTGCTATCAGTGATGCTGTTAATGCCCCCATTGACGAACAAGATGAATTAACTCTTGAGTAAATTTAGACAGTGTTGTTGGTCATGCAGAAGGACTGATTGATTGTAGGTTTAAGGACCGGTTGGTTCAAAACTAGAATATTTTATTATTATTACTAGGATAACAGTTGATGTGTTACACACGGCTTGAAAATAGATAAATAATAAAATAAATATGGACAATCATAAAATTTTATAAATAGACAACCATATATTAACATTAGGATGGTCTAAACAAAATATTAGACAGTCAAATAAAAAGTTAATAGTTACACAAACTTGTCTATATTAGCAAAGTTATGAAAATATTTAAATCGTATTATCCCTGTATGAACTTCAAAATTTTCCGTCCAAAAACAAAAGCATTTTGCTATAAAACCCGAAAAACAAAACAAACCATGCAACCTGATTAATTAAGTATTAAACTAAAATGTTAATGTATTTCATAATGAGTTTATGCTAACATTAATATCTAGAAGATTATGTAAAACTAAAAACAAAATATGTGAATGTAATAATTACCATATAAATATAAACAATCATAAAATTTCACAAGAAAACATTTAGAAAATCATAAAATTTAACATAACTTTATAAACACAATCTTATAGTAACTGTAATATTTATTACTCTAAGATAGTACCCGTGTTTATTTGCCCATTAATTTAAAACATTTATTATAAACCATGTTTGAATTAAATATTACCATCTTGAAAAACATTTATCACTAACTTTATTTTCCAAATTCAAATGTGTCATTTCTTTTATAACATTAGTAACTTTTAAGTGATCCAAATCTCTTAAAAGAAACAGATCATTGGATTTCAATATTGATTTATAATAGTACCCGTGTTATACACGGTGGAACATATTTAAAAACATGATATATATGTAACATCATATAAATTTAATAAATGCAAATGTTGTAATTATAAAAAATGATACTTTAACATGAATTATAAGACATCATAATTTATTTGAATCAAATACAAAACATATAAAGACTAACAAAGATAAACGAAAAGTTAAAATATTTTATAACTTTTATCATTAGTACAATAATGTAACATCCTAAAATTTATAATGTGAATGAAGGAAGTTATGTTTAGTGATTTCGCGTAATTAATGTCGGGTAAGGAGCGGATCATGGACTTGGATTAATTGAGATGGGTTAAATGAGAATGGGCCTTAGGTCCATGGGATTTAAGGGATATAAATATCCCCTAAACCCAAAAATATCTTTCATTCCATCACACTCCAAAAAAAAAAAAAGAGGAAAAACACACACACACACCTCACACAACTTCGCCGGTGGCCGAAGAGAGGGGCGGCAGATCCGAGAGAGAGAGATTAGTTGTGGCTAACAAGTAAACAAGATCCAAACAAGCTCAAAAAGGTATGATTCTTGATCTTTGAAGTTTAAAGATCCAAGCTTTTTAGTGTATAAACGACCGAAAATGGTCGGGAAGAGTAGTGGGTGATATTGAACCATAGCAAGGGTGTTAAAATCGCTCGAAATTCTGTTCAGAAACTAAAACAGCGGCTGATCTGGGCAACTTCGCCTGCAACTGGGCAACTTCGCCTTCAAAGCGATAACTTCGCCTACAAGTTAAGTTCGCCTGATGAACTTCGTCTGCAAGCTAAGTTCGCCTGATGACAACTTCGCCTAAAGCCAAGTTCGCCTGACGGCAACTTCGCTGTAAAGCTAAGTTCGCCTAGCTGGTAACTTCGCCTAAAGCCAAGTTCGCCTAATTGGTAACATCGCCTAAAGCCAAGTTCGCCTGATGATAACTTCGCCTAGAGCTAAGTTCGCCTGAGGTTTAACTTCGCCTAAAGCCAAGTTCGCCTGATAACTTCGCCTAAAGCTAAGTTCGCCTAAGGTTTAACTTCGCTTAAAGTCAAGTTCGATTAGAAAATAAATTAAAAATCTAATGAAAAATGTGTTAAGACATTTAATGGAAATAAAATTTTTCCAAGCTGACCTGGCAGCTCGACCCCAGCCAGGGGCTCTGCCCCTTGGACCCTGATAGGGGCTGCCGCCCCCAGACCCCGCTGCCAGGGGCGCTGCCCCCGGACCCCCGTTCGTTGTGGGTCATATAAAGATAGAAATACATTATGAGAAGTGATAGTTAATTGATACGTATACTTGTTATACAGTCAGCCGTGCACAACTGAAGAAAGGGATTACGATTAACGGTGAACGTAACCGTGTTCAGGTGAGTTTCTAGCCCCATTTATGTGTTATGTTTTCGGGGCTGTGTGCATACTCGATATGTTTGTTAATACGCTTATCCTAAGAGATAAGTGTATGCCTTATGTGAATGATATGATATGTATGAATGATTGCTTGATGGTACGTGAACGATCTTCGGATATTGCACGTACTGTCAGGTTGTAGCGCTTTGTATAAGGTAAGTATGATATGTATGCTTATGTGTATGAATGTGATAAAGTTAATAAAAGAAGGAAATGACGGATGTATGGTTGTATGGTTACGAAAAGGGTACCGAGCCCTAATAATACTTGAGGTATGATGTATGGTTGTATGGTAACGAAGAGGGAATCGAACCCTACTAATATTCGAGAACTAGGGAACCGAACCCTACTAGTATTCGAGGAAAGAGGGAAACCGAGCCCTAATAATACTCGAGGAAAGAGGGTACCGAGCCCTAATAATACTCGAGGAAGGAGGGTACCGAGCCCTAATAATACTCGAGGAAGGAGGGTACCGAGCCCTAATAATACTCGAGGAATGTATGGCGTAATGCTCTTTATAACGTAAGATATGAAGGTAAGTTAATACAAAAGAAAGAATGAAAGTATGAAAGTATGAAAGTATGAATGAAAGAATATAAGTTTATGTGTATTGTTTAGTGTATGATTAACTAGAACTCACTCAGCGTAGCTGACTTTTAGTATGCACGCAGGTGAGTAGGATGAGGCGGCTTGCTTGAGGAGACACGTGGCACTGAATAAGAGTCTGGCATCTGAAGACTTATGATGCTTTAATTTTAATGCTTTAATGTTGAAAGACAAAGAATGTTTGAGACTAGCTATGAATTATGTAATGTTTTATGAAAGTTTTATATTCCGCGTAAATGTTTTAATTAACTCTGATATTTAGAACTGTGTTTATGAGTAAATCCAACACGAAAGTAGGGTTACCGGTAACGGGGCCTTACAAATAATAAGCAAACACAGGAAATTAGTCTCCAAAACAATAAAACAATTCTACAATGTCGATTCAACAAAACTTTTAAATGTTGATTTAAAAGATGAACTTTATCTAAGACATTTATTACGCATTAATAACTGTAATATTTATTACTCTAAGATGGTACACGTGTTTATTTGCACATCAATTTAAATCATTTAATACAAACCATGTTTCAATTAAATATTACCATATTGAAAAACATTTATCACTAACTTCATTTTCCAAATTCAATTGTGTCATTTCTTTTTAACATTAACAAGCTTTAAGTGATCCAAATCTCTTAAAAGAAACAGATCATTGGATTCCAATATTGATTCAGGATAGTACCCGTGTTACACACGGTCCAACATATTTAAAAACATGATATATAAGTAACATCATATAAATTTAATGAAATGCAAATGTTTTATTTATAAATAAATGATACTTTTACATGAATTATAAGACATCATAACTTATTTGAATCAAATATAAAAACATATAAAGACTAACAAAGATAAATGAAAAGTTAAAATATTTATAACTTATAGCATTAGTACAATAATAAGCAAACAAAGGAAATTAGTCTCCAAATCAGTAAAACAATTCTACAATGTGGATTCAACAAAACTTTTATCTCAGTGTTGATTTAAAAGATGAACTTTATCTAAGACATTTATTACAAATCAAAAACTGTAATATTTATTACTCTAAGATAGTACCCGGGTTTATTTGCCCATCAATTTAAAACATTTATTGTAAACCATGTTTGAATTAAATATTACCATCTTGAAAAAATTATAGTTAGTAACCTACCATCTTGAAAAAAAATTAACAAACCATGTTTGAATTAAAAGGTCTAACTTTTAATTTTAAAATGTCATATTTTGACTTCAAAATGTCAACATAATATATATGCATTTTTTAAAATCCAAAATGTGTTCACTGTTTTTTCTTTTGCTTGAAGCAAACTTAATACAATTAATACAAATTAATTATTTGATTTCGGTCAAAACAAAATTAAATTCCAAATTATTATTATTGATAAATACACAATTATATGTATAAACATGCGTAAATTATGCTTCACTTAAAAAACTTTAAAAAAATTACGGTTACTATTTTCATCATTATTAGTAACTCTTAATAACATAATAATGGATTTTAAGAGAATATTTAATTAAAATGTTATAATAGTAAAAATAAATGTATGTTAATTTTTATATGGACATAATTTGTGAGTGCAAATCTTAAATTTAAAAGTACTTAAATCATGTTGATATATTTCAAGAAAGTTATATTTAGTATGTAAGTGTTATTTAAAATTTAAAACGATTTAATATGAATGGTCAAAAATAATTTAATGTGAATGGTCAAATACTTAAATCGGTCGGAAATTTATTTAATTTATAACTTCTTCATTCGGTTGTTTTAATAAATAAAGAAAGTCAAACAATATAAATTGTAATAATGAGATAATTATGTTATTATTTCGGTCAAACCATATTAAGGAATGAGTTTATAAGTATAGAAAAAAATTAAAAACTATATACAATTAGGGTAAACAAAAATAAAGAATTGAAGTTCTGAGTTGTTTTAACATTGATAACAAATTTTGAATTTGTAATAGTGTGAACGGTAACTTGTAATTTTATAACAAAAATAAAAATAATAGTCTGAATGGTAACTTTCTAAGGTAGTACTTTTTGAAATATTTAGAACAAAAAATAGTAAAAGTAATAATATACTTGTAAAATATAATTTTAATAATTTAACATAATCTGAATTATAATTTTTGGTAATTATTAAGATATGGTTATAGTCAATATAATAATGGAAAACATATATAGAAACTGTCACACCCCAACCAAAGGCGGCGGAACATGCCGGGGTGCAACGTGATTGGACAAATACACAAGACACTATTTAAAGTGACAATATTTATTCAACTCAATTTATTTCAACAAATCAATAACAACACATCTCGTTCATATAACCAAATAGCATTTATATTGTTCGTTTTACTAATACCCTAATAGTCTCGGTAACGTTTTCCATCAAGCTCTCGAGTCAACAAAAGTCAAACCTGTAACATTTCATAAAATAAAGTTTGTCAACCCAAAGGTTGGTGAGCAATTCATAAGTGTGAGCATATAAGTGTATAGTATGAAAATCCACAAAACTTGTATACAAAACAATAAATAAGAGCTATAAACTGGAGTAAATAGTTATCGCTAAACAAGTTAGCGACACCTAGCTATTGGCAATTAGTCTAGGATTTTATGACAGTTGCTAACAAGCTTACATTAGCACCACCTAGCTACAAGGGGATGCCGAGTAGTCTAGGATTTATAGTTATCGTTAATAACATACGTTAACGACACCTTGCCATTGCCAAATGGTATAGGATTTATAGTTTCACCATCCAAAAGCTGTAAACACATAGTCAAATAAGCATACAACACCAAATCGAGCAATTATTCAAGTAAGGTATACAATCACGTTTGTGGGTTTAAGATGCAAGTAATTAAAGCATTTAGTTTGATAAGTATGAAATGTCACCCCAAAACGAAAGATGGAAAAAGGGGTATGAAAGTACTCACCTCGACTGATGAACCGAGAAATAAATATATAAATAAATGAAGCTCGAACGGTAAATGAAAGATCCGACTTGAAACGATAAACACCTTAGCTAAAATAAATAACGTAATATATATTAATGAACTTGAAACCATAATGAAATTATATTGGAAACATTGGACGAGAAGGTTCGGTTGTAAATCGGATTATCGGTTAATTTGTTAATGATTAGGGACTCGTACATAATTAATAATAAAATATTATTTTATTGGGCTTTGAAATAGCTAAACCAATATTAAAAGAAAAAGACGGGTTTAAATCACGAGTTCGGTTTTATGAAAATGAATTTATAATGAAGCTTATAATAATATTATTTATGATGATGATAGTAATGATAATAATAATTTTAAAAAGAAGTGTTTCATATATAGATATATAGATATGTACGATATGACGTAACGTAATAACCGTACTTATTATTAATAATACTAATAATAATAGTTAAAGAATAAAGATCTTAATATTAATTAAAATGTTGTTGGTAAAAATAATAATTATAATAATAATTATTGATAGTAAATAATGATATTATACTCGATGTCGGTTTGATTTCCAAACGAATTCATAATATACTATAATGATATTATTGCTAGTAATTAATGATAAAATATGATTTTTAACAGATAATAATAATATGACATTTAATAATATTAATAACAATTTTAATATTTATAATAATAATAATAATCTTGTTAATAATAGTTTTAACTTCAATATTTATAATAATAATGGTAATAATAATATTAATAATAAATACCTATAATAGTAAACTCAACATATTAATACTAATAATAGTTTTTATGTAGTAATATTAGTACTAATAATAACCCTTATTTGTTAAGTATAAGATTAATACCAAAATCGGTCTAGGATGAGACGTGAACCCGAGTCTCTAGTTTAATGACTAACGTATAACCCAAAACGAAACCAAGATAACAATTGTCAATTAAACCCATAAGAAACTTAATATATATATTATCCGATCGTTCACCTTTTACCCGATTCAAAACAACTCAATACCCAAATTAACCCTTTTCAAATTATATGACCAACAATATAACCGATTTTTAACGGTTTAAAACCGACAATCTCTATACGAATACAACAATACTAAAACTCGAATTAATTTTACCTATTATATGTTCACGAGTCGTGGTTCTGTTTCGGGAAGGAACCGAGTCGAGACTGCCAGAGATTTGAAGACGACAGCCGGAGAGGGAGAGAGAGCAGGGAGAGAGAGAGAGAGAGAGAGAGCTGCCGTGAGAGAGGGAGAGAGACACGGCGGGAGAGAGAAAGAGAAAGAGGGTGCCGAGAGAGAGAGAGAGAGACACGACGAGAGAGAGAAAGACAAGCACCGCGTCCACGGCGGAGCTAGGGGGTCGCCGGAAAAACAAACCGGAGGGGAAATAGGGCTGCCGGAACGCGAGGGGTGGTGGTGTTGGCCGGCAAAGGTGGCTACGGAGATGGAAACAAGGGTTGCGGCTGGGGTTGGTGCGTCGGAGGGGTGGCCGGCAGGGGTGGTGCTCGCCGGATACGGCGAATGCGGCTGTGTTGTGTTTCTGTGTGTTGGAGGTGATGGCCGGAGGTGGGGTTGGTGCACGCCTGAGGTCCGATGTCGCCGGAAAACGGCAAGAATGGAAGGGGGCGGCTGGTGATAAATGGTAGGTTTAGGGTTTGTGTTGGTTTATAGTTAATATATATATATATATATATATGTATTACATATTTTCAGAACAGGTCCTCCAAGTTTGGTATTTTGTTTAAAACAAGTTTAAAAGTTCTCAAAGTCTATAACAACTTAACGAAAATCATTTCGAACCATTTATGTTTTTTTTCTTAACGACACTATAATATGACGAACACCGATTTATTTATGATCGAGGGATATAATAATATTATATGATAATTAAATAAGGTTCTAAATTGTTGAGTTGAGTTCACGTATTAAAAGTTTACAAAAACAAACATAAATCGAGATTCGCATTTTGACGAATGTCACAGAAACAATTATGTTTGATAAACAATTATTATGGACATTAAATAAGAATTCAAATTTAAATTATATACAAAAAATGTAGAGAAATACTACAAAGAAAATCGAGACCTTCATTTAATTGTTTACGTAAATTAGTAAACTTATTATTATCTACCCATAATTAAATTCCAATTTATTATTATTGATAAATACACAATTATATGTATAAACATTCATAAATTATGCTTGACTTAAAGACCATTAAAAATTTACGGTTACTATTTTCAACATTATTAGTAACTCTTAATAACATAATAATGGATTGTAAGAGAATATTAACTTGTATAAAAAATATACAAGATTAACTTATTTACCTGATGGTCAAAAAATATTCAAATCAACTTTAATATTAACTTAAATATTTTCGAATACCAAATTAACTTAAATATTTTTGAATTGCTTATCATAATATAAGTCGAAACATTTAGAACTATATTTGAATTTGTTACTTTTGTTGTATTTGAAAAATTATACTTGCCTGGTATTATTTTTATAAAAAAAAAGAATATGGTCAAAATAGTAAATGAGGAAAGTTTTGGGACCCGTTTAAAAATTTAGAAACAAAATTGAAATTGTAAAGTATATTTTTAATAATTTTTAAATTTAACATAATCTGTGAAAGTAAATTTAATATTGATAAATAAAAGGGAAAGTCAAAATAAGCATAAACATTATTTATAAATTCAAATTTAAATTAGTCAAATAATTAGTATGGACATTAATTAGGAAGTCAAATTCACTGATATAGTCAAAATAATTCTATGTATGTGTAAATTTTTATTGTATAATTAACATTGATATGATCAAAATAGTAAATGAGGAAACAAATGAACTTAATTTGTAAAATCGGTCTATTAATTTAATAATTAAGGAAACAAATTGTGTATGAAATTTGAATGGAATAAGTTGTATTAATCAACAAAATTAAGAAATAGTTACTTGAGAAAGTCAATGTATATAAAATGAGAATTCCGTTATGACAATAAAGGGTATTTTAATTTGTTACGTTTGTTGTATTTAAAAAATTATATTTGCCTTAACTATTGATATTATTTTTTTAACAAAAATAATATGGTCAAACAATTGATAAATAAAAGGGAAAGTCAAAATAAGCTTAAACATTAATTATAAATTCAAATTTAAATTAGTTAAACAATTAGTATTGACATTAATTAGGAGACAAGTTGAAATTTAAATTATAAAGTAGGAAAGTAAATGTATATAATCATGAGAATTCCGTTATAACCATAAAGCAGGAGTCAAAGAAAATAATTGGAATTAATGGAATAGTTAATTGTGTAATTTATTAAGGAGACGGAAAACAAAATATACATCCAGGTTATGAAGTCTTGATCAATCGGGAAAGAATAATCTATACATGATTATTGACATAGGACATATAATGTACCTATTATATTGAAATATTGAAATACACGATTATTCAAAAAAAATAATCTATACATGATAAAATAATAAAAAAATGTTATGAAGTCTTGATCAATCGTGAAAGCATGCATCTATGAGTCGGACAATAACCTGAAATAATAAAATCGAAAATTAATATTTGATATTATTTTTTTTGAATTATAGTTAATAACCGGTAAAACGATATTGTGACAATGACAATCGGATGTAGGATGTTTGTGTAGAATTGAAGAAGTGAAGATCTGTTACTCTTGGCATTGACCTGAAATCAGAAAGTATAATATTAATTTTTATATTATTGAATATTTGATTTTTAATTTGTAACCGGAAAAATTGTTTGTCTTATTGAAAAAAAACAAATATGGTTTTTAACCATGCAATCTCAGATTTTGATACCGTCGATGGATGAATATAATTTTGATATAGAACATAACAACATGTCAAACAAAAAAACAGGAAAATTTTAAAAATACAAAAAAATATAAAACAATCATTGTTATAAGTATAACATATAACCGGAAAAACCTACCATCAATACTCACCGGAAAAAACGTAAACACGCCGAAAAATTGTAGACATCGTCTTTCTTTAGTTAAAACCTAAACTGATATTATTAGAAGAAACATAAAAAGATATGAGGAAACAATAACCGGAAGAAAATATATTATTGTCGGAAATACATAGATCAACAATTGGAATTTAATATATAATAGAAACTTACTGGAAAACGATTAATAAAGATATAGATATGGAGTGGCCGGAATATGGGAGAGGATGAAAGATGGTCCGGTTATTATTAGAGAAAGATAGAAATAAATGATTATGGCGAAAAATTAAGAAATGTTATTGTTTAAATATATGTTAGATGATGAGTTGGCATAATTATGAAAGGAATGGGTTAATGGGTTAAATGGATATCCAAGACCCGCGAGAAAATAAGCTTAAACGGGTTAATGGGTTAGATATTGGTTAGTTGCTGAGTTGGCATGCTTAAGAATGGTAATAGTTGACATGGCAATGAGGTGGGATCCTATGTGGACACCCTAGAATGGTGACATGTGAAAATTTCTCCTTGCTTTAATAGTATGTATAGATTATTATTGCTTTATTTTAGATAGTTAGTATAGGATTAGAAATGAAGATTTGGGCAGGAGATTACAATGTCTTAAAACCGGGTTTTATTGCAATCACGGTTGTGTTTTGGGTGTATTTTGTCATTGGGCTACCCTTGATAGTCAGGTTTTATTTTTTGGTTGTTAAACAATAAATATTGGTTAATGTTAGTGAGAAAATAAAGGGGTTGTTTCTAAACATGGCTTAATGCTTTGTTGAATCTCTTGGTATATGAACTCTTATATTAAATTTTCTTAGTTGTTTAGAGTGTGTGATTATTTAGCAAGTGTGGTAATTTTTAACACCATCTAAAACATTACATGAAAATGACACTAAAGTAATCAAGTTTTTTTGTTATGATATATAATACATACATTTGATAAAAAAAATGTTTAGTTTGAGGTGGTCTATTTTAATAACTAGGTTATCGAAAAGCATCTTTTAACTCTATCGAAGGATGATAACGTCTATCTTTGTTCACAGCTCATGAGTTAGGTCGGTTTCATCAGGCGATCCAGATCCATCAATATGATGTACCTAGTACCCTTTGACATAGAGTTTAAACGACCTAGCATATTACGCCATCTTTAGCAAGAAATATTGTTTTGAATATTCATGGTTGTTTATAGTACGTGTATGCATCAATGAGTTTTTTTTGTGTCCCCACATTGTTTTCTTCTGTCACTTTTGGATTTATCAGCCATACAATCTAACGAGATGAGAGAAAAAAAATCTAGTATCGGTTTTGAGATGAAAAAGATTGGTCAAGGGTGAAGAGCGATATGGTAGGGTGAAAAAGATCGAACGAGCTCAATGAGGAGTCAACTGAAAGCTAGCTGGTAAGAAACAATAGGGTTAGGTGAACGAATAAACCTTCGTGACTACATGCATATTTATGGTTTATCATAGATGGCTCTGATACAATGAAAGTGTCTATTAATAATATGTTTCATCTTTTTAAAAACCAATATTATAATGAAAAAAGAGGCAACTACGAGGAGCAAGAAGTGTTGTATAATTGCGTACATGGCAGATGAATTCGATCAATGATGCAAACCTGTAATCATGATTTCAATCTTGGTTTATTGAACAATTGCCTGGATCAATCTCTGAATCGTGAATCACTTTCAGATAAACCTATTTGCGGGTTACACGCAATGATTTATCGGATAATACAGAGATTTTCTGTAGTTGGAATTGAATTTTGATGTTCCATATGGATGAAGAACAAGAGAGAACCAAGTAACCGTCTGTTTTCTCTATGTGTATATATCTGATCGAGAGATATAAACCTAGGGATAACATCGATCAATATATCTATGATCAATTCCCACATGAGCCCAAAATAACCAAATATAAACCCACTTAATATTATACTTAAGCCCAAGTATAAACCGAATAACAAAGCCCAAATAACATTATTGTTAAACGAGCCCGCACTCCTGCGTCACCTAACTCGTTTAATCTCTTACGTTATTTCCTCGATCGACAAGTTAATCCAATAACACTAAAATATCCAGCAATCCTCCCCTATTTTAGTGATATCCATGATTAGCTTAACCATCATCACAGAAACGCAAACGTATGCATAAATGAAAATGTCCTACGGATTGAATTTTCATCTTAGTAAATTGCACAATCAAAATATTCGAATATCTGGGTGTCCTATGGATTGAACCCTTGCTATCCATTTGAATACTTCAAGGCAAAATACACATACGTTTATAAATCCAAATTCCACTCGACACAATATTTTACTAGCATGTGTCCTAATCCTTCAAAGAATATATCAAAGCTCAAGTCCAAAGCTTCTTGAAGCGGCTAAACTTCATATTTGTATAGGTAGTTCATTATTCTCGCACCCGCACTACAATTTATCAATGAATTATTAAGAAGCTATACTTCAACCTACTTTATCTCGCGGTCCGAACACAAACCTTGGGATGTTTATGATATTGTGTTCCAATATCTATATGACAAGCTTTCCGCATTGCATTCAACATCTAACGTTGTATTAGATGGGAATTGGGTGTCTTGACATATGATATTAATGTATGGACTTTAAACCCATCCCCATGACTGATATGTTCACGAGATCTCTTCCTAACCTTTTAATTAGATCACTAGCCAAATTATACTCATATATTACAAACCATCTGATATCACACATTGTATTGTATAACATATAACCGTTTAGACTTTCCATTATACATTTGACATAATCATCACTATCTCACCTGATAGATTTTGGTGATATCGGTTTGACCACAATAGAATTTCATAAATTCAGTTTCTTAGCCATTCAACCACTTTTATTGGTTATTGCAAATTCTAGAAACTCGCATTCCATTGTCAAGTGACGCAAATTCATTCCTTAATTACCTAAAATATGAAGCGTTCTCCAAAAGAGAATACGCATCCATTGTTACGCAGTTTGTTTACTGCTTGCCAATGTTGAGCACTAGGATAACTAGTTTATCTGCCCAAATTACCCACAACATAAATTATGTAAGTATTTGTGCTAATCATAGCATACATCTTAATAACTTTGAATACTCGAACTGTAAAATAGAATCACCTTGATTGGACAAAAACTTGATATTAGGATCTATATATAGGAGTGCTAACCGAAGAACAATCAAATTGATTGAATTTCTTCAAAACTTTCTCAATAATTAAATCGAATCATGTATACCATAATTACTCCCTTTTTATTATTATATCTAGGATAACATCAACCTCCCCCAGATCCTTTATATCAAAACTAGAATAAAATAACATCTTTGTCTAATCAATCACCCAAACCGAGTAAGATATCAAGGAATTGACCATTTCTTTTAAGAATGTATTTTTCCTTTCATTCTAAAATAATTCACATGACCTAACCTGCCATGTCACAATATATACATATAGCCTACCCTGTTTTGAAATGACTGTGACAAACAAATAGATTCAATAACATATAGAACATTAATATTTAGTTTAAATACTACATTACACAAATATTCGAATCCAACAAGGGTTCCATGTCAAGATAAAATAAATTTATCTGACCCAATAACCTGCTTAAACTCAAAAACTCTTTAAAACAACCCAAACAAGAGGTTCTTTCAATCCCTAAACCATAAAACACATAATCCAAAACAATTGTTTTTCACAAAGTAAATACAAGTCTTCAACCGGTTCAAAGTCTTCAAACCATTTCAGATCCTTGCATATATGACTCGTATCGCCCGAGTCTACCCACCATGCAAACATGTCATCCTGTACATATAGGAATAAGAAATAAACCAAAATAATTCTTCACCGAATTATTTTAGAACCAATAGACTTTTCGAGTCCAATAACAAACCCAAAGATCGAGTTCCGTTTATTTCACACCCCAAAGGGTTTTCCAATGTGTACTACCGGGGCAAATGCTTTAACAATAGTTTTATTTCATTCAAGCTATTAAGGCTATGAGGTGTGGATCTCGTTCTGCCGCTCAGTTGATGACATGGCCAGCGGCGAACACCGCCCCGGTGTTGTTGGTGCCGCCCAGCGGTAAAGTTATTGAGGGAAATTCGCCGATGAAATTGCCGCTCCATCTCTCCATTAAAGCTTGTTTTCTTTTAAATATATTTTATAACATAAGCTTGAGAATATAAATCTTGAATAAAAGGAACGATGAAAAAGTAAAGATGAAGAACAGACAGAAAATAAGTTTGGTGGATAAGGAAGGAGAATGGATGGTGAGATTTTGGTAATATTATATGTTACATATTTTTACATTTTTTAAACTTTAACACTTATTGATATTATTAAAAGAAATATAATATATAAAATTGGTTCACATATGTATACTTCGGTTTTTAGTTTTTTTAATTTTATGTTTTTCTATATTAGTTAAATCAATCTTTTTTATTAAATAGTTGGTAATGTTTTATTAATTTAAGTTATAAATGTAGTGTTATTTATATTTAATTCTTAGTTATAGTTATATATATTATTATTTTATTTAGAAAATAAGGGAAGTGGTGAATTAGTAAATTGGTGACCATTTCCATAGTATTGTAGAAGAGAGTGAAGTAGAGTAGGGTATGACATGGCAATGAGGTGACACTATAAATTAAAAAGCAAAATGACATGTACACCTCATAGTCTAAGTAAACATTATTTATTTTCCGTACACAGATATTATCCACACAAAAGTGATTTATGTTCATAATTAAATCAATCAGACCATAGTAACATGTTACTTTTATAATAACATATATTAATTAGTAAGGCTGAGGGGTGTGGGGGGCGCGAGAGGGGGCGCGAGTGGGGGCGCCAGCCAATAATATTGTGACGTGTGGCAGAGAGAGAAACTTGATAAGATGGGTGTTGGTAGTGGTGATAGCGCCCCGGGCTATGGTGTGGAGGGGCGCGAGAGGGGGCGCGAGCGGTTTATTTTTTTATTTTTTTATAAATGTATTAAAAAAACGTATTATTAAAAAAACAAGAAATTATTTAAAAAAACACAAATTTTTTTGAAAATTCATATAATAAAAAAAACATACTAAAAATTAAACAAACAATAATATTTAATAATAAAACTAATCTAATACAAGATCCTCTGGTCGCCTCGCCCACAAATGTTCAACCAACTCATGTCGAAGATCCCCGTGTATCTCACGGCTCTTGATATTTGCTATGTTATGAAGTTTTTGTTGATCACTGATTGTGGACAGTTGTGGCGGAATGTCACCTTGGTAGTTTTGGCATATAGCTTTGCCCTCGTCTTCTAACGTCATGTTGTGTAGGATAAGACACGTGTAGACGACGTCCATTATCCTCTCCCGAGTCCAATAACGTATCGGGTTCGCCAGAACATAATATTGTTTTTTTATAGCTCCAAAAGCTCTTTCAATATCTTTTCTAGCAGACTCTTGCTTCTTCGTAAAATACTTCCGTTTGTC
The DNA here is from genome assembly GCF_021521415.1 of Bidens hawaiensis. Taxonomy (NCBI): domain Eukaryota; kingdom Viridiplantae; phylum Streptophyta; class Magnoliopsida; order Asterales; family Asteraceae; genus Bidens; species Bidens hawaiensis. The sequence continues at coordinate 311,329 of NW_027493539.1, forward strand.
GGCGACTGGATCTGTAAAAGCTTGAACTAACACAGCCCATTCGTTGTAAATACCATCGACCAGATAGTACCCGTACTTGAAGAGTTCTTCATTTGCAACAAAAGATTGAGGTGGTTCAACCCCGTCGATAAGGTCGTTGATCAAATGTGACTGATCGATAACATTAAGGTCGTTATTTGACCCAGCAACACCAAAAAAAGCATGCCAAAACCAAAGATCCTGTGACACCCGCCGCCTCAAGTATGAGGGTCGGCCCTTCATGATCACCACGGTGGAACTGACCTCGCCAGGCCGTTGGACACATAGCCCATCCAACATGCGTACAATCGATGCTACCTAGCATCCCAGGAAAACCATGTTTTTCTGCGTGCACCTCATATATGCGTTGGATGTCATACGTTGTAGGTTTACGCAGATATCTCCGAGCGTAAGTCGATATGACTCCTACGTACAATATATATTAAAAAATGTAATAAATATTTAATAAAAAGTAAAATTAATGTTTTTTACCTTGGCAGAAAAAATGAAGGGATTCACGTGCAACCCTTTTCGACATCTGTAAATACTCATCCAAAGCGTCCGACGAGATGCCGTACGCTAGTTGACGGATAGCAGCCGTGCATTTTTGAAGAGGGGTAAAACCGGGAAGACCCCTAGCATCCTCCCTTTGTTGGAAAAAGGGATACCGTGCCTTCAGAGGAGTCGGAATCAGACGAGTACGACGACATTATTTTTTAAAAAAAAAATGGGACGATGGGTTGTTTGGAGATTGAAGTTGTGTTTGATATGGTAAAAATGGGTTGATTTAGGGGTATTATATAGGATTTTGTAAAGGTTTTTTTTTAAAAAGTTTGAAAGAAATGGGTAATATATAGGAAGTGTTGTATAAAGAAATGGGTAAGTTTGGTGTTTTTTGAAGTTGTGTTAAAGTGTTGTATAAAATGGGTAATATATAGTAGTAGAAAATTTTTTTTTTTTTTAAATATTAAGAGCCAACGGCTCATTTATCTTTCAAACGGCTATATTCACAAAACACCAAGCACCCTAGCGCTCAACCTGTCCCGCGAACCCCCTGGCGCCTGCCTCTTTTTCCGCTCTCGCGCCCCTCTCGCGCCCCTCTCGCGCCTCGGTGGTGTGGTGCTCGCGCCCCGGGGCGCGATCGTCTGGCCTCTTGCGCCCTTTCTAGCGCTCCACACCCCTCAGCCTAATATCATATGGAATTTTATACATATAAGCATGATGGTTAATCATATAAACATGATTGTTCAAATTGAAGATTGAATGTAGAAAGTATAAAATACATGTCTGAATGATGAGTGGATGGATGTTAATTCCACTATCTGAATAATATTCTTATTTGACCAATCATTACTCTTTTTGTTTAAGCAAGATTGAAAATATTGAAAAACTGTAACACATATTTCAATGGCCAAGATAGATGAATTGAAACCGAAGAACGAAACTGTCCGGTTACTTTCAGATACAAAACCATTATCAATTTTCGATCACACCCTTTTTAATTCCAAAATTCCCAATTTGATGCACATCCAAAACAAAAGAAAACTTCTTGTTCGCAATAAACAAGGATCTGATTGAATCCTTATATTCAATCACCAAAATCAAAAGTTTCCTATATGAAACATTATCATGATTTTGAAATAAATAATTCCTATACAACGAAATAATGATGCATGTGCCTTTTCACCCAATTTCAAAGACAGTTTGGGAACAACCAATTGAGTAATCAAGATTACCAATTCCAATCAAACCACTAAACTGCATATAAACTATATATATTAGATTCAATAAATGAAAATTTGGGTTTCACGCCATATTTAATAGTGGCATCAAAATTTGTCTACACTATATTAAAATCACGAATCAGTTCAAAATCATGAATTAAAGTCAGATATTAAAATCACCATATAATCAAAATATTCGACCACTTATCAATATGTCATCTATATATGAAAATTACTTCATCCACTTTCATCAAAATTAATTCAAACCACTGTTTAATATTTTGAAATAGTGAATCGATCAATAAAATTGAAATCAAACCCTATAGGTTTATCTTTGTTGTATAATTGCGTACCATGAAGATGAATTTGATCAATGATGCAAACCTGTAATCATGATTTCAATCTTGGTTTATTGAACAATTGCCTGGATCAATCTCTGAATCGTGAATCACTTTCAGATAAACCTATTTGCGGGTTACACGCAATGATTTATTGGATAAGACAGAGATTTTCTGTAGTTGGAATTGAATTTTGATGTTCCATATGGATGAAGAACAAGAGAGAACCAAGTAACCGTCTGTTTTCTCTGTATGTATATATCTGATCGAGAGATATAAACCTAGGGATAACATCGATCAATATATCTATGATCAATTCCCACATGAGCCCAAAATAACCAAATATAAACCCACTTAATATTATACTTAAGCCCAAGTATAAAGCCGAATAACAAAGCCCAAATAACATTATTGTTAAACGAGCCCGCACTCCCTCGTCACCTAACTCGTTTAATCTCTTACGTTATTTCCTCGATCGACAAGTTAATCCAATAACACTAAAATATCCAACAAGAAGCCCAACAGTACAAACAACCAGTAACAAAAAAACAAATACAAGGTCTGAACTACATAAGAAAATTCTCAAAATTAAATTGCACTAATTATATCACTACAAGTACAAACTTTTGTTCATATGCTTGAGCCATAAGAATGAAGTTGTTTTGATATCGTTGACTAACTTGTTCATCGTAAAATGTTTGTTGTTGAAGGTCCTATCATTCCTTGTATTCTAAAGAATCCAACAGGTAACCATCGAGATTGCTTGAACTGCCTTACATTATGCTTTATTTATCTTGTGCTTATTAGGATATTCCAAAATTCCTTTAACTGATTCAGAATTGGCACGCCAGGAGCCTTACCCACGTAGTCATCGGCGATGTGTTATCCATGCTATCCCGCCGCCAACGGTGTGTTGTCCCCAACCTATCGCGTCATCATACTGCTCTTTAATAATATCTAGTCGGCCCCCCTTCCCCCCAATTATGTTATGTGAACTTTTTTTCATTTTAAAAGTCATGCTGCAAATTTGCGAATCCAATGCCTCCTTCAACACAGGTGTTCGACAAAACATCGCCCATTCAGTACGCTGGTTTGATAAAGCGTTTAAACATTTCTTTTTTGCATATTCTTACGCATTCGTCGCAATACGACTGGTCTAAATACTAGTTCACATAAAATTACAAGGTGCATGTGCATTTTGTGGGAATAATAACCAAAGATGTTTGTGTGAGCTACTCGAGATCGGCTCGTCAAAAAGCTCGATCGAGCCGAGCTTTATCGAGCCCGAGCCCGAGCTCGAGCCTAAAAATAAGCTCGTTTAATAAACGAGCCCGAGCTACTTATCGAGCTCGAGCCGGCTCGCGAGCCTAAACGAGCCTGCCATTTATATAATTTTTTTAAAATATACATTTAATAATTATTAATTAATAAATATAATTTTATGAAAACAAAAAGAAAAATTACTAAATAATATATATTCTTTTATACATGAAATTATAATAGAAAAAAATATATAAAACAATTATAATTATATAAAAAAATAATTGATAAGTAAACGAGCCGAGCTCGAACTTCAAAATCCATTCACGAGCCGAGCTCGAGCTTTGAAAATAGAGCTCGAAACGAGCCGAGCTCGAGCTCTGTGTAAGTTAAGCGAACCGAGCTCGAGCCTAGTCAAGCTCAGGCTCGGCTCGGCTCGTTTGCATCCTTAAAGCATCTTGACTTTTTTTCTTTTGTTCTTTTAACACATTCCATGTTTGTTCATAGAACCATGTGAAACAAAGTTAATCCATTTCCTCATTTCATTTCCATTTCAAGCAGATTATCAATACACAACTAGGTGGGATCAAGTTTTGACACATCGTAATCTAAGATCTATCAAGACAACACAAATCCACAAATTACTAATTGTATACTTCATATGCAAATTTATAATATTATAATTATGTCTGAATTTGTGCATAGAGTCTTGTACCATGTGCTTTCATATTTGTACCTAAGTTTTCTTGGTTTTGTTATTGTGTTGTAAACGTGTCTTGCCATCCTTTGCTTCAAGTCTTCATAAATTGTTCCACTGGAAGGACTTGGCCACACCATCAGGTACCACAATAAACATCAGTCGCCGTCAGCTTTCTTCCTCAACGAGTGACTATTTTTCATTCCTTCAATCAAGCGAAACCATCATGTAATCCAAGTTTCCATGGCTGGAATTGATCAAAATTATCTGTAGTAGCATTTACCAAATGTTTATGATCTTATATATTCGATCTTCAACCACCCCGTCTCGAATCTGAAAACTAGACGGATGGATCTAGGGTTTGGGTAGATAGAAGGAGTATAACTTCAGTAGCCCAGGTGTGGTTACGTGGAGGCCATGAAACCTTAAGATGGTGATCGTGTCGGTAATGAATAGGAGACCTGGTGGTTGGCCGCCGACACAGATCTGAAACAGAGACATCGACCGTCAGATATTTGTGTTATGGTGGTGCCGGCCATGGCTGTTTGGTGTTTGAGGAGTTGTGTTGGTGGTTGTGTCAGGGGAAGAGATGGTAGGTGTGAGAGTTAAACAGCAAATGTTAAGTGGAGGGCTACAATTGGGGTGAATCGTCACACGTGGCGTTTAGTCAGTATGGAGTGGAAATTTGTTTTTGGATGTAATGGTGTAGGGCTTCAAGTTGGGCCCACCGTGTGTTTTTTTATTATTTTCTTTTTATAACTAAACTAATTATTAAAAACCAATTTATTTAAATAATTAAATAAAAATGCATTAAAATTAAAAAGAAATACAAAAAAAATTAAAAAACATAACTAATAATGCATTAAAATTAAAAAAATACATAACTAAAAATATTAAAAAAACATAACTAAATAACATACTAATATCCATAATATTTGCGCATTTTTTCAATTCGTTGTCGTTGCAATAATGCGACCTCTTCGTGTGACCCGGCCGCTTCGAGGAATTCGTATTTTTCACTCAATTCCCGCAATTCCAACATTTGGTCAATCTTTTCGTGTTGTTTGTTGGTTTCGTTCATGACACCGTTGAGTTCCTCGACACATTTTTTTGTTTTTTGATGATTTCTCTCATGATAGCGGCGACTTCCACCAGTGTCGGTTGGTTCGGGTTGTTTGTAGGATTCATTTTGCTAAATTTTTTGAAGAATTTAGGTATGAATTGTGTATGAAATGGATATAAAATGAAGAAGAAGGGTGTATGTTTATACATATATATACTTATATATATTGTTTAAATTAAATAATTATTTTTTTTATATTTGTCCGTCGATTAACGGTCATAATAATATTATATTATTATTTTTCACACATAATAATATTATATAATATAAGTGAATGGATTAACATCTTTTTCTAAATAATTTAACTTTTTAACTATAACTTGCTTATATTGGTCACGCTTTACAACATCAATACGAGTTACGAGTTTCTTTTTCCTCCTTAACACATGCATTTTTAGCCCCGGACGAATTTCTTTTTCATTTAACACGTGCATTTTCAGCCCCCGCAACGCGGGGGTCAAAAAAACTAGTTGGAAATAAAATAATCTTTCATTATGTGTATTGTTTGACAATAATCTCACTTTTAAACATCTCTGCCAGCGGTCCAACATTTCGACTATTTTACTCTCAGTGGACTTACGTTGTAAATACTTTAACGCCATTTACTTTTTTTTTCGAATTTCAAACCGATATTTTAGGGCATTTGATCAGAAGAATGATACGAATTGACTGATGTAAAACTTATCTCAAAACGGTGATCTAAACGACAAAACATTGTTTTAATTCGGGTGTGAGATTTTTCAATTAACAAAAATCAAGCCATTTGAATAACCATTTCGAGATAAGTTTTACATCAGTCGACTCGTATATTTCTTCCGATTAAAAGCTCTAAAACATCGATTTGAAATTCATAAAAACACTTAACGACATTAATTTCTTTTTATGGAGGTCCCTTGAGAAAAAAATAGTCGAAATGTTGGACCGTTGATAGAAAATTTTAAATGTAGAATTATTTATTTTCAATTTGCCTACTTCGTACACGAATGTCTGTAATTATCTAGAGTAAATTACACTATAGTAGGTTAAATTTTGCTTTTAGTCCAAAACCTCAAGAAATTACTTTTTTACGTGTTATTTCTCAATCATCCTTTTTTTTGTTGTTCATGTGAGTTTTTGCGTGGAATTGTTATGCCATTCACAAGTCAATAATAATCATACCGAGAAAAATTTTACTATTAGCTTTTAGGAAATTGCTTTTAGGAAGACTCTCATCTACATAAACCATAAATGAAATTGCTTTTTTTAAGTTGAGACGTCGTATGCGCACCATATCTCCATTTTAAAGTATAGATAAATTGCTTTTAGGAAGACTCTCGTCTACAGAAACCATAAGACTATAAGGTGTGGCTACCATTTTGCTTTCTATTTTACACTGTCACATCAACGTCACATCACACCCCATCTCACCCCGCTATACAATAGAAATGGTTACCAATTCACCATTTCACTCCCTTGCTAAATAAAATAATAATATTTATATAACTAAAATTAATTTAATAAAATTAACATTTAATATACTAAACTAATATCACATAAAAATACTAATTGATAAAAAAACAATGATTTATAACTAGTATATATGAACCGAAGTTCTTTTTTATACAGTTTTAGTCTAAAACAAATAAATAAAAGGCCCAATTAATTGATAAATAAAATTAAGTGAAAATACAAAATAGGCCACTATTCAGCCCAGCCCATGAGACCTCATTATATTCTTCATCTCTTCACTACAAATCTTAACAGGTACCAAGTACCAACCCTAAAATATCCAGCCGAAACAAAGACAAGATCTGGTTGGAATATCATATTTAACTTAACACCTTTTTCAACCACCACATGCATCTTCTTCTCTCTCTATGATTTGAGCGGTGTTTTAGCCGGTTATTCACCACTTTCTTCACCGATGGGCGGCACCAACAAAGGCGGGGTGGTAATTGCCGGCGGCACCGCCCGCCACCTCAGCTTTTCAACGGCAAAATGGTTTCCATACCACATAGCCTAAATAAACCTGTAAATAATGATTAGAAACATAACCCTTATGCAAAAGTATAATGAAAACAAATAAACTATATATCATAAAGAAACAACGGCAAACGGATGGAGAAAAAAAAAGGTATCTGAGCCAACTATTAATTATTGTAGCTCATTTGGAGCAACTGGATTCTATCTTGTGCTGAATCCAAAGAGCGTTGGGTATACATTAAAAACGTTTTCTCTTTAATTCTCTATTATAAATAAAAGAAAATATGTAATAGTAGTTTATCACTTTATCTTTTACGGGGGTGTTTGGTACAAAGAATGGAATTGTAGAGAAATGGAATTGCAGAGAAAGGGAATTGGTCTGGAGAATGAGAATTGACTGTTCTGTTTGGTAGTACAGAGATTTCAGTAGAGAAATATAGCTGAGAATCATTTTTCTTGTTTGGTACATAGAAAATAAACAGAGAATTATATCAACTTTATCATTAGCACAAGTATTTTTTTCATAACAAATATTTATTAAAAAATAAAAAACATATAAAAAAATGCATAAATTCCAACCAAAATATGCATTGATCAAACCAATTCACATACAAAACATAGTTTTTAAGCAAAAAACATCAACCATAGTTAAAACCAATTCACATACAAAACATACTTCAACCATACACAACTATCCCATTGAACCATCGGTATACAACTCGACCATCTCAATTTTCTCTTCTATTGTCAACGCAAGAAAAGAACGTCCTAGATCCACATCTTTACCAATCAAATGAGCTGCTTTGAACCGTTTTTTCGTAGTGATACCTGGTAAAGCTTTCAACTCATCACTAACCTTTTCATAGATTTCACGAGCCTCCATACCTTCTTTGCTAAGTTGTTCACCCACCATCTCCCCAAATCGAAGCAAAACTTCCTTGATATCTTTGCAAGACTCTCGATATATCTCATCTGCATCCGTGCTTCTACCTCTTTTGCGCTTGCTTGTTACACTTCCTGTTTGTCTTTCAGATCTATCAACATTTGGAAAGGCTTCATCAACAAAATCAAAGTCTTCAATATCAACATGTGAGCTTTTTTGCGTCTCTTGAACAACATCTTCTTCTCCAAGGTCAACTGCTTTACTACCAGTAGCTCTATCCTTACCAATATGGTACACAATTTGTCATAGAAAGGAAATGACTTGTCACGAAAATTCACAGCACCTTTGTAAGACTACAAGACAATTACAAATAAATTAGACTAAAATTTTAAAATCTAAAAAATATATTTTTTAGAATATACCTTCACGTATTCATTCCAAACACTATCATCGACAATAATACAACATTTTTGTTCATCCCAACCAAACCCACTTGTATGCACCATATCATATACAACGCTAAAGTGTGTCTTCCATGTCTTCATCCTAGACTTTATATGTGGTTCTGCTTTGAGGCCAGAGTTAGGAAGACTTACATCTAGCAATTGTTGAACACCATTTAAATAACCTGGTTTGAATCCATTGTCAGCACCAGCATACTTTCCGGATGCATGTATCTCCATTAATGCATCAATTAGCTTTGCATCTTCATCATTTGTCCAGGTATGCTTGCTCCGAGTAACTCCTCTCACTATATTTGAATCTGCCATGTCTACGTACAAATGCATAATTATACAATTAAAAATCATAATTCATGTAGGATTGAAGGAGAACTCACAGGTTAGGTTTGGTGATGATTAAATGATTGATAGAAGCTGATTCCAGGTACGGCGGCGATGCTGATGGATGTTAGTATGATAAGCTAAAACACCATAACCGAACTCACAGTCATGTTCGAATTCACAGGTTATATAAAATGTGCGACTCCAAACATGACACATTATATCACCTCTATCTACATGTTGCATGTACAAAATTATCCCAAACCACCCATTTATCAAACAATTCGAAATCAACAATTTTTATCTTTATTAAATTAACATTCTTAAGATAACTATAAGTCTATAACACACATCAAATACAAAAGTATGAAATCAATAATTTTTATCTATGACTCATACCTTTAATTGCAAATGCTGAATTTTCTCACAAATACAAGCTTAAATGAAACCTGCATAATGCAACACAAAGAAATGAATAAAGAAAAAATTAAAGGAAAACAAAAGTTAGACAGAAATATCAAAACAGTTAACCTAACAATTAGTATAAGAGGGAAATGGACAACTACTCAAACAAAAACCCCCCATAAAGATATTACTCATGTGCATGTTACATAAAGTAAATAACAGTCAAGCTGTGACAGATAAGAAAAATAGTTTTCAAACACGATAGTTTATACATTAAAGTAGCCCATTCCCTTCTATGTTCGATTCAAACCAACGAACCCAACTTTTGCTTAGCATCATGTAGAGCCATATAGACACACTACTTAAACTGAATCAAAATTAGCATAACAAAAAGACCCATGCTTCCCTTCTATGCACAATTTTAAGTTTTAACCCACTTTACCCAACCCTTTACAAACAATAGATACCATTCTTTAGTTACATTGCAGGGTAATAAAGCTGGAAAATCGTAAAAATAAACCATAATTGAACAAAATTAATTAATTAATTGCAAGTTAGTTGGAATAGTTGAAGAGCGATACAAGTTGTTTGTCAAACACATTAGTGGAACTATTTCTAAAGGGCAATTTGCCACCACGAATCAGTCTTTAAAAAATTAAACTTAATGATATTATCAAAAAAAGTAGCAATCTATCAAAGGAAAAAATCGACAATTAGCAATCAAACTCAGTATGGATTCAGATTGAAGATAATAACATACAGAAACATTAAACCTAACTTTACCTTCTTTTGAAAACTGCTAGCGAACAACCAACGGTGAGAGGGACGAGGGTGAATGGAGCGTCGACGAGAAAAAGGCGACGATGACTGACGAAGAGGATAGACATCAGCCAAAGCTGACGGCGAGAAGAGAATGGGCCGTCGAGAGGCAGTTTTTTATTTGAACCTACAGGTGACTGCCGCTGTGTTCCTGAGTTCTATACACGGAGAGAAAAGAAAGAGTTTGAAAGGAAAAGGAGGAAAATGGGAGAAATGAAACCCTAGAAATCCAATTCTCCGCTTTTTTTAGAGAAACAAAATCAGAGAAATGGAAATGGTTTATTTCCATTTCTCACCTCTTTCTTTCATAAACAAACAAGAGAATTCTTTCCAATTCCATTTCTCACCCCTCAATTCCCTCTACCAAACACCCCCTAAGTGTTTTCCTTTACGATGGAATAAGAACATGTTTTTATCATATCTATCTTACCTTGTCAGAAGAGTATTGGAAACGCAAAGAGTATGGTCAAAGATTATGCATAAACACGTTTAATCTAGGACATAAACACAAAATGGTCAAAGATTATGCATAAACACGTTTAATCTAGGACATTAAAAACTAAATATGATATATTTTAAAGTAATAGTTTTAACCGAAGAAACTTTATGCTATAATTAGAATTGCTAATTATGAGATATTTAAAGCGTGTTTACTATTAACACACAAAATACAAATTGCATTAAGAAACTACCTCTAAACTTAATTAGAGTGATGAAACTAAACATTACGATTTATATAGACTAATCCAAGACACGTTATACTATAACTTATCCTAACGACTTAAACCCTTGATAGGTTTAAATAGTAATAGCCTTCCATATAACTCGTGTTTGGTTCGCCAAGTTATCTTGTCTTTCACACCAAGACACTAATTCGAAATTGCCAACAAACTCAAGTCATATAATAGTTTTCATTATTGTGAAAGATCTTCCACATCGATTTGTTCGTTATGTGATGATGAAGTTCAAAGGTTCGGTAATTTTCTTTTGTAGTATCTTCTCATATTCCCTAGAATTAAAAAAAAATCAAATTCCAATCAACCTAACGATGTGTTCTCAAGTCTCATTAACAAAGATAAAGGAAAGGACATGGAGGTGTTTCCTTTCCTTTTTTTTTTCTCTTTCTTTTCCCATCTCTTTCATTTTACTTTATCTACTTCCGATTCTTTCCAAATTGAAAAGAAACCAATCTCTTCCATTTTACTCTTTTATTTCTCTTCTTTTTATTTTCCTTTTTTTTTCTTTAACGAAATTCGTGAATATTCTTCAATCTTTACCTTTCTCTCCTTAAATGGAACTCGGGAACACGACCATCTCATTCTTTCCATCCATTTCCTCTAACTGAAACTCGAAATGATTCAATCAAGTATCAAATTAGAACTATCAAATAATCTACACATTCAACAATAATCAGCATTCAAGTTAAATTTGGACAAGGGAAAAATACACAAAGAAAGAGGTCTTTAGTGAACCTTTGAGCTTATTTAGATGTCTCTGGGTTATTGGTGATGAAAAATGGGCTTATTTGCTAATTTGAATATGTTTAATAGTATGTTTATTTGTTTTTTTAATGTGTTTAAATTTGTAAAAATGTTAAATATTCTTTTTGTCACTGGTCATAGGTTGTTTTCATGAGTGCCATGTTATAAAACTAGCAAGTAACAATACTATGAATTTTTCGGGTCTCATATGGCAGTGGTAAAAATAGTAAGAAAGACATCTGAGTTTTCATGTTCATTTTCATTTCCCTCATGGGTTGGTACTTTTTCCGTTCAAAATCATGTGTAATCATGTGTAGGCCTTGCTTTTAATTTCCCTCATGGATAAGTGCTTTTTCAGTTGATTATACACTGGTTGGATTCTTGAAGGCTGCAACCTTCAATACATTTCCTTTTCTCAATAAGCCAGTTGTAAAAGTAGTAAGAAAGACATCTGAGTCTTCATTTTCATTTGATCCAGGATTAATTTCTGTCTTCACCATTTAGTTTCGGTGGCACCTTTTGATGATGGAAGACTAGACTAATACTCAATGATCATTAGTTCGATTTTTAAACTGAACGAGTTTTATCTCACTGCATTGTCGTGCATTCGGACGAGTATATCTTGATATGGTAATTATGGGTAGCCTATTTAAAAAATTTGTTGATGGTTCATAAAATAATAATATATAAATAAATAATAAAGTTAATTTTATAACGTTAAAGAGATTATAACAAAACTGAGCGCCGCTTTCCCAACCTTTTGTTTGCTCACATGGCATTATATAAATAGTTCATATGGCTTTTATTATTTTAAAATTTATTTATTTGTACTTAACATTTTTATGGTATTCATTCTACTAATTTCATTTTATACAAAATGATTATGTCTTCCAAAATATGCATTCTAATGATATTATTTATAGTTAAAACATTATCATATATAAACAAAATTAAAAAATAAAAACCAAATATCATTTGTAGCTGAAGAGGTAGGTCCCAGCAGAGCCCAGTTGGACCCGTAAGACTCACCTCAAAGAGAGACGTCTGCGCAGTTGGACCCGCAAGACTCACCTCAAAGAGGGACGTCTGCGCTAAGACCAAACTCGCAAGACTCACCTCAAAGAGAGACGTCTGCGCAGAAACCAACTGGATCGGCAGGACCCACCATGCTCAGAGACGTGACGTCCTTACGCGCAGTACGCAAGCTGTTCCCGCAGGAAACGCCTCCCAATGGTTTCCAAGTACTCCGCCTGTTCCCGCAGTTACGGATACCAGCCATCAGGGAAGGCTACCCGCACAGCAAGGCTACACGCACAAGGCTTAACTCATAATAATTCAGTAGTCACCTGAAGAAGGAATGAGCAAGCCGGGAATACTCCCGCCCAAATGAGCCAGTCCGTACGATACTGGAAGATCTTTTGTACTGTACCTGACGAGGTATGGGCAAAAGATCTGACCAAAGATACGACAGCTCATTGACAATAGTATGGCGAGCAGCATGCTCTTGTACTGTATGTCACTATTAGCCGCTACCTACTCACCAACTCCTGTCATACCACGTGCATAGCCTGTAGTTGGTGGAAAAGGAATAGTACACAGCAGGCCTGGTCACTGTCAGCCGCTGCCTACCCACCAACTACCAGCATGGCACGTGCGTAGGCCACAGTTGGTAGAACAGGAATACTATTCAGCCGGCTATACCTTCTTGGAAACCTACATTCGGCTATAAATACCCCAAATGGTATGATCATCTCATCTTATCTTGTATCTTACATCTTATACCTGATATCTGCTCTAGCAATCTCTTAATATACACTTATATTCAAGAGCAATCTAGTCTGATTCTCACGCCGGAGGGTGGTCACAAGGAGGTACCCCCCCCCTTCTCAGTGACGAGCTCACGGTGTCTGTTTTGCAGGTCATCAGAAGAACCATCTTTTCCGGACCTAACCCCTCGTGGGAAACATCTATTTAACCCCCAGATTATCCGTAATCTGCCCGGGGTCGATTAGTGTTTCTTCATTGGCGCCATCCGTGCATAAAAGCTAGAACTAATTTTTCTCCAGTTTTTTCAAAACTTCTGGAAAGATGGTTAACGTTACTCCGGTCCCAAGGCCAACGAGTTACCAGGAAGCCCCGGTAACCACAACCCCAGCTACTGGGAGGAACACCGGCGAGCACACAAATTTTACGAACACTACCCCGGTTACCCAAGCCGGGGCAAGTGCAGTAACTTTTACGAACACTACCCCGGTTACCCAAGCCGGGGCAAGTGCAGTAAACAACCATCCCCTGGGATTCAATAATGCCCAGGCGGAAAGACAACAGACGAGACTCCCCCGCCAAACACTTGAACAAGTTAAAGCGTGGGCGGAGGCACGTCAGAAGGAATTCCAAGCTGAGTTGGACGAACGCTTGCGTTCCGTCCAACAGGCTGACGAATTTGGAAGCACTCAACAGCTCAACATGAGCAGTGAGTGCGAGTCCTCGGACGATGATCGGGAGGAATCCGACACCGACGCAAACCCTCGCCTTAGGGCGAAAGGGAAGCGTAAGGAAACGGACTTCCAAACGAGAAGGAATTTCGGAGAAACCTTCAAACAAAGGAACACGGGGGGAAACCCACGTGACTTCTCCAAAACCTTCAGACCAACTGCTGCAAACGCGGGAACATCCAAGTTTGCAAGGGACATTGCGGAAGCAATCGCCCCGAAAAGTGCCAAGCAGATGCCCAACATCGGCACTTATGATGGTATATCCGACCCAGATGATCACCTGAACAGATTCATAGCGGGGGCCACCGTCAGCAACTGGACGGAACCCATGTGGTGTTATATGTTCCAGATGACACTGGTTGGAGCGGCTAGAGCGTGGTTTGACCGTTTACCGGTCCACCACATCTATGATTAGGCGGACTTCCAACACAAGTTCAGCCAACACTTCAGTCAACAGAGGAAATATATTGAAGAACAGTGGACGATCCTCAACTGCGTTAGAGATAAGGATGAACCTTTACTAGACTTCATCACTCGCTTTAACTCGAAAAAGCTGAGTCTGGGCGTTATAAGCGAAGACCTTGTTCGCACCACTTTCATCCAAGGCGCCGAATACCCAGAGCTTATCCGCACGTTGACGGGTAAAGATGGCATGCCATCCACATGGGATGCCATCATGACGGCAGCCAAGCGCTTTGCCGAAACAGAAAAGCAATTGGGTGGGGATCTGCCCCAGACTACAAACTTCTACACGCAGAGGACTAGAGAAAACAACGTCCAAACCGCCCGGCAAAACAAAAGGAAGAAGCCAAGCATGTGGCAGTCAAGGGTAAACTTTGACACCTCATCCAGCTCTCGCTCCCTAGTATGCGGAAGGGGTAATACACACCCATCAAGCCGACACCCCAGGTGGACGCCGCTCACCAAAAGCGTCACGGAGATATTTGCCATTGAGAAACTCCCATGGTCAAAAGCTCCAACGGTCCGGCAACGACCTGACGCGGATCAGAGCAAATACTGTGACTTCCACGGCACAAAGGGTCACACCACTGAGAAGTGTTCATCCTTGAGGGATATTATCGAAACATTCGTCAAGGAGGGCAAACTTACACACCTGGTGGCATCAATCAGGAATGGATGGAAGAATGACAACCGATACAAAAGCAACGGACGAAAGCCCGTTGACATCAGCATTCACATGGTTCGTGGTAACATCAGAGGAAGAAAAAGACGGACGACAGAACCATGCGCATGGAAAGAAGCTGAGGTGCGCTTCCCGCGAGTGCCAGGAGGACCCAGCAAAGAAGGCCCTATCGTCATCAAAAGCCAGCTGGGGCACTACATCACTTCCCGAACTCTTGTTGACAACGGCGCCTCGTCAACGGTTATGTACAGGCAGTTCTTCGACAAGCTAGATGATGAAGACAAGGAACGCCTGGAAACGGTCTACGCCTCGATGGAAGGGTTCGACGGCAGCACAAACACCCCTCTGGGTATCCTATCTTTCCCCGTCACTCTCACAGACGGAAAACACTCCCGCACAGAGGATGTGGACTTTGTCGTAATGAGGAAGCCACACCACACGTACGACATTCTCTTCAGGAGAGACGGGATGGCAAGATTCAATGCCGTGGTATCTTCAGTCCACGGCATGATGGGATGGCCAACAGCTGAGGGCGTGGCGATGGTCACCGGTATTCCCCAGGTATGCATCGCATCTGTCTCATCAACACCCAAACCAAAGATGGCTAAACCCACCATCACCGAACCAGAAGAATGGGCTTTCAATGGCAAATACCCCGACCAGGCGGTTACCATTGGCCCAACAATCACTGATCCTGCACGCACATTAATCAAACGCTTACTACAGAAAAACGCTGACATCTTCGCATGGAAACCAGCAGACATGACTGGTGTACCTCGAAGTAAGGTAGAGCATAAGCTCAAGTGTGACCAGGCTTTTACGCCGGTCATACAAAAGCGTAGAGTAATGGGGGCGGAACAAGCTAACGCGTGTAGAACCCAAGTCAAGGAACTCCTTGACGCGGGCATCGTACGCGTTAGCAGATATCAAACTTGGGTTGCAAATCCCGTTATGGTACCGAAGTCTAACAAGCAATGGCGCATGTGCATAAATTTCAAAGACTTGAACAAAGCATGCCCCAAAGATTGTTACCCGTTACCCGAAATTGATCTTAAGGTAGATTCGTTAGCACCGTTTCGCTTAAATGCTTCCTTGATGTATAAAGGGTACCATCAAATCCACATGGCCGTTGACGATCAGGACAAAACCGCATTTCGGACGCCCGATGGCACATTCTGTTATCAAATGATGCCATTCGGACTTAAGAATGCCGGGTCCACATACCAAAGCCTGATGGACAAAGAGTTTCATGCACAAATTGGGAGGAACTTGGAAGTATACATGGATGACCTGGTCATCAAAAGCCTTGACCCAGAAGCGATGTTGAAAGACATCGAAGAAACATTCAACACACTCAGAAGGATAAACATGAAGCTCAACCCGAGCAAGTGTTCCTTTGGGATGGAAGAAGGGAAGTTCTTAGGAGTCATTGTTACAAAAGATGGCTTCAGAGCGAACCCTGAAAAGGTCGAAGCCATTATCAAAATGGAATCACCTACTACCATCAAGCAAGCTCAGACACTGAACGGACGCCTAGTTGCACTTAACCGCTTCTTGGCAAATCATGCGGATAGGTCGTTCCCATTCGTGTCGACGCTGAGAAACTGTCTAAAGAAAACGCACTTCCGCTGGACACCAGAAGCGGAAGCAGCTTTTCAGGAAATTCGGTCACGCTTGATCGAACTCCCAACGCTCACAGCACCAGAAGCGGGAGTGGAATTAATCCTATACCTCTCCGCCACAGATAAAGCAACCGGGGCCGTCCTGTTAGTCGAGTGAAAAGGCATCCAGATGCCAATCTACTATGTTAGCCGTCTCCTAACAGACGTCGAAACTCGGCACTCTACCCTAGAAAAATTAGTCTTAGCACTTGTACAGGCTTCACGCAGACTAAGACGATATTTCCAAGGTCACCCAATCACTATTCTCACCAACTTCAAACTTGCAAACGTTTTAGGCAAACCCGAACTTTCGGGACGCCTAGCCAAATGGGCAATAGAATTGGGAGAATACGCGATAAAGTACAAGCCAAGGCCAGCCATAAAAGGTCAGGTCTTGGCCGACTTTATTGCCGAAGTCCCCGCATCGCGGGAGAAAGAGTGCCAGGACGAGGCTCAACCCTCTCCAGCACAAGACATCGATAATGTCTGGCGACTTTACACTGATGGAGCGGCCAGCAACGAGGGCTCAGGCGCAGGGTTAAAACTTACCAACCCAGCAGGCCAAGAATACACTTACGCTATTCGACTAGACTTTCCAAGTACGAATAACGAGGCTGAGTATGAAGCATTCTTGGCCGGGTTGAGGATTGCACGTAAAATGGGAGTAAAGAACTTGGAAGCCCATGTGGATTCCATGTTAGTAGCCAATCAGATAAACGGGACGTACACGGCCGTTAACGACACAATGGCCCTGTACCTCGCTCAAGCAAAAACCCTCATGCGCGATTTTAATGATTGTAAAGTCATACACGTCAAGCATAGCGAAAACAAATCTGCGGATGCGTTAAGCAAGCTTGCGTCATTAGCTTTCACCCACTTGGGAAAGGACATCCGCATTGAACTC
Organism: Bidens hawaiensis; assembly: GCF_021521415.1. NCBI lineage: Eukaryota > Viridiplantae > Streptophyta > Magnoliopsida > Asterales > Asteraceae > Bidens > Bidens hawaiensis. Next base: position 329,025 of record NW_027493539.1, read on the forward strand.
CTTGGAGCACCATCAGTCCCACACAAGGAAGTCTGTGTCATCCAAACCGGCACAGAAACATGGATGACACCAATAATAAATTACCTTGCGGCGGGTATACTACCAGAGTCAAAAACACAGGCAAGAAAACTACGCTGTAAAGCACTGAACTATCAACTCATCGATGACATCCTTTACAGACGTAACTTTCTTGGCCCCCTCCTCAGATGCGTTGACGACCAAGATGCCAACTACCTCCTAAGGGAAGTACACGAAGGCATCTGTGGGATATATGCAGGTCCACGCGCAGTTGTAGCTAAGCTAAACAACGCGGGATACTTTTGGCCGGGGATGCATACGGATGCGCTGGCGTACATCAGAAAGTGCAGGTCTTGTCAGCTCTACGCACCCAACACGCATCGCCCGAAGAATGAACTTGTTCCAGTCACCTCTGCATGGCCATTTCAGAAGTGGGCAATCGACGTGACAGGCCCATTTCCCACAGCTGCAGGGAACGTCCAGTTTCTAGTGGTCGCCATCGACTACTTCACCAAGTGGATAGAGGCAAAACCCTTAGCCCAAACGACCGCAAAACATATCAAAAAATTCATTTGGGAATTTATTATTTGTCGTTTCGGGCTTCCACAGAATTTGGTGAGCGATAACGGCACCAACTTTGCTGACAAGAAGCTACAACAATGGCTTAAAGAACTTCAAATCACCCACACCTTTACCTCAGTGGCGCACCCGCAGGGTAATGGTGAGGTGGAAAGAGCAAATAGGAGCATCGTCGACGGCATAAAGAGAAGACTATTGGAACATAGATCCGGCTGGGTGGACGAAGTTCCACACGTACTTTGGGCACACAGAACGATGAAAAAGGCAAGTACGGGAGAAACCCCGTTCAGCCTCACTTATGGCACTGAAGCCATGGTCCCGGTCGAAATTGGTCTACCCTCACCAAGGGTCATGATTCAATCAGAGGACAATGATGCGGAAAGACGGTTAGACCTTATGCTAACCGAGGAACGCAGAGAGTTAGCCGCAGCGCGTGAAGAGAACTACAAACGACAAATGCAAAAGTACTACAACACGCGGGTAAAACTCTGCAACTTCAACGTAGGAGACTACATATTGCGTAACAACGAGGCTTCGAACCAAGAGCGCCCAGGAAAGCTGGTCCCTGTCTGGGAAGGTCCGTACGTTATCAAAGAAGTTCTGGGAAAGGGCGCATACCGGCTCAAAAGGCTCGATGGCACTCCCGTCCCAAGAACATGGAACGGAGCTCAATTACGCAAATGTTACATGTAGATCAATTCCAAATTCGTAAAGAAATGGCCCAGAGCCACTTCTATGGAAATGATTCTCCTTAGAACATCGACGCTGATGATTTTACATTTATATTTTTAACTTTCCACACGGATATGCCGGTCTTCACCGAATACATAAGTGTGAAAGCCGTTGCGTGGGGAAGGCGGTAAAACCCGCATAAACCCAAAAAACGGCAAACCTTCACGCAGGTCAGTTAAAGGTAAAGTTCAGTCATCCCACTAAATGAAAGTGCCGGTCCTAACCGCACAAATCATGAGAGGAAACCGAACCTATTGACAACCGCGCGTCGAACGGTTAACTTATCCAAAACACTGGGAAAATTGCTAAAAAAAAAAATATATATGCATGCGCAAGTCATGTAACGTTTATAACGCAAGTCCCAAAGATTCAAAAGTAAGCGGGAAAATACCCCTTACCTTGGCAACCAAGTAACTATAAGACGGGTGCGGGTACAGTGTTAAGGCAAAACCCTTCACATACTTAGCACCCGCAGGGAATTGAAGCCAAGAATACCTCAGCAACCAAGTAACTATAAGACGGGTGCGGGTACAGTGTCAAGGCAAAACCCTTCACATACCTAGCACCTGCAGGGAATTGACGCCAGGAATACCTTGGAAGTAAAGTAACTATAAGACGAGTGCGGGTACAGTGTCAAGGCAAAACCCTTCACATACCTAGCACTCCGCAGGGAAATGAAACCAAGAAGGATCTTCTGGGCCATGCTTGCGAAAACGGGAATAACATCCCCGCATAGCAGGAACGTCGAGAACTAGATTGTTTGAAGCTTCAAGATGGAATTGGTGGTTTTAACATAATTGATCACTATGTTCAAATTTACTAAAACCTCATGGAGAATCCACACAACTAGGACTCAACGCTCCTGACTTGCGAGGAGGTTACAGACCTACCCGCATCATACCCAAAGATCAAGCAGGAAAGTCGGGAATTTCTGCAAGTGACATTAGGACTTCCGCGGGAAGAATCCCCATGGAAAACCTTAAAACTAAACCCTTTTCAAAAACCCTTTGCTTAAGTCCAAAAGTTCACCTCACTTTATTAAACATTCATGAGAAGAACATGGACTGGGGGGACTTGAAGAGGTAGGTCCCAGCAGAGCCCAGTTGGACCCGTAAGACTCACCTCAAAGAGAGACGTCTGCGCAGTTGGACCCACAAGACTCACCTCAAAGAGGGACGTCTGCGCTAAGACCAAACTCGCAAGACTCACCTCAAAGAGAGACGTCTGCGCAGAAACCAACTGGATCGGCAGGACCCACCATGCTCAGAGACGTGACGTCCTTACGCGCAGTACGCAAGCTGTTCCCGCAGGAAACGCCTCCCAATGGTTTCCAAGTACTCCGCCTGTTCCCGCAGTTACGGATACCAGCCATCAGGGAAGGCTACCCGCACAGCAAGGCTACACGCACAAGGCTTAACTCATAATAATTCAGTAGTCACCTGAAGAAGGAATGAGCAAGCCGGGAATACTCCCGCCCAAATGAGCCAGTCCGTACGATACTGGAAGATCTTTTGTACTGTACCTGACGAGGTATGGGCAAAAGATCTGACCAAAGATACGACAGTTCATTGACAACAGTATGGTGAGCAGCATGCTCTTGTACTGTATGTCACTATTAGCCGCTACCTACTCACCAACTCCTGTCATACCACGTGCATAGCCTGTAGTTGGTGGAAAAGGAATAGTACACAGCAGGCCTGGTCACTATCAGCCGCTGCCTACCCACCAACTACCAGCATGGCACGTGCGTAGGCCACAGTTGGTAGAACAGGAATACTATTCAGCCGGCTATACCTTCTTGGAAACCTACCTTCGGCTATAAATACCCCAAATGGTATGATCATCTCATCTTATCTTGTATCTTACATCTTATACCTGATATCTGCTCTAGCAATCTCTTAATATACACTTATATTCAAGAGCAATCTAGTCTGATTCTCACGCCGGAGGGTGGTCACAAGGAGGTACCCCCCCTTCTCAGTGACGAGCTCACGGTGTCTGTTTTGCAGGTCATCAGAAGAACCATCTTTTCCGGACCTAACCCCTCGTGGGAAACATCTATTTAACCCCCAGATTATCCGTAATCTGCCCGGGGTCGATTAGTGTTTCTTCAGTAGCCGTGGAAGTAAATAACCTTGACCGAACCACTTAACTTCTTATGTCATGTTTATTGCTTTCGTCTGTGTGAGAGATAATGAGATATATACAAACGGATTTATTTCTATACTTTATTAATGTTCTCATTGTATTTAGTAATCAATTAATGAGTTAAGGTTAGAAAGTAATGAGAATAATAATAATAAGATATTAATTGTAGTTTGTTGACTTTAATACGAGAAATTGGTCGACTAGAAGGATAACAAGATTGGTCTGGGAAGTTGCAAAAAGGTGGTGGCGGTGTTACCAAAATCATTTTAAACGTGTTTTCTTATTTTCTTTCTCTCCACGTACACCACACCCCACCACAGCCGCTTTCTTCTTTTTCGTTTTTTTTGGCATGCCATATGTATTTATATATATACATATATCATCTTCTTCTTTAATTCCTCATCTGTACGAATAATTAATATTTTCACATAATATGAGCAACAGCTGCAACTTGGAACTCCGCCTTGTGCCGTCATCCCCGATTCACCTCCCGCGACAACATCCAAGGTAATTAGATATATGTTCCTGATCGAACGGTTTGGTTTATGGTTTGACTGGAAACGACCATAACAAAAGCAAACTACAGACGAAAAACATTTTTTGCTATGTTTTTTTATGTTAATTTATTGTTTAATCTTCAAAAACTTTACCACATAATATTTGTGAAGATTAAGCATTTCACATGAGTACATTGTTGATGATCAACTTGTTTAATAATTGTTGATTTTGGAAAAAAATATTTCCAAACTTGATTCTCTGATTCGTTTTGATTTTATAACTTTATCTTTCACCATAAGGCTGGAGCCCGACCTTGGTTCAATTTGGTTTGGTTTTATCTTTCAACGGTTCAATTTCGTTTTTGGAGATAAACATTGTTACTAACTGTGTGTGGCTCACGCTATGACTTAAAACTCGTCAAAACTGGACTATGAACTACATGTAGTGATTCAACTTATGTTAAAAGTTCAAACAAACTTTAAATCCTCCATTTATTTTTAGCTTTTCCAACCATATAAAGACAATGTTAATTATAATAACATATACAGTGACCAGTCTCAAGATTTTATTTTATGAAGGGCAATAAAAGCTTTAGCGTATGAATAATAATATTTTTTATGGAGGGCGGTTGCACCCAATGTTTTTAAATGGTCCACCAAGTATAATGCCGCGACAACAAACTTTTCTTGAGTCGGGTTAGGGGTGTGTTTTTAGACCGTACCCGAATACCAAACCTGACCTGAGGCAACCCGAGAGCCGAATAACCCGACCTGAATCTATCCAACCCGTTTAAACATCTAACCTGAACCCGAACACGGGGATCAATTTTTTGGGTTGGTATTTGGGTTGAAATTCTCACATTCAGGTTGACCCGAATAAACTGAAGTAGGGTTAACCAAGGGACGCAACGTTGTTATAACTTCAGCATGTGTATATCACTGTACCACCATTCAAGTTAGTATTACTCGATATACATTAATCAACGTCACAAACAATTGAATAAACCCTAAATACTAAATAGTATTTACATCAATTTACAAGTATTGATAATTAGTCGTTTATTTTCATTTCCGCTAGAAGCAACACAATCACATTAGAAATTTCATAGAGGCTTTGATTGGTCGTTCTAATTGATTCAATAATAATAATAATAATAATAATAATAATAATAATAATAATAATAATGTATTCAGTTATGTTCTATACTAACTATATATGCTAACATGTTTTATAAATGAATATCGGATGTTCTCTAAACTATAATATATTATTGATTTTATATATTTATGATATTAAAGCTGAATAAATATTTTTTGTACTTGTTAAACCGGAAACCCGACCTGAATTTACCCGACCCGTTTGACCTGAAACCCGAACAAACCGAACTTATTTGGGTTGGTTCTCAGGTCAATTGCCTTTAAGTTGAAACCTGAATAACCCGATCCAAACAACTTGAAACCCGAGAAAAATACACGAAGAACACCCCTAAGTCGGGTTACCATAGCTAATAAAATCCAGTAACGCAGAAAGTTTAAAATATAGCTTTGAAATATGAGAAGTTATTTCTAGGTAAATATTAAATTACTAATTAATATTTGTTTTGAACATTAGTTACGACATAAAGATGTCTGGTGAAGACTTGAAGGAGAAGCAAAAACTAACGATTTTTTATGACGGAAAAGTCAGCGTTTGTGACGTTACAGAGCTTCAGGTAATTAATTAATTAATTTTCATGCATTTGCTTCTTTATTTTGATTTCCTCTTGTAAACTGTCGTCAACTAATTAAATACCTGCCTAACTTATGCTTTATCACTATTATTATTAGTATGAATTTAGCAAAAAGAACTTGAAAACTATATTTTTTTAATATATATTTTTTTTCATTTTTATGTTATTAATATGAATTTAGCAAAAACAAAAGAAAAAAAAAATGTGTGTAGTTCGCAAAATTACGTATATGTCTATCTCGCAATCTACATATACTTACCTCGGATGAGATACATATATATGTGTAACTTTGGAAAATACATGCGTACTTCCGCATGTCAGTCACATATACATGCGTACTAAAAATATATTAATTTAATACTGTCGCAAAATTGATCGCAGAATATTTTTTTTTCTAATATTAGGAAACCAGCCACGAACGATTTAGAAAGAAATAGATATACTCAGGGGCGAAGTTCTTTGGGGACCAGGGGTGGCCCCGGCCACTGCCGTTTTCTCCGTTAGTAGGGTAAAATTCGCGATTTTTCTCAAAAGTTTTTATAGGTATTACATGCGGTCACCCCCGATATATTTTTTCAAAATGCTACCGGTCACCACTGATTGTTTTCTTTAAATATAATACCCCATCATTTGTTTTTTTTTCTAATACCTCGCAGTGTTTATAACAAAAGTTACACAATAGTAGTCGAATAGTAAAATATTTGTTTTTATAAATATTTTAGGTCTTTGCAATTCTTCTTCTAGGTATTCACCCTTATGGATGAGATCGGTACCGTATCGGTACCGGTACCGGTACCGATACCAAATTATTTGATTCGGTACCGGTATTTAAGGTAAAATTTGAGATATACCGGTACCGAAACTCAAAACTTTGGTATTTATTCGGTACCGGCACCATATTTTGCTTATCCTTACTCACCATTCATCTTGCATTATTATGAATATTTTAGGCATTTGTTGGTTAAAAAATTCGTTTGTTTTTTTTTATTATAAAACAGTTGTTTAAATAAATGAAGAAAAAATAGATATATAGATATCATATTGTTTGATCTGACCCGACCCGAATCACCGACACGAACCGAATCGTCGATCCGAAGGTTTTGAGTCCGTGACTTCGGTCACCCCGTGACTAAGCCCAAGATTCGCCACTGAAAATACTCTTGTCACATAATCGGTTGTGAACTTTTTAAATAAAATAAATATATCTCCATCTTAAGAATTATCACGTTTTTTTACTTCAAAATGATTCGGCTCCAAAACTTATATGAAAAAAGCTAATATACAAATACTATAATTGTAAATGGTTGCTTTATAGTAATGTTTATAGTGATGTTAAGCATTTGAAAATATATTTCATGGCAGGCAAAGACAATCATAAAGCTAGCAAGTGAAGAGATGGATGAAAAATGTAGAAGAACACCAGGCTCAACGCCGTCTTCATCGCCATTAATGTCCGGTGGGCTTTCCATGAAAAGATCTCTGCAAAGTTTCTTACAAAAGAGAAAGCACAGAGCTCAAGCAACTTCTCCCTACCATCCTTAGCTTTTTACTTCAATTGTATGTCATGTGAATTATATGTGTATCACTCCATGGTATTAAATTGGTTTCTTTGTTTGATTTTTGTGTGGGGAGCTTAAGAAGTACAAGTCTTTGTTAAATTAAAAGTGGTTTCAGACTTACTATTATTATGATTATTGGTCGAAGGTACCGTTCTTATGATCACGCGTCATGCCTAGACAAGTTGTAGTTGAAGAAACGTGGATCGACTCACTGGTAGACGATCTACTTTCCTCGGGTGTGATTATGCTATTTCACCGATGGTTCTCTGGGATCTGGGTTCTTCCACCTACAAAATGAACAGCACCGTAAACTTACCCCTCAGAAAGGGACAGAGGGGTCCTCTTTGGGATAACCCTCCGGTGTGAGAATAAGAGTTTGTAGGAGAAGATAATAATATGAGAGTAAGGAAATTGGAGTGTATTGCTTAATATAGCTGAATACTGTGTAATTGAGTGTGTCTCCTTGTGGAGTTGATGTGGTATTTATAGTGCTAGGGTTTCCAATGATTGGGCTCAGACCCAATTAGGGCCTTGTTGGCCTCCTCCAATTGCTTTGCGCCACGTGTCCTTGGGACACCTGGTGCTTTTTCATTGGTTATAATCACGTGGTAGCACATGGGTTTTGCTGAGTTGTCCACCTTTCACTGGCAGCTGTCAACATCAGCATATTCTTATTCCTTAAAAAGATACCTTCTGGAAGGTTGTCTGACGTGCACAATCAAGGTTGCCCTAATCCTGATTTGGATAAGGACGAGGTTGATTATGTGCATGTGTGATATGCGCCTATCCTGAGGATGCGCGAGGTCTTCTCTTTATTCTCACGCGCAGATGTTTCATGCGCAAATGTGATATGCACGAGCATGTGATATGCGCCACGCGCGGATGCGCCACGCGCATATGTGATATGCGTGAGCATATGTGATGCGTGAGCATATGTGATGCCTGAGCATCTGTGGTGCCTGAGCATATGTGATGCCTGAGCATGTGATGCATGAGCATATGTGATATGCGTGAGCATATGTGATATGCGCCATGCGCATAGGTTTTGGCTTTGTGCCTTCATAATGTCTTGATTTCAAGCCTCTTGTCTATATCTTGTGGGTTGACCCGCCTCGCTCGGTGTTGAGGCGGGTACATACCTCTTCAAGCCCCCCCAGTCTAATGTGTGTCTTGTCTCGCGCGAGCGAGATAAGATAGATATTAGACTTAATAGTTTGCTCTTTTAGTAGGGGTTTGTCTTTTTCTTCTTATTAATCATCGTTGCGCGAAATTCTATCCTTTTGGTTGAAAACGAATCGTCCCTGTACGTGGTTGGTCGTTGCTGACATGCGTCAGTGATGGAGACGTGTCAGACCTTTCGTGTGCTCGAGGTGCTACAGTTGCCTTTCATGTCCCCTCACATAGTGTCAGGAACACGTGTCGCGCTCGCGTTGGTCCGTACCTGCGAGTGGTGGCGCGTGAACTCTGGCAGCACCTGTATCGTTTCTTTTCGTGTCCCCTCACACAGTGTCAGGGACACGTGTCGCGCTCGCGTTGGCTTACACCTGCGAGTGGGGGCGCGTGAAGTTCGATTAGTACCAAATTTTCTCTCTCCTGGGCCTATAAAAGCAAGCCCTTAGAGTTTTTATTCTTCATCTTCTTTGTTGTTTATTCGAAGCTTTCCTTTCTTTCATTCTATTCCGATTAGCTGTCTTCTGCTTCCAGATCTCTGTTCTTCAGATCATCCTTTGTCCGTTTTTACAGTTGTATGTCTGATAGCTCAGACAACACAATCTCCCCTATCCATCGCCGTGTTAAATCGTTAGTAATGTCTACGTTGAAGAAGACCGGCAAGGGGAAGAGGGCTGCTGAGGCCTCATCGGAGGAGGTAGGGAGGACCAAGGAAGTGAAGAAGTGGGATGAGATCCCCTGCAAACTGAGGCAGGCCGATTTTGACAGCCTTATCGCCTCTCAGGGTTTTCTCCCTGAGTATGGCTGCATGCTGCCGGCGGCCGGGCAAACGGCGGCGGACTCGTCTACCGGCTATATATCCCTTTACTGCCATTTTTTCACCCACTGCAACCTTCGTCTCCCGATGACAAGGTTTGTGGGTGCGGTGCTTAGGTTTTATGGGATTCATATATCCCAAGTCCATCCGTTTGGACTCGTGCGCATGACTCATTTTGAGTTTATGTGCAAATCTCAGCGCGAGGAGCCCACCCCTCGGCGCTTTCAGTTTTTTTAGAAGCCCAAGATCCAAGATTCTTGGTTCTCATTTATTCCTCGCAGTCAGAAGGTCAAGTGCTGCACTGTTTCATTCAAGAGCCTTCATGACTGGTCTGAGAGATTTTTTTACATTAAGGCTGGTGTGATCCCCATCCGCATGACCATGCGCGCGATCTCTTCTGCGCCTGCGGATGTGGGTGTCTTCAAGAACCCAACTGGCGCCTGGGTAAAAAAGTTGTCTGCCGAACCATCCCCCGCCAAGAACATTTGCGAGGAGGCGCTGGTGGGGGTTGGTATGAGCAGGAGGTGGGCCGACAGCGCGACTGAGCCCGTTATCCAAGTTGACGGCTTGTGTAAGTTAATCTCATTGCCTTACTTCTGCGCGAATATAATTCGTTTTGCTGATATCATTTGACTTGTTTTGTGCAGTCAGCAAGGAGTATGTCCACGCCGCCTATGATGAGCATATGGAGGGTGGCTCCGTCGCGCTGGGCGCTGGGGAGGTTGGCTTCCCCGATCGCTTCGATGACATGTTCATCCCTGTTGATCTGGGATTTCTCTTTGACAGCGATGCGCCTGGTAACCCTTTGTACTTATGCTTATGCCTTTATAATACCAGATTTGGCTAACCTTTCTGTTGCGTGTATTGTAGACGCGCTTGAGAACTACGAGCTGGAGCTCGCGGAAGAGGAGGAGGAGGAAGAGGCGCCCCAACTAAAGCGTAAGGCTAAAGGGAAAACTGGCGCAGGGGCCAGTAAAAAACAGAAGAAAGGTGATGCCCCTGTTGTTCAGGATCCTCCTACTCAGGCGAAGGGACTTGAGAAAACCCAGGGGTTTACCACCAAGTTTTCCCTGTCTTCCCTGCCTCAAAAAGTGGGCAGACCTCCTGTCCACACGAGGTATGGTGCCACTACCTCCTCCCTTCGCGCGTTGGAAAAGGGAAGCGGCGTTGCGCCTTCGACAGGTATACTTTGCTTATCCTTTGGTTATCTTTTATGGTTTTATGAGCGCGATTCTGATAGAATTACTAATGAATCTTTGCTCACTCAAATGTTTGTAGAGCCGGCGACCTTGGTGGATCAACCTCAAGCGCAACAAGATGCCGAGGCTGCGCCGGAGGTCGCTTCGAAGTCCCCTGTTTTACCCTCGAAAAAGGGTAGAATGGACTTTATGGCGATGTTTGCCTCGCGAACGGAGTTGCGCCAAGGTACGTATTGTGCTTTTATTTTCTGACTTTTTTCTTTTAGATCAAGTCATGAACCATTTCTTTTTGTTGATTTTTTCATAGGAGTCATAGCTGGCGTACAAGCTGCTGGCGGCACTCCTGGCGCCGGTGCCAGCGCCGTTGGTTCTGCTCCTGCTCCTGCAAGCGCTGAATCTCCCCTCATCGGGATTACTAAGGAGCAGGAGGCCGTTTTACGCGCCGACCTGGCGGCGTCGAGACCTCCCTCACCTCCTCCTGCGCACAGCCCTCCTCGCGAGACTGATTTTGGTTCTAGGTCGCAGGAGAAAAGGCCTGTTTCAGAGGAGGATGAGGAGTTTGATGTTGAAGACTCCGACGGCGGCCGCGCCAGCCCTGCAGCGCCACGAGATCGCGCACAGTGTGTGCAGTGTGAACAGAATGACCATCTTCCGGCGCGCGCGCCCTTTTTGTTCCATGAACGTTTTGCTTGTCAAACGCTAGCCTTTGTGTTAAGTCGGCTGACTTTTTGTGTTTGACCAGCTCATTGTACTTGTCCATTAGACGTCGTTGCTCGTTTATGAGCCATTCTTTGGGGTCATTGGTTTCATCTTCTGGACCCATTGGTCCCTTTTGTTTCGCGCCGGCAAGATTTTGGAACGTGAGATCGTCTGGAGGAGTTTCAGTCTGGCCATGAGGAGTTGTGATGAAGGGACGGTTACTGGTGGTGCGCGTAGAATCACGCGGCACCCTCAGAAACTGCTGTCCCTCATTAACATCCTCACGTTCAATATTCTCCAGAACTTGATCAAAATTACGAACGCCAGAAACCATGGTGAAAATTTGTTTTTTTTAGAGATCTGATGAGATCTTGTTGCCGTTGTAACAGGTGATGGCGCCAATGAAGAAACGTGGATCGACTCACTGGTAGACGATCTACTTTCCTCGGGTGTGATTATGCTATTTCACCGATGGTTCTCTGGGATCTGGGTTCTTCCACCTACAAAATGAACAACACCGTAAACTTACCCCTCAGAAAGGGACAGAGGGGTCCTGTAACGATTCCGGCAAATCCAGGTATACCCTAGCCGGAATATACTATTTACATGTCATTTAATACTGATTATATGGGTTATAGTACGTTTAAACGAGTATATATGATTCATAGTACGAATCATACTCGATTATATAGTGAATCGTATTGGAATTACAATTAACCAATGAACGATTATTGAAACCCGAACGAATCGGGAATTTCATTATAGACGATGTATATAATGTTTAGTGATATTTACGAAGTATTAATGCTTCGGGATAGGTGAATTATAGCACAGAAAAAGGATTTCGATTTAATGGTACGTCGGTACGCTAAACGAAACCTTTAACACCAAACCAAGCAAGAGACGATCAATCAAGCCGAAAAAGATGCGTAATTATTAATAATATGATGTTTTAATGTCATGGGATAAGTTTTTTAAAGTTTTTAAATCAGTTTTATATAAATTTTATTTTAACCCGAAAAACAACCATTTTAGGCTCGTTTTAAGCCGAATTACGAGTTTAAACGAGAAACGAACTGAACCAGATTATCCACAACACTATCCAGATTGTGTAATCTAGATATGTGGCCATGGTTTGAGATGTGGGGCCCCCCACACCCCCTCACATGGCCGGCCATATGGTCAAACACACACACACTTCATATTTTTTTCTTTTACACCCAAAAACACAACAAATTCTCTCAAAATCTCTAACTCCTTCAAGGGTTCTTGCAAGATCATCCATTTCCTTTAAGTATTAACCAAGATTTTGAAGGTATAAACATGTTATAATACATGATCTTTGGTATTATTTACTTGGTTTGATTTGTTTTGCAAGAACAAAAAGGTTCCAAGTGACAAATGGGTGAAAACCCGAGATGGAACCGGTTCTTGTGTGATCAAAGGATGTATACAAGTTATACAAAGGATCTTGATCCAAGTAATTAGTTAAAAGTGTTTAGAATAGATTTTTACGGTTAGAATCTTTGTTTTTACATAAAAACCGACACTAGGAAAGAAATGGCTTGATTGTTGGTAAAGTTTGCTTGGTGTGGTGTTGTTGTGCTTGAAAGTGTTGTATCTAGCGGCTAGCAAAGGCTAGAAACCGAGATCCTTGCGATCAAAAGCTAGAAAACACAAGATAGTTCGGTTTTTGTGTGTTTATGAAAAATGGACAGATTGTTGTGTACTTAGAGTTGGGTCACGAAATTTCACAGAGATGATCTACACATGAAAATATGAGATCTGTGAATTTTTGGTAATTTTTGGATAAAAGATGAATATTTGGTGAATTTAATGCTCGGTTTTGGCCAAAAATAGTGAAAAATAGCAAAACATGATGAAAAATTCCGGAAAATTTAAGATAAGCTTTTTATAACATATAAAAGTCACCCACAAAATTTGAGCTCAGTTGGAAAAGTCTAAGTAGGCTTTTCGGTGATACGAGTTCTAGGGCTTTCTAGCTCGGTTTTGGGTGAAAATGGCTTGAAAAATAAGTTTTAAAATCTGGGAAAATTCCAGAAAGTTATGAGGATGATAAAGATCATCCCAGAAAAATTTGGGATTTTTCTAAAAGTGTTTTGGTATTTTTGATATATTTAGTGTTTTAACAAGATTTAAAAATAGATAAATAAATGTAAATGTAGGAAAATAAATCTGGGAAAATTCCAGAAAGTTATGAGGATGATAAAGATCATCCCAGAAAAACTTGGGATTTTTCTAAAGTGTTTTGGTATTTTTGATATATTTAGTGTTTTAACAAGATTTAAAAATAGATAAATAAATGTAAATGTAGGAAAATAAATCTGGGAAAATTCCAGAAAGTTATGAGGATGATAAGGATCATCCCAGAAAAATTTGGTATTTTTTCTAAAGTGTTTTGATATTTTTGACATATTTAGTATTTTATAAAGATTTAAAAATAGATAAATATATGTAAACTTACAAAAATAAATCTGGAAAAATTCCAGAGAGTTATGAGAATGACAAGGATCATTCCAGAAAAATTTGGGATTTTTCTAAAGTATTTTGATATTTTTGATATTTTTAGTGTTTTTAATGAGATTTAAAAATAGGTAAATAAATGCAAATATAGGAAAATAAATCTGGAAAATTTTATAAAATTTTCTTTCTGTCAAAATAAGTTTTGAGTAAAATTTCAAGACCCGAGACTAAACGGGTAATTATTTGTGCTAAAATGAACATAAAAACAATTATTTAAAGCTTAAAACGTGTAAACCGGCAAAGTTCGCATAAGCGAGCTGACTGGTACACGAAAACTTTAAAATAGACTATTTTCATAAATCTAAGTAACTTAAGTAAAAATAAATCATCCGAAAATAATTCGGATGATTTGGGTAATTTTACCCGATTTTACCGTTTTCGGCACCGAAAGACCGGAAACGGGCCCCACGGCCAAAACGGGGTGTCAAACCGAGCTATAATTTCATCACTTTAATTGACTATCAAACTCTAAGCAATGTCATAATCTGAGTCCTTAGAAGTGTCACGGGGTTAACATTGTCCCCGAATCGAGTACAGTACTGGGTTAACAGTGTTCCCAGATGTACCGATTTATACATATTTAAGTTATGAGAATTGTATAGTAATGGCTAGATATTATATTACAGATCCAGGCACGTAGCTGTTCCTTATATTACTCATCGACTCACCAAAGGTGAGTTTTCACGAGCCCCTTTTAATGAATTGTTTTAATTATATTTTCCCGGGGCGGAAAACATGTCTTATTTAAAGTATTTAAGTACATACCGATCGTATGGAAATACTTGTACATTTATATATATATGGACTGATGCATAGAATATATAAAATGTTTATAATGTGTTATTGTTCTGGGGTAACATAGTTCCCAGGGGTTATATTGTTCTGGGGTAACATAGTTCCCAGGGGTTATTATTGTTCTGGGGTAACATAGTTCCCAGGGGTTATATTATTCTGGGGTAACATAGTTCCCAGGGGTTGATATTATGCTGGGGTAACATAGTTCCCAGGGGTTGTTATTATTCTGGGGTAACATAGTTCCCAGGGGTTGTTATTGTTCTGGGGTAACATAGTTCCCAGGGGTTATTATTATTCTGGGGTAACATAGTTCCCAGGGGTTATTATTATTCTGGGGTAACATAGTTCCCAGGGGTTATTATTGTTCTGGGGTAACATAGTTCCCAGAAAGTTATTGGAAATGTTCTGGGGTAACTTAGTTCCCAGCATGATTATATGGTTAATAAATGATTATTAAAAATGATTTGTCAGTGTTTATTTAAATTAGTGAAACTCACCAACTATTCGTAGTTGACCCGTTTTCTTTACATGTTTTCTAGGTATGCCCAAGTTGGAATGATTGATATGTGCTTAAATATCTGTGCTACCTGTTGGAAGCTTGCTGCTCTATGTTTTGTAATGAACTTATTAATGTTTTATTGGTAATATATGTGTGTAACACCTAGACAGTAACGCAACTCGCAACAATGTAATATGTTATAAATTAATGTAGTGGTGTTTTCTTTATAAGCAATGCTGTTGATATCAGATGTGTCTGTTGCATCCCGTGTACGTTTCCGCTGCGGTTACGGGGTGTTACAGAACTTGGTATCAGAGCCATTGGTTATAAAGAATTAGGATGTCTTTAAAAGATACCTAAAATATAACCAGTAGCTCAAGTATTATAGGATCTGAATATCAACTAATAATATATTGTGACGAGATCGGGATGAACTTGGATGGACAAGTGGGTTATTATGGTCCGGAACATAATAACAGACTTGTCTGCACGAGTGAATTCAGGGGAAGTCACGGGGGACTTAAATAGGTAAAACTGGCAACATATGTGTAAATGTATAATAATATTATTATGTGGCTAAATTGTATAAGTAGTGCATGATTTATTTAATTATGAATTACACTATGGAAAAGACTATATGTTTGTTAACTTGTGTGCAGGTAATAATGGAAAGAAACCCTAGTATGTCGACGGAAGAGGACCCGGAAGAGGTCAGTTCCGGGGCCTCTGGAAGCCCAAGTGAAGTACCCAGCTCCGAGCCTTCAGAGGCTAGTCTTAGTGCCTCTAGGCAGACCACCCCAGCTAGGAGTGCTAGTATACCCTCCCCTGTTAGGGTTACCAGGTCTCCTACCCCGCCCGCACCACAGACTGGCCCGATTCCCCTTAGGCGCGGTCCTCGCCTCACGGCGCGGATCAGTGCCCCATATATTCCGCCCACTGTTACCCCACCCCGATCCACTTACCATGTGGGCGAGTCTTCCCGCCCTCAGCCCGAGCCTGCAACCCTACCTGTGTGGGGTCTCCCAAGGCAGGAACGGGACTTGACGGGGTGGCTACGTGTTCTCACCGAGCAGGTGAACGAGCACTCTGCTGCCCTGGTCGTGGGGGTTCAGCGGCGGGCGTACCTAGGGGACAACATACTGGACCACCAGTATGCTATCAACCAGTTAAAGAGGGAGTGCTCATACTCCCACTGGTTGATCGAGCGGATGGAAACCCGAATGCGGGTTATGGTGGCGGTGTTGGTGGCGCTGGTGGCGGTGATGGTGGGGTTGGTTTACCACCATGTGTAGATGTGTTGATAGTAGAATCTTGAACCGCTTTTTGATACTCCGTGTAAGTAGTTAGTGGTGATACTAACACGGAGTGAATCTTGTTTAGTTATAGTACAACCACTGGCCCATAGGGGGTCTCTTGTAGGGCATATCATTATCGATACTTTTGGGTATCATTCAAGCACTGACCCATTGCGGGTTATGTCGAGGATGATACCAACATAGGCCCTTTGTATTAAATCTTAGTTGTGTAATGTTGACTGAAAGTATGTAAATTGATGTTTGTGTAATATGAATCAATGTTTATTAATGAATGAAGTATGTATTGTGTTTTATATTTTGAGATGGTATTGATTATATATATTTCTTTGATGATTGTGTAGAATGGCACCGAAACGATCAACGAAAGTATCGGAAGTAGATGTGAGCCGTTTGATTGCTCAACAGTTGGAGGCGGCGATACCGGATATAGTATCGCGCATCGCCGCCAGTATTAATAACTCGACCAATCCAACCCCTCCGAGCAATCAAACGCCCATAAATAATGATGGGGAACAAAACGCTAATCCTCCAAGGAATGACAACACTATGCCGAGTACTGACGCACCGCCTACGGTGGTCGCTACCGACAGTAATGGCCCAATCCCTACTGTAGAGACCAACCGCACTGGACCATCCAGGGGTTGTTCAATCAAGGACTTTATGTTATGCAAGCCTTTAGAATTTAACGGGTCGGAAGGACCGAATGGTTTAGTGAAATGGTTAGAGAAAATAGAATCAGTGGTAAATATCAGCAACTGTCCCGATGATTGTGTCGTTAAGTACGCCACCTGTACGTTCACAGACCATGCCTTGACATGGTGGAACACCATAGTACAGACTCGAGGTCAGGCGGCGACAAACCGCATGACATGGGCAGAGCTTAAGGATCTTGTTTTGAAACATTTCTGCCCAAAGAATGAATTGCAGAAACTGGAACATGAGTTGTGGAACCTAGAGATGCATGGGGCGGACCACTTGGGATATACCAACCGGTTTAATGAACTGTCACGATTAGTGCCGTGGTTGGTCACCCCAGAGTCAAAAAGGGTGGAACGTTATATTTGGGGACTTACTCCAGTAGTGAGGAGTATAGTTAACGCGGGAGGGCACCAGACGTATGAGGGTGCAGTGACACAGGCTGGTATTGTCACGTATGATTTCTTAAGGAGCGGATCGATAAAGGCGACGGGAGAGTCGGCTGGGGGAAAGCGAGGTACGTATGACAATAGGATCCGAGAGAAGCAGCAAAACAAACGAGCTAGGCCCGCTGCCCAGAGCTATGCCATGACTAGTTCGGGCGGAAGGCAAGAACCGCAGAGGGGAACGTTTCCTAAATGCGGGAAATGTGGTTATCACCATAGTGGCGTGTGCAAGGAGGTGGTGTGCCACCGGTGTGGCAGGGTTGGACACTACGCACCAAATTGTAAGACAAATCTGAACAATCTGAACCGTCAACCACAACCTATTCGGGCGCAACCATTTAGAACTCAACCAGCCCGACAGCAGAACACGCAAGGAAACCAGATGGTGACCACTAGCCGTGCTTGCTACGAATGCGGCGGCACGGATCACTTCAAAAGGAACTGCCCGAAACTGAATCAGGGAGGAAACGGGAGACAACTCGCGGGTCAGCCATCGTCGTCCAATCCGGCGCGAGGCCGGGCATTTGTGATGGGAGCGAACGAGGCGCGCCAGGACCCCAGCGTAGTGACAGGTACCTTCCTCGTCTCTGATCATTACGCTTCTGTATTATTTGATACAGGCGCCGATAGAAGTTTTGTCTCCGTTAGATTCCTTTCGATAGCAAACCTTCCTATTGGTGAAACCATAGAACCCTACACCGTAGAGGTTGCTAACGGTAAAACCATGATAGTTAATCGGATTGTTCGGAATTGCCCTTTTATTCTAAGCGAACAATCCTTCCTGATTGACTTGTTACCGGTAGAATTGGGTAGTTTTGACGTGATAGTGGGAATGGATTGGTTGGCACGTAATA
Source organism: Bidens hawaiensis (assembly GCF_021521415.1). Classification (NCBI taxonomy): domain Eukaryota; kingdom Viridiplantae; phylum Streptophyta; class Magnoliopsida; order Asterales; family Asteraceae; genus Bidens; species Bidens hawaiensis. The sequence goes on from NW_027493539.1 coordinate 347,323, forward strand.
GGGTAGAAATAAACTGTGAAAAGAAAACCGTCAAGATCCGGGTGTCGGATGACGAGGAGGTATTAGTGCAGGGAGAAAAATCCGGCACCATGATACCATTTATATCCCACCTCAAGGTGTTGAAATATATACGTCAGGGATGTGTGGCGTATCTAGCGAGCCTGACGGCCGCTGATTCTGAGGAAAAACAGGTGGACGATATTCCCGTGGTGCGCGAATTTCCACAAGTTTTTCCAGAGGAACTTCCTGGATTACCGCCAACCCGACAAGTCGAATTCAGAATCGACTTATTACCTCAAGCCGGCCCTGTTGCTAAGGCCCCTTACAGACTTGCACCGTCCGAGATGCAAGAACTATCCAACCAGTTGCAGGAATTGTTGGATAAGGGGTTTATACGTCCCAGTTATTCCCCGTGGGGTGCACCTGTACTATTTGTGAAAAAGAAGGACGGGAGCCTTCGAATGTGCATTGACTACAGGGAATTGAACAAGTTAACCATCAAAAATAGGTATCCTCTTCCCCGAATCGATGATTTGTTCGACCAACTACAAGGTGCGAGCTATTTCTCAAAGATTGATCTTAGATCGGGATACCACCAAGTTAGAATTCAAGAGGAGGATGTCCCAAAAACCGCGTTTCGGACTCGCTACGGCCATTACGAATTTTTAGTTATGCCTTTTGGGCTAACAAATGCGCCGGCGGTATTCATGGATCTCATGAACCGAGTCTGTAAACCTTACCTCGACAAATTCGTCATTGTATTTATTGACGATATTTTGATATATTCAAAAAGTAAAGAAGAGCATGAGCGACATTTGAGGTTAATTTTGGAGCTTTTGGATCAGGAGAAGTTATATGCAAAATTCTCCAAGTGTAACTTCTGGTTACAAGAGGTGCAATTCCTCGGTCATGTTATAAACCACCAAGGAATACACGTTGATCCGAGTAAGGTTGAAGCTATTAAGAATTGGCAAGCGCCTAAATCTCCGAAAGAAATTCGCCAATTCTTAGGCTTAGCTGGATACTATCGTCGATTTATAGAGAACTTTTCCAGCATCGCCCAACCTTTAACCCTCCTGACTCAAAAGGATCGGAGATATGATTGGGGTGAAGAGCAGGAAGCGGCGTTTCAAACGCTAAAGCAAAGATTGTGCCAAGCGCCAATCTTAAGTCTCCCCGACGGAGACGATGGATTTGTTGTATATTGTGACGCATCCCGTAAAGGGTTAGGGTGCGTGTTAATGCAAAATAAAAAGGTCATAGCCTATGCGTCTCGACAGTTAAAAGTTCATGAGAAAAACTACACTACTCATGACTTGGAACTGGGAGCAGTCATCTTTGCACTTAAAATTTGGAGACACTATCTCTACGGTACAAAGTGCACCATATTCACTGATCATAAAAGTTTGCAACACATATTCGATCAGAAAGAACTGAATATGAGGCAACGAAGATGGGTCGAGTTGCTGAGTGACTATGACTGTGACATACGATATCACCCCGGCAAGGCTAACGTTGTAGCCGATGCCTTGAGTAGAAAGGATCGAGTCAAGCCACTACGTGTGCGAGCCTTGGGGATGATAGTCCAGTCGAACCTTTCAGATATGATTCGAGTCGCTCAACGCAAGGCGTTGAAAGAGGGCCAATTGGATAAAGAAGGACTTTACGGGAATGAGAAGAATTTCGAACAGCGTGTGGACGAAATTCTTTATTTCAAAAATCGGATTTGGATCCCGACCCTCCATGACCTTCGTGATTTGATCATGGATGAAGCACATAAATCGAAATATTCCATACATCCGGGATCAGATAAAATGTACAAGGATGTGAAAGAATTTTACTGGTGGCCAGGAATGAAAAAGGATATAGCCACATACGTCGGCAAGTGTACGACGTGTGCGAGAGTTAAGGCGGAACACCAGAAACCCTCGGGAATGCTACAACAGCCGGAAATTCCGGAATGGAAGTGGGAACAGATCACAATGGATTTTGTGACACATCTCCCCAAGACACCCCGAGGTCATGATGCGATTTGGGTAATCGTGGATCGGTTAACCAAATCGGCACATTTTATTCCAATTAGGAATACTTTTAACACTGAGAGACTTGCGCAAATTTATATAAATGAAATAGTGTCTCGTCATGGCATCCCCATCTCGATCATCTCCGATAGGGATAGCCATTTCACCTCCAAACTTTGGCAAGCTGTCCAAGAAGCATTGGGAACACGTATTGACCTAAGCACAGCTTACCACCCTCAGACCGATGGTCAGTCCGAGAGGACCATTCAAACATTGGAGGATTTGCTTCGTGCCTGCGTACTGGACTTTAAGGGAAATTGGGATCAACATCTCCCACTCGTTGAATTTTCCTATAATAACAGTTACCATAGCAGTATAAAGGCAGCACCTTATGAAGCATTGTATGGACGTAAGTGCCGATCACCACTTTGTTGGTCTGAAGTGGGTGACCCGCAGATCATTAGATCGGATCTGGTCCAGGAGACGACCAGCAAGATTCTTGAAATTAAGAACAACCTAAAAGCCGCACGGGATCGACAGAAGAGTTATGCCGATACCCGTCGAAAGCCGTTGTCATTCGAGAAAGGTGATAAGGTGTATTTGAAAGTATCACCGTGGAAGGGTGTGGTCAGATTTGGAAAGGCGGGGAAGTTAGCCCCGAGATACATTGGACCATTCGAAATAATTGCAAAAATCGGTCCTGTAGCTTACCGATTAGAACTGCCTGAGGAACTAAGTGCAGTTCACAACGTGTTTCATGTGTCAAACTTGAAAAGATGTCTGTCGGATGAGACATCGGTGTTACCCTTAGAGGGTGTTCAAATAAGTGATAGGCTCAGCATTGTAGAGGAGCCTATAGAAATAGTAGACGGGAAAATCAAACAACTTAGACACAATAAGATCTCGTTGGTCAAGGTTAGATGGAATTCGCAACGAGGCCCAGAATTTACTTGGGAACGAAAGGACGAATTTCGGAAGAAATACCCCCACCTGTTTCCTCAAAAGGAAGTAGTTGTCGCGTAAAATTTCGAGGACGAAATTTTTATAACGGGGGGAGAATGTAACGATTCCGGCAAATCCAGGTATACCCTAGCCGGAATATACTATTTACATGTCATTTAATACTGATTATATGGGTTATAGTACGTTTAAACGAGTATATATGATTCATAGTACGAATCATACTCGATTATATAGTGAATCGTATTGGAATTACAATTAACCAATGAACGATTATTGAAACCCGAACGAATCGGGAATTTCATTATAGACGATGTATATAATGTTTAGTGATATTTACGAAGTATTAATGCTTCGGGATAGGTGAATTATAGCACAGAAAAAGGATTTCGATTTAATGGTACGTCGGTACGCTAAACGAAACCTTTAACACCAAACCAAGCAAGAGACGATCAATCAAGCCGAAAAAGATGCGTAATTATTAATAATATGATGTTTTAATGTCATGGGATAAGTTTTTTAAAGTTTTTAAATCAGTTTTATATAAATTTTATTTTAACCCGAAAAACAACCATTTTAGGCTCGTTTTAAGCCGAATTACGAGTTTAAACGAGAAACGAACTGAACCAGATTATCCACAACACTATCCAGATTGTGTAATCTAGATATGTGGCCATGGTTTGAGATGTGGGGCCCCCCACACCCCCTCACATGGCCGGCCATATGGTCAAACACACACACACTTCATATTTTTTTCTTTTACACCCAAAAACACAACAAATTCTCTCAAAATCTCTAACTCCTTCAAGGGTTCTTGCAAGATCATCCATTTCCTTTAAGTATTAACCAAGATTTTGAAGGTATAAACATGTTATAATACATGATCTTTGGTATTATTTACTTGGTTTGATTTGTTTTGCAAGAACAAAAAGGTTCCAAGTGACAAATGGGTGAAAACCCGAGATGGAACCGGTTCTTGTGTGATCAAAGGATGTATACAAGTTATACAAAGGATCTTGATCCAAGTAATTAGTTAAAAGTGTTTAGAATAGATTTTTACGGTTAGAATCTTTGTTTTTACATAAAAACCGACACTAGGAAAGAAATGGCTTGATTGTTGGTAAAGTTTGCTTGGTGTGGTGTTGTTGTGCTTGAAAGTGTTGTATCTAGCGGCTAGCAAAGGCTAGAAACCGAGATCCTTGCGATCAAAAGCTAGAAAACACAAGATAGTTCGGTTTTTGTGTGTTTATGAAAAATGGACAGATTGTTGTGTACTTAGAGTTGGGTCACGAAATTTCACAGAGATGATCTACACATGAAAATATGAGATCTGTGAATTTTTGGTAATTTTTGGATAAAAGATGAATATTTGGTGAATTTAATGCTCGGTTTTGGCCAAAAATAGTGAAAAATAGCAAAACATGATGAAAAATTCCGGAAAATTTAAGATAAGCTTTTTATAACATATAAAAGTCACCCACAAAATTTGAGCTCAGTTGGAAAAGTCTAAGTAGGCTTTTCGGTGATACGAGTTCTAGGGCTTTCTAGCTCGGTTTTGGGTGAAAATGGCTTGAAAAATAAGTTTTAAAATCTGGGAAAATTCCAGAAAGTTATGAGGATGATAAAGATCATCCCAGAAAAATTTGGGATTTTTCTAAAAGTGTTTTGGTATTTTTGATATATTTAGTGTTTTAACAAGATTTAAAAATAGATAAATAAATGTAAATGTAGGAAAATAAATCTGGGAAAATTCCAGAAAGTTATGAGGATGATAAAGATCATCCCAGAAAAACTTGGGATTTTTCTAAAGTGTTTTGGTATTTTTGATATATTTAGTGTTTTAACAAGATTTAAAAATAGATAAATAAATGTAAATGTAGGAAAATAAATCTGGGAAAATTCCAGAAAGTTATGAGGATGATAAGGATCATCCCAGAAAAATTTGGTATTTTTTCTAAAGTGTTTTGATATTTTTGACATATTTAGTATTTTATAAAGATTTAAAAATAGATAAATATATGTAAACTTACAAAAATAAATCTGGAAAAATTCCAGAGAGTTATGAGAATGACAAGGATCATTCCAGAAAAATTTGGGATTTTTCTAAAGTATTTTGATATTTTTGATATTTTTAGTGTTTTTAATGAGATTTAAAAATAGGTAAATAAATGCAAATATAGGAAAATAAATCTGGAAAATTTTATAAAATTTTCTTTCTGTCAAAATAAGTTTTGAGTAAAATTTCAAGACCCGAGACTAAACGGGTAATTATTTGTGCTAAAATGAACATAAAAACAATTATTTAAAGCTTAAAACGTGTAAACCGGCAAAGTTCGCATAAGCGAGCTGACTGGTACACGAAAACTTTAAAATAGACTATTTTCATAAATCTAAGTAACTTAAGTAAAAATAAATCATCCGAAAATAATTCGGATGATTTGGGTAATTTTACCCGATTTTACCGTTTTCGGCACCGAAAGACCGGAAACGGGCCCCACGGCCAAAACGGGGTGTCAAACCGAGCTATAATTTCATCACTTTAATTGACTATCAAACTCTAAGCAATGTCATAATCTGAGTCCTTAGAAGTGTCACGGGGTTAACATTGTCCCCGAATCGAGTACAGTACTGGGTTAACAGTGTTCCCAGATGTACCGATTTATACATATTTAAGTTATGAGAATTGTATAGTAATGGCTAGATATTATATTACAGATCCAGGCACGTAGCTGTTCCTTATATTACTCATCGACTCACCAAAGGTGAGTTTTCACGAGCCCCTTTTAATGAATTGTTTTAATTATATTTTCCCGGGGCGGAAAACATGTCTTATTTAAAGTATTTAAGTACATACCGATCGTATGGAAATACTTGTACATTTATATATATATGGACTGATGCATAGAATATATAAAATGTTTATAATGTGTTATTGTTCTGGGGTAACATAGTTCCCAGGGGTTATATTGTTCTGGGGTAACATAGTTCCCAGGGGTTATTATTGTTCTGGGGTAACATAGTTCCCAGGGGTTATATTATTCTGGGGTAACATAGTTCCCAGGGGTTGATATTATGCTGGGGTAACATAGTTCCCAGGGGTTGTTATTATTCTGGGGTAACATAGTTCCCAGGGGTTGTTATTGTTCTGGGGTAACATAGTTCCCAGGGGTTATTATTATTCTGGGGTAACATAGTTCCCAGGGGTTATTATTATTCTGGGGTAACATAGTTCCCAGGGGTTATTATTGTTCTGGGGTAACATAGTTCCCAGAAAGTTATTGGAAATGTTCTGGGGTAACTTAGTTCCCAGCATGATTATATGGTTAATAAATGATTATTAAAAATGATTTGTCAGTGTTTATTTAAATTAGTGAAACTCACCAACTATTCGTAGTTGACCCGTTTTCTTTACATGTTTTCTAGGTATGCCCAAGTTGGAATGATTGATATGTGCTTAAATATCTGTGCTACCTGTTGGAAGCTTGCTGCTCTATGTTTTGTAATGAACTTATTAATGTTTTATTGGTAATATATGTGTGTAACACCTAGACAGTAACGCAACTCGCAACAATGTAATATGTTATAAATTAATGTAGTGGTGTTTTCTTTATAAGCAATGCTGTTGATATCAGATGTGTCTGTTGCATCCCGTGTACGTTTCCGCTGCGGTTACGGGGTGTTACAGGTCCTCTTTGGGATAACCCTCCGGTGTGAGAATAAGAGTTTGTAGGAGAAGATAATAATATGAGAGTAAGGAAATTGGAGTGTATTGCTTAATATAGCTGAATACTGTGTAATTGAGTGTGTCTCCTTGTGGAGTTGATGTGGTATTTATAGTGCTAGGGTTTCCAATGATTGGGCTCAGACCCAATTAGGGCCTTGTTGGCCTCCTCCAATTGCTTTGCGCCACGTGTCCTTGGGACACCTGGTGCTTTTTCATTGGTTATAATCACGTGGTAGCACATGGGTTTTGCTGAGTTGTCCACCTTTCACTGGCAGCTGTCAACATCAGCATATTCTTATTCCTTAAAAAGATACCTTCTGGAAGGTTGTCTGACGTGCACAATCAAGGTTGCCCTAATCCTGATTTGGATAAGGACAAGGTTGATTATGTGCATGTGTGATATGCGCCTATCCTGAGGATGCGCGAGGTCTTCTCTTTATTCTCACGCGCAGATGTTTCATGCGCAAATGTGATATGCACGAGCATGTGATATGCGCCACGCGCGGATGAGCCACGCGCGGATGCGCCACGCGCATATGTGATATGCGTGAGCATATGTGATGCCTGAGCATCTGTGGTGCCTGAGCATATGTGATGCCTGAGCATGTGATGCCTGAGCATGTGATGCGTGAGCATATGTGATATGCGTGAGCATATGTGATATGCGCCGTGAGCATAGGTTTTGGCTTTGTGCCTTCATAATGTCTTGATTTCAAGCCTCTTGTCTATATCTTGTGGGTTGACCCGCCTCGCTCGGTGTTGAGGCGGGTACATACCTCTTCAGTAGTCAATGTCGTATGTTAGATGCATGTATTGTTATAATTGGTTTACACGTACCATTTTAATTAACTGATAATCTAATTTGGATATAAGCTTGTAATTTGGCAGCCTATACCGGTAATTGTAACTTGATTAGACGCTAACACGAGAGGAATAAAGAAATAAAATGAATAGATACATTTTAGCAAACATTTGATAAAACCTAAATAGGAGAAATTTTATTATTATATATCAGACATTGTTTTGTAAATTAAAAATGGTCATCTATTTTTAGGATACTCCATTAGCCTACACAATAAATTGAGTCAAAGTAGCCGATAATTAGTTAAAGATATGACATGACAAAGACCATAACCTAAGGTGTTGTTTGTTTTTTCAGAGGTAAAACGTCTGCAGCCTGCGGACCACATCTGCAGACATCTGTAGCAGAAGAGGTGGACCAAACCTCTGCAATCTGTAACAAAAAGACTGTTTGTTTTTCAACATCTGCAAACTGTTAAAATAAACTGAAATTCAAACTTTCTAAATTTTCTACAAACTAATAACTATATTCATCAATCCTAAACTTTCTATTTCTATAAACTAATAACAACAATCTAACAAAACTAACAATCTAATAATAATAATAGTAAAACTAACAATCTAATAATAATAATAATAATAATAAAGTGGAGCAACCATAAAAATTGAAACGTGGACAGAAGACGGCAAAAGAGTCAACATGATTCCATTTCCAAATTGCTATCAACAACAACTGGATACCCAGATGCAATAGCCAACGCATCGGCTTCACTTTTAGCGAGGCTTGGCGGCGGCGACGGAGATAGGCGGCGGTGTAGAGAGAGAAGGAGGCTTGGCGGTGAAGAGAGAGAGAAAGGCTTGACGGCGGCGACGGAGATAGGCGGCGGTGGAGGAGGAAGGCCACCGGCGTGGAGGAGGTGTAGCTAGGGTTGGGGTGGAGAAGGAGGAGGGTGGAGTTATGTGGTGTTGTTGATAATGAAAAAAAGAAGAAGAAGATGAGAAGAGGTGAGAAGTGACAGGGGCAACACTTCTAGGAGAAGAGGACGCGCAGACGTTTTTTAATGAAACGTCTTCGCAAAAACAAACACACTGCAGAGCCCAACGTCTGCGCGGCGCAGACAGAAGAGGTGCAGAAGTGCTTTTGAGGAAAAACAAACAGCACCTAAGTATTACTCGGTCAATATTTTAAACTTTAGTTTAAATAAATAATAAAAACATGATTCAAACTAAAACCAAATAAATAAAAAGTGATTCTATGTCGTCGGTTATTTATTTCTTGAGTTGTTGACCCATATTTTTTCACTTTTCTTTCACATTCTGATTGGTTCAAATATGAGTCGACAATATGACTAATCTCACATAAATCTTCCTCACTTGAAAGAACTCGTTCAAGTAAAGAGTTTTAGTTGATAAGTTAATTTGTTTCTCTATTTTCATAAATTCTCCACCGTTACCTTTCATTTTTACTTTTTCAACAAGTTTCAGTTTTGTTCGTATTTCAATACCCGTATAGGGATACAAATGATGCCATTAACTTTTTTTTTTTTTTTGTCTTTGTACGCTCTTCACTGCCATTTATTTCCTTTATTTTTTTTACTCTATCATAGTTGGAGTTTCTTTGCGTTTGTTATCAACCTCTATATCTTGACGTAACACATCATCATTGTTGCGAGATTCATCACTAGAGACGTTTGAATTATTATCAATGTACATCTCATCAATACATCAATAGAAGTCAGAGTAAATGATTGACCTCTTCATGTTGACAAGATGTCGATAGCCACGTCTAGTGCTAGCATCATCTCATTTGCTCACAATGGGATGTTGAATAACTCCATAGTGACTACCCTCATGATTTTTATGGACGTCTTAGTCACCTACAATCATAGTATGTGGTCTTCAACGGTTATGTACGTTGAGTTTGTTTTCTTTAGTAGAAAGATCCTCTAACACACCCTACAAACCATCAAATCCCTCGATCTCCATTAGGGGGGAGTTGATTTACTCCAACACGGTGCGCCACCCGGATGCTCACCTGGCTTTGATGCCACCTAACGCATGATAAAGCGATAAAAATACTTGGATACGTTCTAGCAAACAATTATATAAAACCTATTTAAAAGAACTTTTTATTAATATATATTAAAAGTTGCAATAAATATTACAAAATAATCCTTTACTTATAGGTTTTAAAACTATGCTACACATTAAAATTGGTCAAAGTAACTCACATAATTTACTAGACATAAATGAGAAAGACCATAACAGAAGTATTGCTTTCGGTCAATACTCAAGACTTTAATTACTATTAAATAATTAAATAAAAACCAAAATAATTATAAAGTATACATGTAGGTTAAAAGATTGTGTATTTTAGGTTATGTGGTTTGTTGTTTGTTTATGTAAGTTAAATTTTAAAGATGATATATCTGCTAGAATTTTAGCATACATATACACTTTTAGTTTTTTAGGTCAAATACTTGAAACCTGATTAACTCGTACTTATAAAGCCCGAACTCGAGTAACCCAAACCCGAGTAACCCGGGAGAGATTAGGGTCGGTTATGAGTACTCAAAATAAAATTTTCAAACCCGAGAAACCCAAAACCCGAAAGTACAAAACATCCCTACTCCCACCGATACATGTATGAATATATTAATATGGTTATCAAAATCTATCAATATTCTACTAGCATACACTATAAGTCAATGAGCTTCCTATGAATTAAAGATAGGTCTTTGACGAGAGTTAGTAGAGGTGCCCTGCTGCTTTTTGTAGTGTTGTTGATTTGTTTATGAAGTTCAGTTTTCAAAAAAAAAAAAAAAAATTACACAATAATTTGATCAAATAATTAACTAAAGAAATAAATGACAAAGACCATTACCGTAAAATTAATTTTGGTCAGTATTTTAAACTTTATTTCAACTAGGTTATCAAAAAAAGATAAACCAAATTATCAAAAAGAGATTCTATGTTAATTATTTATTTGTTTATCCTTTTGGGTTTAATAGGCGGTTCAAAAGAGACATACACTTATGAGCACAAAATTCATATTTGATGGTTAAGTTAGTTGAGTATGAGATTTGTAGGTGTGCAAGAGTGTGTTGTCGACAACAAATACATAAAGAAACATGAGTTAATTGTATCCTCCTTCACCACAATTTTTTATTCTCTCTTGATTCGTGGTGTTGTTAAAAAGTAGGAGAAAGTATAGTTTATAACCATGTTATGCAGTGTCGCTGATTGATGACTCTTAACAGTTTTCGAATTTTTAATCGGATAATTTAGAAAGAAAAAGAAAAGAACAAATGCCTTTTCTTTTGGGAAACGTCTGTATCCAAAACGTTACCTAAAACCGTCTCAAAACCTTCCTTATTTAGGTGGGATCATCATACCATTGTGTTGATCAAACGACACAACTTTTTATAAAAGAATATGTCGGTTGACTTTAAAACATTAAATCGTTAACACTTATTTGGTTAAACTCGTAGTGAATGTATGCTTTTATATTGATATTAAGATAAATATCAACCGTATGCGGATAGAATTACAAGAGGTTTTTTATATTGTTGGAGATATTTTATATCAAAAACTGTTGGTAAAATATTAGTAAAAATCATTTTTCTCTAATTTTGGATAATAAGTAATTGTATTTATACACGGGTTATATCGATAATTATTTATGAGTTAATGTGCTACTATGCGAGAGTTTGACAGACAAACCAAACCACACTCAAATTAGAAGCTAAGATGAATAAGATTTCGATGCTCAAAGTTGAAGGGTTGATTTGAGTATTTCCAGACAACTTCATTAGAAATTTCATCTTCCTCATAAAAGGGTTGTTATGGGTTGGCTCTTTCAATAATTATTTTGAGGGTTTTGATTAAAGCTCATAAACTTAATTGTCATTAACATGCCTTGAATACGAATGTTTTATTTGACTAATAAAATTACCATAACTGTCATATTATGTTTAAATAATATATAATTAGCATGAGCTTTGGTATGAGTATAAGAATAGAACCTTTTTGAGTTTGGTTCACTTCTATAGCATACCAAAACTGAGATAAAAATGTTAGTGTAATCTTACGTAAGTGTGGGGATCAAGTTGTCGTACTTACAACGTACAAATCTATGGGGTTTTTGAGTTGATTTTTCTCCTCTCTTGTCTAGCAAGGTATTGTAAGGTTATAAATATGGGTTATTTGTAATCAAGTAAACATACCTGGACATTAATAATCAATACAATCAAGGTTTAGACTCGAAAATCTTATTGTCTTAAAAAATAAAGAGTCACCAATAGAGAGGACTCTTACAAATTCTTCCATCATCTTTTTATTTTTCACAAAAGTCTAGAACACCAATTTATCGGGTGATTCCTCGGGTGTGAGACTCATCTCCTGCAGTACACATATTGTATCGATCTTTGTACCATAGAAGACAGACGCGTTCAACTAACAGGAGACACGCAATCTGTTTTAAGGATACCCGTGTTGAACACAAATCCGCAACTAACGCTAACGAGCTTATTTTGTTTAAATGTCGCGGTCAAGAACAAAAACAAGGACACCTGTTGTAGAGAACAGGTTGTATTATTTCACATGCAAGTTAGTTTTATTTATTTATATATACTTGTTTTACATATACAGTATAGTACTATACATTCTCCATTAGAGGTGCACAAATCAGGTTTTCTAAATATTCGGGTTCCGGTATAGAATCGGGTTCGGGTATGACCGGGTACAGGTATGACCGGGTATTGGTAATAATCGGGTAGGGTTCGGGTCGGGTATTGTCTCTAAAAATCATACCCTATGCATCGGGTTCGGGTAGGGTATAGAACCGGGTATTCTAAAACTGGGTATTTGAATACCCTATTATCGGGTATTGAAAAAACTCTATTTACGGGTTTTTTTCGGGTATTTTTTTATATAGATTGGATTTTTTTAAAAGTTTACACTTTTTAGGGGTATTATTCGGGTATTTTTAAGGTATTTTTTGGGTATACATCGGGTATTTGAAATACCCGGTTTCGGGTATTACCGGGTACAAATCGGGTTTTCGGGTATTACCGGGTACAAATCGGGTCCGGTTCGGGTTCGGGTTCGGGTTTTAGTGCCAAAATGCATACCCTATCCATACCCTACGGGTAGGGTCGGGTTCGGGTATTAAAAACCCGGGTATTAGAAAAACCGGTTCCGAGTATTTATTTCGGGTCCGGTTCCGGGTTTGGGTTTTTTGTGCACCTTTATTCTCCATACAATAGAGTTTCTTTATTTTATTTTATCATTTTTTAATCAAAAGTGAACTTATGTCCTACGAATAAAATAGGCAATGGTTATTCACACACCCTTTTTTTGATATTCATACACCCTTTTAACACACATTTTATCTTTTATGTACACTCTCTCTAAAGAATTAAATAACACATCCCTATAAAATATCATGTAACAGATATAAAAGATATTTGACTCGATAAAATATCCATAAACCATAGGACAAAATCGAACTCGATGACTGGTGAATGAATCTAAAACAGAACCTTTTGATGCCATTCATGTATTCTTAAAAAATCTCCTTTGATCACATAATTATCTTTGTCTCGTATAAAAAACGATTGGATTCTTATCGAGACAACCAAAGAATCCGATACCAATGATTTGATACATCTCAAGAACAAAGTGAAGTACAAAATAATGAAAAAGTCGATCCTATGACTGAATACAATGTAAAGGGGATAACTAATGTTCAACTAGACGGTATCATCAATCTTCAACACTGTATGTATCCTCAATCCAACGCGTATATAGATTCACAACATGATCTAAAGACGTGCCGTCCATAAATGGTATTATACGGAAACAGGTTTTGAGGGGACTTGCATACACACTCTATAAGCTGTCTTCTAATTCATCAGGCATATGTAACTTCTCAATAGCAGCCTACATAAAATAAAAGATACAATAACGTTCAACTCGCTATAAAGGTTAAGAGAAAAGGTGTTTTGATAAAACCGGGTCCTTCAGACCCGCCCATTTGCTATTAAAATAGGGGTGTAAACAAGTCGAGCTACTTAAACAAGCTTTATCTAAAGCCCGAGCTTCACTTATCGAACCCGAATAAGCTCGCTAGCCTAAACAAGCCTTCTATTTATATAATTTATTTAAATGTAATTATATATAAAATTATGATAAAGAAACTAAATAATATATATTATGTCGTATAAAAATTATAACTATAACATGTATAAAAATTATTATAACTATAAACGTTATTTAAATATTAGATATAAAAACATGATAAAAATAACTAAATTATAGATATATATATATATATATATGATGCTATATACAAAATTATAATTATATAAATGTATAAATAAGTTAACAAACTAATTAATAAATAAAAACGAGCAGAGCTGAGGCTTTTGAAATATAGCTCGAATGACTCGAGCTCAAGTTCCCGTAAGTTAAACGAGCGGAGCTCAAGCTTAGACGAGCTCTGGCTCGGCTCGTTTACACCCCACTATTAAATAAGCAAGAAAAGAGAATTTGACCTTGATTGTAGCCGCATCAGTTGCAGAAGGCTTCAAATCCAAGCTAGACCGAAATGAAGCATGGCCATGTCGTACATAAGGCAACGTTTATATATCTTTCCCATTAATGCATATACACTGCTTTCATGAGGCGCGTATTCTTTAAGTTCTTGTAGAACATTTAAAGCATCGTCAAACTCCTGCATCGTTACAAGGATAATTGCTTTTTGATACATGGGTAGAGGATTCTTCTTATCTGCTATTATAGCCTTGTCCATCATTGCTAACGCTTCTTCATTTCTCTGACAATTTCGTTTAAAAAAATGATAAGTATTTTAAACTTTTATATAATTGTGAGAACCTGTTGGATAACTCGCAGGCCCCCACCAAGGCATGCTAGCTAATGGGTCCATGCAAAACATAGTTTGCGTTTGGTAGGTGGCTTTCAAGCAGGGCTGTTATAAAAGCTAGCGCCTCGCTCGAAATTGGCTCGTGCTAATCGAGCCAAGGTCGGCTCGACTCGTGGCTCGTGCGTTAGCCGGCTCTTTGGCACGTTTAACTTAAACCCCAAATTCACATGTGAGCGCACACACACACACATATATACACATTAATAAAAAAAATTAAAAACTATTGAAAATTCGCTTAATAATGAAAATTCCCATCTGGCTCCTTTAAAAGTTAAAACCAAATTTTAATATATACAAATTATGTATTCTGTAGTTTATAAACTTTGCATTATTTATGTGTGTATGTATAATATATCAACATGTGTAAATAAATAATTAATAAACAAACTGGCTTGACCCTATAAACGAGCTGTGCCCGAGCCCTACTTTCAAGGGATTGAAGGCAAAACCCGGTGGAAGTACCCTCACCCCCTGACAGCTGAAGATTTTAATAACAGTAACATGATAAAGTTTTTTCAATTTTCATGTGAAAGTATATAAAATCAAACCTTTAACGCATGCAAGGAAGTCCCGAGATAAGATATTATAACAGAAGATCGAGCGTTAATATTCAAAGCCCTTTGGAAATGATGCTTCGAGAATTCGTATTTCTCCTGGCGAAGATATATCATTGCAAGACCATGCCATGCATTATAATGCCTTGCATCTATCTGAAGGGCATTTTGGTAACTTCTGATTCCGTTCTCAAAATCCTCCAAAGCCACATATCTGTAAATAAAGATAAAATCCATACGCAGATCATCAAAGGTTTATATTATGATTATTATATTGTAATTTATATTCAAAGTATAATGAGTTATAATCAAAATCATACTCATGACCGCAAAGAGTGTGAGCATAGACGAATCTTGAGTTTAACTGCACTGCTCGTTGAAAGTTTTTTAGAGCGGTTTCATGGTCTTTCTGCATGCTATAACAATTTCCCATTGCACACCTGACATATTTGAAGTGAAAATATAAATTGTAGAAAAAAACAAATATTCATGGAGCATAACTTATATTTTTAAAGGTTAAAAAGATTTAAAAAAACTTACCATGACTGAGGGGCTAAGCGGTCTGTTGATATTAGCTCTTGTGCCAAATAACTAAACTTCATATCCTCCTTCAAGTGCTACAATATATAAGATCAAAGATTTGTAGTTAGTGGCGTGAAATTTTGACACGAAACTTGCGGGTGTTGGTTTAGCCTAAACAGGTCGGGTCAGTTTTGGGTCAAACCAGTTTTGGTTTAGCTAAACGGGTGTCGTGTTCGGGTTGGCCTGACGGATTTGCAGATTAATCCTTTGACTTTTTATTTTAGAAAAATGTGCTTTATCTTTTATGGCATAGCTTAAACCGAACGGGTAGCTCATGCCAAATTTAGAAAGATAAAAGATAATGAGCAACAAGTTTTATAGTTTAAACGTAATTATTTTATCCACACTTATCAATTTGGTTGTAAATATTAAATTTTAGGCTCAACCTGTGAAAAGGATCGTTTGTAAACGAGCTTAACCGAACCCGAGCGAGGGTTGGCTCAGATCATATCAGCTTGTGGTTCGCTCGATGGACTCATTTAAATTAAACCTAAGTTTTAAATATAATAACGTATACAAGTATTGAAGAAAATAATAATACGTACAATATTTTGAATCTGCCACGATTTTTAGAAATATCTAAATAAAAAAACCAAGAATATCACGTATAATTTTGTAAATTCTCTAGTTTGATTTTGTATTATGTGTATGTTACGAAATTATTTTTTGGTCTTTTATATATCAATATGTGTAAAATAAATTAAAGGAAAAAAATTGATGAACCGGCCCGTTTAAGTTTGAACTCGAGCCTGGGCCCAACCTGGCTCGACTAAGATCAGCTCATTGGCATGATTGGGTTCGGTTTGATTTCAACCCGACAACCCACGAACATGACCCGTTTAACATCCCTGATTGTAGTCTCATTCATGTATAGTTCACTTAATATAGTGGCACCAATAGTATTGTAAAGATTAGAAAAGTACAAGAAAACTTACATATAGAACAGTAGAATAGATATCCATTCCTTCTAAGCTATAAGGGGAAGCCAACCGAGCATTGCTAAACGCACATTCAGCTTCTAGATAATCCACCAGCTCAAAATAAGCTTTTCCAACCTGCACTCAAAATTACCATATTTAACAATTCAATAAGTTGAAAATATGATATTAACATTAACAGTTAACTTACCTGAGAGAGCACCCAGCCAGTGTTGTAATGCTTATGAGGAAGTTGCATAAATACATCCAATGCATCCTGTTTTAAAAAAATTAAACAGAAGTAGAAATCAGCAAATTGTATACATAACCACAAAAGTGGATCTTTTCATAAAGCCCACGACTCGTGACTCGCTCGAAATCGGTTTCTTGTTTTACGAGCTTTCCCGAGCCAAGGTAAGACCAGCTTGTTGGCTGAATTTTAAGCTCGTTTAGCTGGTTCATTGGCTTGCTCGTTTAAACTAAACCCATACTTCAGTACAAATCTGTAATTTTGTGTGGTTAAAAATTATTATTATTATTATTTATATGTAAAAGTATAAAATTGAATCTTTTTTCTAAATGAACGAGCTGGCTTGAGCTTTTTACAAGCACTCGAGCTCAACATTTCAACTCGAAGACAAATGAGCCGAGCCTGAGCTATGGTAAGCTTGCCTCATTGGATCACTCGTTACGCTCATTTTGCTGGCTCATTGGCTAGTTTAAATTAAAGCCAAATTTTTAATACACACGCATACATTAAATTCCATAGTTAATTAATTATGTGTAATGTGTATGTTAAAAATATATTTTTCTTATTAAAAATGTAAAAATATAAAACCAACTTTTTTAAATAAAATAAACGAGCTGGCTCAAGCCCACAACTTCAGCTCATTAAGATAAACAAGCTGAGTCAAGCCCAACCTGGCTCGGTTCGGCTTGTTTACAGCCCTACACAAAAGTAGTAAAGTTAAATAATCTTACACAAGGGTACATTCAAGTTTTCATGTTAAAATACCTAACACCTGCACAGACAAGAAAGTCTGTAACCTTCACCAACGATTTTCAAAAGGGACAAAATGTCTAAAGCACCACTAGCAACTTTTGATACACTCATGGAAGCCCGAGCCATTGACCCGTCATGTTCACAAGATCTAGCATCATGTGGTGGGGATGAACCAGAACTCGTTGTAGTGGTGTTTGAATGAGTGTAATCAAGGTCAGACCGAAGCCCTGAAAAACCAAGATTGTGGTTTAGATAACCTAAGAAAGGAATAATAGTATTATTTTTTAAAGTGATTTTGACCTTCATTAAAAGTTTCAGTTGACCAAGATTGTCCTTTTCTAACTGTAACAGAACGAAATGCTGCAGATCCTAATTTAGAAATACTCGGGTATTTAGAAGAATGATTTGTTCCATTCCCATTATTATTTGTCGCAGGCCCACTTTCTCCAGCAAGTCTTGTGCTTCTTCTAGGACCAGAATCTGAGAACAGCCTTCCTGATATCTGGGACAGAACACAAAAACATAATATGAATATCCAAAAAGATGACCAAAAATAGATTATAACAAATTAACAACCTTTCTTAGTTTCCCCTCATCTACAAATTTTCTTCTAGGAGCTTGAAGGGTGGATTTAACAGTTGATCTTGGTGACACGTCAGCACAAACAGAACTAGAGGGTGGACCATTTGGGAGCATGTTTCTACCTATTGGTGGTGGGGAGTGGGACACGCCTGACAACTATAAAAAATGACACATATAATGATGTGTAAATTCACCAAACTTGTGATCCAGAAATATATAAAAAGAATTTATATTGCGCATGTTAACGGAAATTGTGAAATAACTCAGCATAACAAGAAGGCAGTATTTCACCTAATAGTAACCAAGTTACGTTTATTGTTTTGCTACAAAAACCACTCAAGTTTCAATATTGTTGAATTGTTGTTTTCTTATAGATGTTAGAATTAAGTGACCTAAATGGAACAAAAATGAAACTTGGTTACTATCTACTAATTATTATTTTCAAGTTGTTAGGTAATTTTGAAGAAGAGCAATGAACAATAACCAAGTTTCATAGTTGTTCCATTTAGATCATTCAGTTTAAACAATTATGAAAAAAGTCACAACGATAGAACAGTATTAAAACTTGAGTTGTTCTTTACACATAGAACAAAGTATTAAGTGACTTTATTGGAACAATTTTGAAACTCAGTTACCATTTACGCCCATAAACGAACATGAACAATTCTTTTTGTTCATTTAGTCAAACAAACGAACATGAACAGAGCCCCCATTCGTTCATTCATTCATGTTCGTGAACGTTCGTTTACGTTTCTTCATTTAAGTCTGTTTATACTTTATATATTCACTTAACTTTTTAGGCCCGTTATAATTTCATCTGGTTTATGAAATTAAAATATAACCATTACAGTTTAGTCAAGTTTGTTTTTTATTTTTTAGGCCTACCAGATTGATGTTCAGTTTACTTTTAATTGATGTGCACTCAGTTTTGTTCGCTAATCTATGTCAGGTATATCCGTTCATTTACATTCATGAACCGCTCATTTATACTATTAACGAACGAACGTATTCATTTTCTATACAAACGAACAGAACAAGAAAACATTGTTTGTGTTCGATTGTTTGTTCGGTTAAAGTTAAATGAATGAACATGCGCATGCTCTGTTCGTGTTCTTACTGTTCATTTGCAAGCTTAATTTAATCACAAAAGTTAACTATAAGGAAAACAGAAAAAAATAGTAAATAACTTGGTTAAATGAAGACGAGTTCAATAGTTATACCTGCATAGCCATCGGTGAAGGGGTATTATAAAATGGAGTGCCAGCATGGACACCATTATTATTGGGTTGGCTGGCAGCAACACGGCCAGAAAAAGCTGCACCATTATTATTATTTAAGGAATTACCCTTAATGTTATTGCTATGCAATTGTCTCAATTGTCTTGGGCTAACACTTTCAGCCACTTGTCGACTAGAAACTACACTATGATCATCACGCTGGGGACCCACGTGATGACTCAAGTATTGTTTTTGTATGCATTCAGCAGCTGATTCCCCAAACACTGATGCTGCTTCTCCAGCAGCTCCTGAAAACACAAAAGATGAAGTTAAATACTAATGAATATAGAAAATCCTATTGCTCCATAAAATGTGATTGTAATAAAGTCAAATGATTACTACACAAAAGATTAAATAAATAAAGAGTCATGTTGAGTAGGGGTGTGCATGAAACCGAAAAAACCGAACCCAAACAAAAATCAATGGTTTTTGGTTTTGAATGTAATTAAAATTAAAAAAAAATCGACCCAAACCAAATTTATGTATTTTCATTTTTTCTATTTTGTTTGTTAAGTAAATTATATGAATTTAATAAATAGTGCAACCCAAATATTTTAGGCCAAATGGTATAATAATCAATTAATCATAGCTGAAAAAAAAGATTTAGGCCCGAAGTTTTAAGCCATACTTCATTTCTGGGACCAAATTTCAAGACCAAATCGTAAAATTGACAAAAAAAAAAAAAAAAGCCAAACCGAAAAACTGAAACGAACGGTTTTCAGAATCTTAAAAACTGAACTTTCAGTTCCGTCTGAGCCCAAAACCGACCCATGCACACCAAGTAACAAAAGCGCTTTTAAGGCGAATGGTAAAGAAAAAATCTGACTTACCTAGTTTACACAGCTCCTCATATGCAGACCACAACAGAGGATCTTTTGACAGAGCCTGGTTAAACTGATGAGCAGCATTTTTCAATCTATCTGTGAATCTGAAAGAAATTATGAGCCAACTGGTTTAGAAATCTTAACTTCAGACACAAATGCAAACACATATTTGACCCGTTTGACTTGTTTTCTTAATAGTTAATAGCTAAGTTTGCCTATTTTAACCACTTAACCCATTAAAAACAGCATACAATCTAAATTGACCACTTTCATATAAATGGATTAAAGTTGCAACCTTTATGTACACTTCCTTAAAAGGTGGACTATGTTCAAGCTCAGTAAGAAAAAGAATAAGAACTACAATAGACAACCTTCTTGGAGTTCTTTTAAATAACTATGCTTCTTAAGGGTAAAAACGTAAAATAAAAGGGACAACTTACAGAAATTTAAGGCCATTTACCTGTATATGAGCCCAATAAGATAATGACCAGCCGCACCATTTGGTACCTGAAAGAAAAAAAGAAAATGCAATGAGCAAGTGCTCTTTAAATCTGTGAGTAATAGTGTCATCAATTCATCGTCTAACACCATTTTTATATAACTATAACTGGAAAACGTAAAAAAACATATGTGTAGACGCGTTATGCTTTAAAGTTCAAACACAGATTAATAAGGAAAGCTTGAATGCATGTTATTACCTCGGCATTAGGTTCATTAGAAGGGCATAATGCTACTTCTGCTCATTGAGAAGATCCATCTGAAAGCATGATAATGCAAACAAGTATCTGGACTGAGGCATTTGTGTTCCTTCAGATTAAGTGATTGAGAAAAACAGATTAATAATTTAATTGAAGAATATATATACGGAAAATAGTTGGGTTCATAACATGTTACATTTTGTATGAACCTTCAGGTACTAGCAAAATAAATTTTAATATTCAGAGTTTCAGACTGTCTTACTATTTAAGTTCTTTTTCATGGTACTACCAATGGATAGTATTTTATTTTTATTTTTTTATTTGTGTACGATTAGAACTAAGTCTTATTTATCACTTTGAAAAAACAGTGAATCGGGTGCAATCAGACAACATGAAGGAATATAAGTATATAACTGATGGCATACGACAACTATGCACTTCACTAACACAAATAAAACTAATCCTGCATAACCAGAAAGCTTTAACAATTCAGTTTATTGTCTTCGGTTTCTACATGATGTTAGATGAAGCAGGCAAAAGAAGGTTAGCCAGAGGTAAAAGAACACTTTTTTTATAATTTCTGGTTTTCTAAAATAGAGGATTGTAGTTATGTATCAATGATTTTCATAATTTCCATTTTGCACTAGAAAGATTGCTTTGAATCTACAGAAGTTGTTTTTATACATACAAGTTTTCACCAAATTGTTCTCTAAAACTACAATAAAGATCTTCATTGTAGAATAATAGTTTTATCCATTCGAATCACAAAATATCAAAGGTCAACACTCCAACGGGTCTAAATCATATTGATGCAGACCAATAGTTAAGGGTTTTACTTTTTAGATTTCATAGGCTCAGGCTAAATATCATGAAAGCCCTCACAAGAGTCATCCACAAGAATATGGATTGAAGCATCTGTGTTCATCTGGATTAAATGATAGTAGAAAAGGAAAGAACAATAAGCTTCCCTTCATCCAATATACACTAATAATAAAATAGACTGAGTCTAATTCAGATGATATAGCAATGACGCTACTCTAAACATGAAAAAGAAACCAGGTTGAACATACCTTTCAAAATATGGTAAGCCGAGTAAGCTTTATTGCTTTGTAAGTAACATGCTGCTAACAATTGCAAGTTTGTCTGCATTGACAAAATAAGCAAAGAAAGTAATAAGTGTATAGAAAATGATATGCTATGATTGGTGCATTGCAAAAATGAAGCTATGAAAGAACCGAGTGTTGACTATTTAAATATGGCAACGTAATAAATTAGAATCTACTTGCTTTTGCCATAAACCGAACTAAGAAAAAGTGAAATCTCGAAGTCCGCTTATTATCTTCTATCAACTAAATTTTCCGCCAAGACTTGTCTTTGATTGAAGCACGAGACTCGAATCTCGATAATACTGGAACATTATAAAGAAGACATTCCAACTTAATTAATTAGAGGAAAACATACCTCCGAAGGAAACTCGGAGCAGAGGCGTTCGCACATGAAAATAGCATTGGAGTATAACAAATGTCGCAAACTATTGTGAACACAGTCAATTAACACCTCCTCCATAGTTACAACAATAGACACCGGATTTCTGCAAGAATCATATATTAAAACCGTTCAAAAGCAACAAATAAACATAATCACAACATATAACAGACAAATTGAGACTTTAATACAACTCTCCTTAGAGTTGAAACCCTAGAAATTATTCCTAAAAATAGTCTATTTCATCGACACAGTTTACGAAAGTTCAAAACCTAAACACCAAGGATGAAGTCGAATCGAAACCTAAAGGTGCGAATGAACTCTAATTCATCGACACATACTGTTTGTTAATTAATTTAATTAATTCATCATCCGCATCTAAACTGACAAATTAAGAGCATGTATATAAATAAAATTCAAAATCCGTAACGAAAGCACAACCGAATACCTAGCTGTATGTGAATTGACGACGGAGTTAACAATGACCTCTAAAACTCCAATTTCGTAACCGATTTCAGATCGAAGAAGTTAGTTAGTGTTCCTCACCAGCCAGCGGCAGCAACAATTGCATTCCAGATGTGTGTGTGAGAGAGAGAGAGAGAGATTCAAATTTGTAAAATAATGTATAGGCGACGAGAAGAGAAGAGAAGAGAAGAGAAGAGAAGAATTGAGAGGAGGGGTTTTGGGGATTTTGAATTTCGGGTAAAAACGGTATGGTAGGTATATAATTCAACTGTAATTTCTTTAACCTTTACTTTTTACTCCTTGAATTTTTATTTTTATTTTTATTTTTATTTTTTCTATCATCTTTTTTGTATCAAAATAATATGAAAGAAGAATGCAAATATCTAAATGATTAGAGAGGTTGTCTGCTTATTGATGGATCGACTTAATGCAATTGTAGAAGGGTTTCTTATTGAATATGTTGTAGGGTGATTGTGTGATACGTGAAGATTTCTTATTGAAGATTTCCTTTCAGGAGAGCATTAAGAAGGTACTGATTATTATGATCTATAGAAAAGTGCTTGTTAGATTATGAATGTGAAGAGAACGGAGTGAAGTTAAAGAGCCATGAGTTGTGACATAAGAAGTGAATATAAATAGAAAACTAATAGCAAGACTTAAAACTAAAGAAACGTGTTTGAAGAAATCAAACACTCCTGAAAAAACTTTTAATTTTTTGTAAATCCACATATTGTTATACATTCTAAGGGTAATATAATGTCACAACATAAAGAATTTGGTGTTTGGTTTGCACTTGCGTACTGTTGTCCTAGTCCATCAATATGTTTCGATGTTGGTGATCAGTAAGTGGGATCCCATCAATATGACAATTGTGTATGTGAGGAAGGTGGCACAGAGATGAATTAAATGATATCAGTATCCCATTGGAGTTGTTGCAGGTTAAGTGATATTAGTAACTTAAATGGGTGATTTAATGAACATGTACGACTGTGTCGGGTTTCTGTAAGTGTGAAGATTTCTTATTGAAGATGTTTGTAGAGTTTACATTTGATACTTGAAGGTTTCTGATTTGAAGATGTTGCATGGTTTCAGATTCAGGATGTTGCAGTGTTTCCAATTGTGTGATATCTGAAGATTTCCATTCAAGTAAAGACGTCTCAAGGTTTACTTTGTGATACCTGAGGATTTCCAATTATGGACATGAGATGTTGGAAATCTAAAAACATTAAGAACACTAAACTAATATAACCGCAATTTTCAAATTAGGAGAGCAATAAGAACACTAAAACTCGTAATCGACCGATACATACTTGACTGATTGTGAATGTGAAGAGGAAGGAAGGAAGCAAAAGAATCATCTGTGGTGACCGAAGAAGTGGAGATGAAGAGATAAACACTGGTGAGACTTGAAATTTAAAAAATAAATGTTTGAAGAACTCTACCATCTTGACAAAACTTTGAATTTTTGTAAGTGCCCATATACACGGATAAAATGATTACTACTGTGATTATGTTTTCCTTGTATAGCATTTAGGCGGTTACGTTTTCCTGTATATATGTTAGCCAATAGTCCAATAAAGAAATCATTCAGAATCAATTTACTTTCATGGTATCATACGCCTTTCCCTAAACCGCTAAGGATGATCCGACCTTTGATTCATGGCAAAAGATAGATTCCATTGTGTTGCAACGGATTTATGGGACACTCTCAGATGATCTTCTTCTCCGTGTCTTAGAAACCGAGTCCACTGCCTTTGAAGCATGGACTCGCCTCAAGAATATTTTCCACAACAACAGGGGCTCGCGGGTTGCGGCCCTAGAGCAACAGTTTGTTAATCTCAAGCTTCGACAAATGCCGTCTCTCGAGGCGTATTGTCGACGTTTGAAAGAATTGGGCAATCAAATAGCCGACCTCGGATCTCCGATGAACGAACAGAGGCTTGTCCTCCAGTTGGTCCGCGGTTTACCACGCGAGTTTGATGCCACTGGAGCATTAATTAACCAGCAAATTCCCTCATGGGAGGATGCTTGTGACCAGCTCCAGTCGGAATACGACCGACAACATGCCGCAGACTCCGATTCTCCGGTCATTGCAGCTGCTATTTCTGATGACCAAACCAATCGTCGACCTGCTCGAAATGATTCTCATCGAGGAAATCGTGGTACTAACCGTCGTGGTGGCGGTAATTCTCACCGCCCCAACCCTCCTACTCAGTCGGCTCATTTCCATGGAGGATATCGCCAATCTTTTTCTCCACGCCAACAGCCCCATGCTCATAACTGTTATCCACCAGGCCCTTATTCCGCCTGGCCTAACTACTGGCAAATGCCACCTCCACCACCCAGCCCATACCCGACTCAACCCGGTTGGGCTCCCTCACCTTGGGCTCACCCCCCACCCACTACTCAGTCATCTTCTGTGCCTCCTCCAACTAATCAGCCGGCTCCCACCCCGGGTCAACCTGCTCAAGTCAACTTAACTGAATATGATGCACTTGACCCGACTGACCTAAGCAATGCTTTTGCAGCTATGAACACAGATGATTATAATGGGCAATGGCACATGGACTCAGGGGCAACATCGCACATTACAGGTGACCAAAGTAAACTTGATTCCCCTTTGTTATCTAGTTCAATCAACTCTATACTTGTCGGTAATGGCCAACGAATTCCAATTTTGGGTACGGGTAACAGTACCTTGCCAACCAACTCAAAATCATTGCACCTAAATAATGTTCTTTATACACCTCATATTATTAAAAATCTTATATCGGTCCGTCAGTTTAATATTGACAATTGGACATCTATTGAATTTGACCCTTTTGGCTTTTTTGTGAAGGACTTCACGGATGGGAAGATCCTAACGAGGCATGACAGTGACAGCCATCTCTATCCGATCACCAACAACACAGCTTCCGTTTTCCATCTCTCCCATGATCAAGACTATTGGCACAATCGTCTTGGACATCCAGGCCTATCCGTTTTTAATTCTCTTGTTTTGAATAATTTTATCTCATGTAATAAACGTACTCGTGAACTTGTTTGCAATTCGTGTCAACTCTCCAAGAGTAAACGATTGCCATTTTATGTTTCTATGTCACAAACATTATTACCTTTTGATATTATTCATTGTGACTTGTGGACATCTCCTATCCCGAGTAGGTCCGGTTTCAAGTATTACATGGTTTTGGTAGATGACAAAACTTAATATACGTGGATCTTTCCCTTAAAATTTAAATCCGAAACTGTTGAAAAATTTGCTAAATTCCACAAATATATTCTCACGCAATTTCAAGCTCACATAAAATCTTTTCAATGCGACTTAGGGGGTGAGTTTGACAATCACACCTTTAAAAACCTTGCCACCAACAAAGGTTTTCAGTTTCGCTTCTCGTGCCCTCAAACTTCCCAACAAAATGGGAAATCCGAACGCATGATTCGGCGCTTTAATGAAATCATGCTTACACTACTAACACATGCATCTTTACCTCCAAACTTTTGGGTCGAAGCTCTTCATGTCGCCGTTTACCTACATAATATCTTACCTACCAAATTACTCAATTATCACTCCCCTATGGCCGGCCTTTACCAACGCCATCCTACATATGAACACTTACGTGTTTTTGGATGTGCATGCTATCCTAACACCACGGCCACCCGCCCACACAAACTTGCCCAACGGTCTTCTTTGTACCTCGGTTACCCGGCAAATTTCCGAGG
Organism: Bidens hawaiensis; assembly: GCF_021521415.1. Taxonomy (NCBI): domain Eukaryota; kingdom Viridiplantae; phylum Streptophyta; class Magnoliopsida; order Asterales; family Asteraceae; genus Bidens; species Bidens hawaiensis. The sequence goes on from NW_027493539.1 coordinate 373,882, forward strand.
ATACCAATGTCTTGAATTGTCAACGGGAAAAGTCTTTTTGTCTCGTCACGTGGTATTTGACGAAACTAAATTCCCCTTCCAATCCATCTCATCCATAAACCCATCTGATTACTCATTCCTTGACTATGATGAGCCCACTCCAAACAACAACTATTCTTCCCAGTCCACCTCCAATCAACCCTCATCCTCTCGGCCCACATATCACACCAGATCCTACTCAGTCCGCCCCTACCCCACCTGTCCCACCACACCCCATGACCACTCGTCTTCGTGCAGGTATTAGTAAACCAAAAATACCACTTAATCTTCACACCAACTCTATTTCCCCCATTCCCACCTCTCACCTCTATGCCCTATCCGACCCTAATTGGAATGTTGCCATGAACGATGAATATAAATCTTTGATGAACAATAACACTTGGGAATTAATCTCACGGCCTCCGAACGCTCATATTATACGGTGTATGTGGATATTTCGCCACAAGTTTAATGCTAATGGTCACTTACAACGATACAAAGCTCGGCTTGTAGTTAATGGAAAATCACAACAGGTTGGTATTGACTGTGATGAGACTTTCAGTCCGGTCGTAAAACCAACAACCATTCGTACCGTGCTCAGTTTAGCAACTTCCCGTTCTTGGCCAATCCATCAGTTAGATGTCAAGAACGCGTTTTTACATGGGGATTTAAAAGAGACGGTCTACATGTTTCAACCTCCGGGTTTCAAGGACCCGAAATGACCAGATCACGTTTGCAAATTACAAAAGTCGTTATATGGTTTAAAACAAGCACCCCGCGCATGGTTTCAACGCTTTGCAACATTTATTACCCAATGCGGATTTAAAAGTGCTGTCTCAGATTCATCTCTCTTCATTTACAAAAAGGGTGACCACTTGGCGTATCTATTACTCTATGTAGATGACATCATTCTCACCGCCTCGCACTCAACTTTATTGCACAGCATCATTAACTCTTTGTCAAAAGAGTTTGCCATGTTTGATCTTGGCATTCTTCACCATTTATTAGGAATTTTAGTGACACATAAAAATGATGGTTTTTTTATCCCAAGAAAAATATGCCGGAGATATTCTTGCACGAGCCAACATGACAACTTGCAAACCGGCTTGTACCCCTGTTGAGACCACGTCAAAACTAAGCCCCAACACTGGCCCACCGGTCTCCGATCCCACTCTATACCGTAGCCTAGCCGGAGCCCTCAATACTTAACATTTACTCGCCCGGATATTTCATTTGCGGTACAACAAGTTTGCCTATTCATGCACGACCCGCGTGAACCCCACCTTCACTTTCTCAAGCGAATTCTTCGCTATCTCCGAGGTACCACGTCTCACGGCCTTCATATCACTCCTTCCTCATCGACATCCCTAACCGCCTATTCTGATGCCGATTGGGGCGGATGCCCCGACACACGCAGGTCTACTTCTGGATATTGTGTATTTATGGGCACCAATCTAGTATCTTGGTCTTCGAAACGTCAAGCCACTATCTCAAGATCAAGTGCTGAGGCTGAATATCGTGGTGTTGCGAACACTGTTGCTGAAACGAGTTGGTTGAGAAATCTTCTTCTCGAATTATCTGTTCCCACTCGTCACGCCACTATCGTTTATTGTGATAATCTATCTGCGGTCTACCTTTCTGAGAATCCGGTTCAACACCAACGAACTAAACATGTAGAGATTGACATACATTTTGTTCGCGATAAAGTTCGCGTCGGCGATATTCGAGTCCTCCACATACCAGCTGACTATCAGTATGCCGACATCTTTACGAAAGGCTTGCCACGTCCACTTTTCTCCAAGTTTAAGTCCAGCCTTTGCGTCCGCCTAGCTACCGCCAAGACTGAGGGGGTGTCTTAGTCAACGTATTGTTTATGGAAATAATTTGTATTCATTATGTATTTATTTTGATTACTACTGTGATTATGTTTTCCTTGTATAGCATTTAGGCGGTTACGTTTTCCAGTATATATGTGATGTGGGGAGATCAAAAGTTTACCAAATAATGACGAAATGAGTTATGGAGTTACAAGAGTTTAAAATTAATATTTTATGTCTTTTGGTTTAATCATTAGAAGCCCAATGGTTTTCTGTTTCTTTTAAATACTTGAGATTTGTAATGTAAAAAAAGAAGTTTTGGAATATATGAAAAAAAATCATTTCCAATCTATCACAGTGTGTGTTAGTGTGTGAAAGACCTAATTATCGGTATTCTTTGTGAATCAACGATGGTTGGAAGAATTGATCCTGGTATTCGTGTGAATCAACAGGTTCAACTATTTATCTTATTTACGATCTACGTCTTTTCTGGAAGTTCGGGTAAGTTCTTCACAGGTATTCTTAGAATCAACGTGTTTGACTTCCAATTTTATCATTTTACCGCTGCATCAGTTGGTATCAGAGCCGAATTCCTGGCCCAGTATGGCTTGTGAGGGGGACAATATCTATGATTCCTGGCCCGTGTTTGATGAATACGAGGACGAGGAATGGTATGTTTGGGCAACCGGTGATGTTCTTGAAAGTTTAAAAAGAAAACATGAGTGGTCTACAATTTATTCATGTATTTTTGATGAAATTTTAAGGGATGGTACGGTAGAAAATGGTGGTGATATTGTGGTTAATGGTGATTCGAATTTGTTTTCCATATACATGATATCTCTCACTATTTTGAAACTTCATATTAATGAGTTAAATGAAGATGCAAATTTTAAGAAATTTCCTACCGTAATTATCAACTATTTCCCACATTCGATGGACAAATAAAAATTTTTTATGTTTGAGCTTGATACGGTGGGCCTCAAAGTGAATGATGATTACATGAATATAAAAGAATTGCATGAAGTAGTAATTATTTGGGATGGATCCATACACATAACTCTTAAAGATGAAGGTGTGGTGATAGTATTTAACATGACTTGGATGAATGGTCCCTTTGACCCAGGTGGTTACGGTTCAAAGACAAAACTCGAGGGCGAGTTTTTTCAATGTGGAGAGAATGATGTGGGGAGATCAAAAGTTTACCAGATAATGACGAAATGAGTTATGGAATTACAAGAGTTTAAAATTAATATTTTATGTCTTTTGGTTTAATCATTAGAAGCCCAATGGTTTTCTGTTTCTTTTAAATACTTGAGATTTGTAATTTAAAAAAAAGAAGTTTTGGAATATATAAAAAAAAATCATTTCCTCTCTATCACAGTGTGTGTTAGTGTGTGAAAGACCTAATTATCGGTATTCTTTGTGAATCAACGATAGTTGGAAGAATTGATCCTGGTATTCGTGTGAATCAACAGGTTCAATTATTTATCTTATTTACGATCTACGTCTTTTCTGGAAGTTCGGGGAAGTTCTTCACGGGTATTCTTAGAATCAACGTGTTTAACTTCCAATTTTATCACTACGTTGCGTCAATATGTTAGCTAATAGTCCAATAAAGAAATCATTCAGAATCAATTTACTTTCAGCCACGTGATATTGTTATACATTCTCAGGGTAATATTATGTCATAGCATAAACATTTGGTGTATAGTGTGCACTTTTGTGCCTTTATCATAACCCATCAATAAGTCTTCTATGTAGGTGACCAGCAGGTGGCATCCAATCAATATGTTTATTATGTAGGCGAGGAAGGTGGCATGGAGACGAATTAAGTGGGATTAGTACTCATTAGATGTGGTGTTTAATGGGAAGTAATTAAAGCGATTTCCATACATGTTATTCAATCTGAGATTTTTATTTCCACTCTTACTGTTTGTTTTTTAAGAGGTAAAACGTCTGCAGTTTGTGGACCACATCTGCAGACATCTGTAGAAAAAGAGGTGGACCAAACCTCTGCAGTCTGTAAGAAGAAGACTGTTTGTTTTTCAACGTCTGCAGATTGCTAATACATTTAATGTATAACTTATACCAAAAACACAAATTATCCAACAACAATTAATACATAAATCCAAATTTTATACCAAAAAATACAAATTATCCATAATTAAAAATACTCACAATATCAAAATACATAATCCAAGATTAACATGTATGAGAATCATTAGGTCTTACAAACAATCTATAAATTCCAGCATTATTCTCATAATCAAATCGTCAAGTTCCATCAGTGTAGCCATTGTCAAGTCTTGCCAAATCTAAATAAACAAACAAATAAATAAATACAAGTTATAATAACCCAAACAAACCAAAATAACCCGAACTAACGCAAACAAAAACCAAACAACATGACGCAAACTAACCCAAACACGACCCAAGCTAACCCAACCCCTAACCCAAACATTTATTCTTACTTTTGAACACCAAAAAAAACTAATCATCTTTTTATTAGTTCATGTAAGCCCGAAACCGTATGACCCGAACACTTTTTTTTAATTATATTTGAACGCAGAAACCGAACAACTTGAACGCTTTTTTTTCATTATAACTAAACCCAAAAACCATACACCCGGACCAAAACCCGAACAACAAACCCAACTTGATAGTTCAAACATATAATGTACTAAACAGAGCATATAAATATATAAACTACTCACAAGGTCGGGTGATTTTAAAACATATAGACACCGTGTTGCCCTCATTCGTACGTAATCATAACTGCACGCTTTCTTAATCACCGGTAGAACTTAATCTAACTGGTATATACAGAATTAGCCACACCAAAACGAAATCTGAATCAAGAAAACAAAAAACCATCAACAATTTAATTTAAAAAAACGAAACTTGAAAGAGATGGAAACATATGGAATTAAAAGATTAAAACTTTACAAAATCTAACATAATCTAACAAATTTAATAAAAAACTAACAATAACATAATCTAAATAAAAGGAAGAAACACAACCCAGAAAGAAACCAAGCATCCAAAGCCAATTGTTAGATTGCAATAATCAATTCACAGATTCACTAATCAGACTGTCTGTTCATATGTTTATTATTATTATTATTATTATTATTATTATTATTATGTGAAAGAGATACAAATTGGAATCCAAAAAATAGTTGGCGACGGAGAAAACTTATTAACTCAAAGTTAACAAAAAACTAACAATAACATAATCTAACAAAGTTAAAACAAAAGGTAATTAGATAACCTGTTGGAGAGAGAGAGAGACGGCGATGGATCTGTGTTGGAGAGAGAGAGAGAGGCAGCGGAACTTTGGATAGAGAGAGAGAGAGAGGCGGACTGCGACGGATCTTTGGAGATAGCCGGCGGCGGTGAAGGAGGAAGGCCGGCGGCGGCGGCGATGGTGGAGTCAGCTAGGGTTGGGGTAGAGAAGGAGGAGGGTGGAGGTCTGCTAGTGTTGTTGATAATGAAAATAAGAAGAGGTGAGAAGTGACTAGGGCAACACTTCTAGGAGAAGAGGGCGCGCAGACGTTTTTAAATGAAATGTCTTTTAAAAATCAAACACGCTGCAGAGCTTAACGTCTGCGCGTGGTCTGCGTGGCGCAGACAAAAGAGGTGAAGAAGTGATTTTAGGAAAAAACAAACATCACCTTAATGTTCATAAGATAATCTATAACTACACTATACTTAATAAATTATGCATTTGTAGCTAGTCATCAACAGACTACTATCCTATCAAAATCGTGAATGTTTGTATGGCATACGTTAACTGTCTCCCATGTGATTGGTTCATTCGTTCAATATTTTGGCTAAAGATTCATAAGTAGCTCCAATTGACTTAGTATAGTTTTCAAGACACAAAACCTATCAACCTCAAACTCATTTTTATAATGAATAAATATTTAACTTAACGCGTGTGTTATAAAGGTCGTGAATGGGCGAGAAATGCCCAACGTGGCACGGCGTGTTGGTGAATACCACTACACCAAATCAATGAATTGGCAAAAAGAATGATTTCGGCCATAAAATAATGAATTGATCTGTTACTTTTTGTCCAATACTTGTGAGCTGACTCAGAAATATAATGTATCTTTTCAGTCCATTATCCGCTCACATTTTTAGTTCAATTATGTATTGTGGCTACTTGTTTTGCACTGCTATTTTGTTAACTTTTTGAAGAATATTCAAATATTTATTATTACTTAATTAGAAACTAGAGTAATATATAAATAAAAATAATTGGGTGATTGTTATGACTAATATTTATTTGGTTATCAATATTGTTATTAATAATGTTTATGGCACCATTATGTTGTAGTATTTTCCTAGCCCTATAAATAGTAGCATCTTGTATTTGATATGACACACCTAAATTGAAAGAGTATTTCCATTATATTCTCTCACTCTCACTCTCTCTCTCTCTATATATATATATACATATATATATACATGTATGTGTGTGTGTGAATCTGTTCATATACTTTCCATCTTGAATATTGCTTATGGTTGTTGTTTTAAAATCCGTTATTAGCATGACATGAGTAAAGATACATGTTTAACATAACCACAACATGAAAGTTGTGTAGTTCTAACCCATTCCCTGAGGTGTATGTCATGATATTATGATTTTTGTAAAAGTCTTGATCAATTAAGTAATTACGGAAATTGTAATGATTCTAATCCATTCCATGAAGTGAATGTGATGATATAATGATCATTTTAAAGGCCGTGGTCATGTAACTAATTGAGGGAATTGTAATGATGCTCACGTTAATAATATGATTGACCATGTTAATAGTGAAATCGACCACAAAAAGTGGCAAACTAAAGGACTGAATATGATAACACAATGTGAAAAGATTTAACATGATAGTTTCAAATGATAATGATTGTTCTCTCATATCTTATATCTTGTATATTAGCCTAACTACAACTAATACAACAAGATCATAAACTAGAAGTTTATGGATCACGTTTATTTAGCTAACTGGCATGACCGGTTAAGACCATCTCGAGTCATTGGCGATGCGAAATGCATTGAAAAACCAGAAGATTCTTTCTGATAATTAGTCATATAACGTTTGCTCTCAAAAACGTTTACCAACAAAAATAGTGGATGAATTCCTAAATATTTTGTAAATGGTTAAAGAATAGTCTTAGTCAACCGACTAAATATGTATAATATATTTAACAGATTATTGTATTTATGATTGATTTTTAACCTTCCTCACATATATCAATGGTTGTTAGGTTCTCTGTATATATACCCCATCAAATGTACATCATCGAAACATTAACTTACTAATCTAAAAAAGCAGGACAATGTGTACACATGACATCATTCTAGGGTGTTCACCTAGATGCCAAGTCACATATTTCTTTCATATTAATGACAAATCATCTCATTCCCATTATATAAATCTTAAGATTGTAAACCCTAATAATCATTTTAATTCAACTTCTCTCTCTCTCTCTTTCTTGCAGATTACCTTATCTACCACCTCTGCCGATTGCGTATTACTTTTTTTCGACAAGTTATTTTTTATACTCAAATGGTCGTTTCTCATATTATTCATTATTTTCATTGGAAATTCATTTTCTTTGCCGGTTTTTGTTTTTATTGATTTTAATTATTATATTGTTTTCATATAATCTCTTTAGGTTATATATCAATCCAAGATGTTATCGAATACAGTGAGTGGTTTATTTAGCTTGTAATTTCAATTGTTATCGAATTTATTATGTTAATTATTCCGGTTATATCCATTGGAAGTTCAATTATTACGGTTATTGTTAATTATTCTGGTTACATCCATTAGTAATTCATTTTTTCAGGTTATTGGTAATTATTATGGTTATACACTATGACATCAATGGTAGATTTGTTCACATAATTAAAATCTACCATAATTGGCAATTCCGTTATTATGTGATATCAGTTGTTATCGGTTTTATTGGTAATTATTCCAGTTACTAACCAAAATATAATTTATTATTTTACCAATCATTTGTCCCGGTTACTAATCAATTGTTATATGTTGATATCAATTTCAGGTTATGACCCCCAATCTGGTTGAATAGCTAATGCCATTGATAGAGTATTTGCTGCAAAAATGGCTTTGATGGAGTGTTGATGTTATTTTATGATTATTATTGTATTTATGTATTCTACACAATTCATGTAATTTAATTGATTTGGACATTCAAATCCATTTAATATATTTCCAGAATTTTGATTCTTTGTCAAATATGATTTAATATATTTCCATGATTTTCATTATTGGTCAAATTCTATTTAATATATTTCCATGATTTTAATTACATAAATACAACAATAAAGTTTTCATGATTTTCACCTATTTTCACATTTCCATAATTTACATTATTGGTCAAATTCTACTTAAAAGTTTATTCAAAAGTTTCTTGTATTAAGTGAAGTTGCCCGGGTGTTTTAAAATTATATATTATCTATATATTATTTCATATTAATATTAAATGTATTTTGTTAATATACTCGTCTATTAAGTATTAGTTTTATTTGGTTAGTTTCTTCATATGGTAACCGTTACTAAATTAAAAATGTAATGACCAACATTTTTAGTTCACGTAAATCATTGCAAATGAAATTACCTTTAATTCAATTTATGACAGATGATTTTTGTTTAAAGATATTTAAGGTAATTAAGTTGTAAGGCCCCGTTATTGGTGCCCAACATTGGACGTTGGATTTACTTATAAACACAGTTCTAAATATTAGAGTTAATTAAAACTTTCGCGGAATATAAAACTTTCATTAAACATTACATATTACTTCATAAAAATGTCTTAACAAACATTCTTGTCTTTCAAATTAAACATCAATAAACATAAAAACATCTTGAGTCTTCGGATGCCAGTCGCTTATTCATCTGCCATGTGCCCATCTCAAGCTAGCTGCCTCATTCTACTCACATATGTGCGTTAATTATACAACATACCACACATTCATAATTACATACTTTCATTCATACTTTATGCGTTCATACATTCGTTCATTATACACTTACTTACCTTCATACTTTCTTTCTTTCATTTTCATACCTTACTTTTAAAGAGCATTACGCCCTACTTTCCTCGAGTATTATTAGGGCCCGGTTCCCTCTTGCCTCAAGTATTATTAGGTCCTGGTTCCCTCTTGCCTCGAATATTAATAGGGTTCGGTTCTCTCTTGCCTCGAATATTATTAGGGTTCGGTCCCCTCTTGTCTCGAGCATTATTAGGGCCCGGTTCCCTCTTGCCTCGAGTATTATTAGGGCTCGGTTCCCTCTTGCCTCGAGTATTATTAGGGCCCGGTTCCCTTTCGTACTATACCACCATACCTTACCTTTCTTTGTCATTATCATAATAACATTCATACATTCTTTTCATAATATCATACATGCAATATTCATACATACATTCTTTCACATACTCATTTCATACTTACTACACTATACCTTCTTTAAAAATACGTGCAATATACGAAAATCGTTCACGTACTGTCAAGCATTCATTCATAATATAACATAACTATCAAATTCATCCTTAAGACATACACTTACCATTTAAGGTAAGTTTATTAACATTCACATTGAGTATGCACACAGCCCCGAAAACATAACAAGGAAATGGGGCTAGAAACTCACCTGGATCCTGTTACGTTCGCTGTTAACGGTTAATACCTTATTTAACTGAGCTCGGCTAACTGTACATTAATTACGTGTATTAATACTTGTCCTAATCACATTGTTCATGTTTTAGCCAAAATGGCTAAGTCTGGTATATTCTAATGGCTTTATAAGGTATTGTATTCATAAGCATGTCCTTATATTAGAATAGAATTTACTTAGAATATAATCAAACACTAATGTATTCAAATACTTTGTATTCGAATGATGTGTGTTCCTTTCTTTCTTTCCTTTTGTAATCGAATACTCAACACTCGCTAAATCTTTCATTCTCCTTTTATGTATTTGAATGGCAGTTTGGAATACAACTTTGTATACGAATACAGTGTATTCGAATACTCATTGTATTCGAATACATATATTGTATCCGAATGCTTATATGTGAATCATTCATTGTATTCGAAGCATTCCATGCATTCGAATACATGTAATGTATGCGAATCTGGCCATTGTATGCGAATCTGACCATTGTATGTGAATCTGGCCATTGTATGCGAATCCGGCCATTGTATGTGAATCTGGCCATTGTATACGAATCAGCTGCTACTGTTTGGTCCTTTATTCCTATTACCCTAACATGTTTTAACATTTATACCCTCCCCCTCATTATGGTATTGTATCAACCCATAAACGTTTCCCATTCCCATTTTCGGCCAAGACGTAGCCCGTTTATCCATAAAGCTTGAACCTTTATGGGTTTAAAACGTTCTTAGGCTAGATCTAGGGTTTTCTTTACGAACCGTATATATCCATGAGTTCTTAAAGTCCATTTTAATCATCAAGTTTGTAACTTTATGGTTCATCTAGACCCGATATACTCTAGGGCTAAGTTCTAGGATAAACCGTTCATAAAAACATAACCTTTAAGGATAAAGAACATACCTTTATGCGTTTTAGGCTACGGTTAGCTTTGATATTTAACAAGGATCTTGTATCTTGCTCGTATTGTCAAGATCTATCAAGATCTATCTCGGTTTTGATCCTGGATCACTCTTCTTGGTCACAACCGTGGATATAGGTGTGTGTGTGTGTGTGTGTTTGAGAGTGTGTAGAGAACTTGAAAGATAAGAAATGAGGGTTTTAGGGGTTTTGGGAGGTTTAAGGGAGTATTTATACTCTCTTAAGCCCATGGACCTAAGGCCCATCCCATCCCTTATTCCATCTTTTCCACCCAAGTCCATACTCTTTATTATATTTAATCTTAATTAAATATTGACACACATCAAGCAAACATAATTCCTTTTATTTATTAATATCAAATTTAGGATGTTACAAGTTTTCCCTCCTTAAAGAGGCTTCGTCTCCGAAACCTAACTATCACTAAAACAAATCTGGGTAAAACTTGCGCATCTCTTCTTCAAATTCCCAAGTAGCGTCTGATCCCTTGCGATGCTTCCATATCACTTCCACTAAGGGTATAACCTTGTGACGGAGTTGCTTTTCCTTGCGGTCAACTATCCCTACGGGCTGTTCAATGTAGTTCAACCATTCATCAACCTCAATGTCTACCAATGGCACATGAGACGTGTCATCAGCCAGACATTTCCTCATATGAGAAACATGAAAGGTTGAATGAATTCCTTCTAACTCCTCGGGTAAATCTAGCTTATATGCCACTTCACCTACACGATCCATAATCTTAAATCTAGCTTATACCAGTGAACCGAACCTGAATCCTCTACCAAACCCATTGCTCTTCACCCTATATATACGATTACGAACATCTAACATAAAGTCTAATTGTTGGATGGAAAAGATGTCTCTTACTCTTCGTGGGTAAAGTTGTTTAATTAAGCTTCATGCTCGTGGATATGTTCTCATATCAACAATATTATGCTATAACGGATCTATGGATTTTATTCAGGTTCTCAAAACAGAGTCCACAGCTTTCAAAGCATGGAATCGTCTAAAACATATTTTTAACAATAATATGAGATCCTAGTGTGGCTGCTCTTGAAACCAAGTTCATGAGTCTAAAACTTCGCATTAATAAAGGTCTCTTGAGGTTTATTGCCAATGCCTCTAAGAGATTGGGTGTCAACTTGCTGATCATGATGCTTCAATGAATGAAGAATGGTTGGTCCTACTATTGGTTCGTGGTTTACCATCCAGGTATATTTTTACGGGTGTTCTCATTAATCAATATATACCCACATGGGAGGATGCTTGCAATATGCCCCAATATAATTATAACCACACAAAAAATCTCTTGAAAATCCCACTCCCATGACAACACCGGATATCCATGACAACCACTATGCTCATCGTCCAAACTAGAACAGACCTAAATATGCTCTTGGAGGGCCACACGGCCAAATCAAAAGACCAGACCCAAATTACCGCAACCAATCTTCGTCAGCTAGACCACCCGTGGTCAAAATTTAGTATAGTCAAGGCAAAATTGTGGCCCAAATCAAATCGCCCTCTCCGGTAGTATTGGCAGTAACTAGGCCCACAACCCTCATAGCCCAACTATTAGAACAATCCCCTCCTCCACCTCATCTATACCCAACACAGTCCAGGTGGGCTGCCCCCCCCCCCTTAAGCCATTCGCACAACTCTTGTAACATTCGGCCCCTCGTACCACAAATATTATCCCCTTTGCCATCAAGAGCTCACATATTTGTTTTTGGTTGCTCAGGTGGAAACTTCCCAGGAGGTCACCCATTTAGATACTACACCCACTGAGCACATTTAACTTTGGAGCTCTCCTCTTGTCCACTAGCACTAAGCCCAAAAAGGAGTGGTGATTTAAGAGGCGGAACATTACTTATGAACAAAAGATATCTCCTGTCCATGGTCGATGTTATATTGGCCTAGGGTGTTACAACTCTACTAGGCTTTCTTCCAAGCAACAACCTACTATTAATAGTCCAAGCCTATCGGTCCAAGCTCATTTGGCATAATGCGACACGATCGACACAACGGACTTGAGCAATGCATTCATGACTATTCACATGGAACCAAGATGGTTAGTGGCTTATGGATACAGGTGCCACATCCCATATCACAGGTGACAAAGGTAAACTTGGTTCCCCTTTATTTTCAAGTTTAGTTACCTCTATATTTGTTGGAAATGGTCAGTTAATTCCGATTCTTGGATTAGGCAATTGAACCTTACCCACTTCCACCAAACCTTTTGATGTAACACAAAGTGTACAATTTTATTCATCAAAATTAAACCTATATATATAGAAAATTTCATACATATTCGTGTATTTGATACTTATTTAAGTTATTTGTGAATTAGCAGGCCCAAACATCCAACTGACAAGAAATGACGAAAAAATAACGCTTCGGGGCAAAAATCTGATTCTACCCAGGCTGCACTACCATGTAGGGGAAGAGCATGACCATGCCGAGGTGCATGACCATGTTAGAGAGGTGCATGATCGTGCACGAACCAAGACCTGCTAGTACATAGCAAAAAGTTGGAGGTGCATAACCATGCCAGACCCCTGCACGACCGTGCACCTGATGTGCATAGCAATGCACGTGCTAGTACCAAGCTAGTGCGAGAATCATCCCTAAGTTCATGAACGTGCCAGAATGTTGCATGATTGTGACAACCTTCTTATAAAGTGATTTGGACTTTAACCGAATATGGCGACTGCAATTCTCGTTGGGCAAAAACAAAACATTGACTTACTAAATCGGTGCATGACCGTGCACTTTAATGTGCATGGTGCACTTCATAAACACCCATTGCCTTCATTTTCAAGAGTGGAGCTTTGGATATTCTCTCTTAACCAAGTGCAGAAAATTCAAGAGATTCTTGGAGGCTTCTAACAACACAAGATCCTTCATTCCATTCTTTATTCTTTACTTGATTTTGGTTTGCAAGTCCTTGTTCAAGAATATGTTTTGTAAGCTCATTTTGAGTTTTGATTTTAGTTGTATCAAGCTTTATGGGCTAAATTGTAAGACTCCGGTCCCGGTGCCCTACATTGGCATTGGATTTACTCATAAACACAGTTCTAATTATCTGATTGAATTAAAACTTTTCGCAGAATAATTAACAGTCAAGCATATATTACATAACATTCAAATCTTGTCTCAATCAATACTCAAACTAGTCTCAAAACAAAACATGAAATAACATAAACTCTTCTTTCCTTCAATTCCAGACCTTATTCATATGTCATATGTCCATCTCAAGCCAGCTGTCTCATTCTATTTGCTTGCGTGCATAATAAAAGTTAGCGACACTAAGTGAGTTCTAGCTAATCAGATAACATACATTACATACACATACTTTCATATACGTATCCAAAGATACACATTATATACTTAACCTTTTTACCTTCCTTCATACATGCACCCATACTTTTATCCTTTCATTCTTTCAAACTTTCATAATTTCATATTTTTAACTTACCTTCATTATATAGTAAATACATAATCGTTTTATGTTTTAAAGAGCATTTCGCCCTACTTACCTTGTATATTATTAAGGTCCGGTGCCCTTCATCCTCGGATATTATTAGGGTCCAATGTCCTTCTCTTCGTACCATACTATCGCACACCTCAAATATTATTAAGATTCAGTGCCCTTCTATCCATACAACCATACATACATTCCTAAATATATATATATATATATATATAATCACATAATATTAATCTCTTTATATGAATACAACATTCACACATCATATAATTATTATATAAGTGAGTGTATTATCCTGTCACATAGAGTATGCACACAACCCCGAAAACATAACAGAGAAAAAGGGCTAGAAACTCATATGGATCCTGTTTCTCTCGGATTTAACTGTAACACCCCTCCTTAGTTATGCACGACTAACTGTGTAATAATTATAAGTATCATTTAACTACTCCTAACCAGATCATATTCTAAGTAAGTGAAACCCCTGACGAACGGTAGTCCGGGGGTCGCGCCCCTTGTAGCATGGTCTTAGGGGCGGCAACCCCTAGCAGCGTCCAAGGGGCAGAGCCCCTTGCTGGGGTTAAACATCTTTAAACGAATTGAATCGAGTTTTACAAACGAATCAAATTGAATTCTGAAACGAATCGAATCGAGTTATAAAACGAATCAAATCAAATTATGAAACGAATTGTCACACCCAAGCCTGCGGCAAAACATGTCGGGATGCAATAATATTGTATCATAGCTCAAAAAATACTAAAGTAATTACACGTGTCAATATCTAAATTATTCATTTCATAAATAAAGTACACAAATCACTAACATTGTCTCAAAGGAAAATAATATTACGATAAAAAAACTAAAAAATAAAATTTGTTCTTTATTCATCATGTAACCTAAGGTATCAATCTATTCTTTAATTTCTTTCTTCATCCCAAATAGCTACATGCGTCATGCGTGAAAACAAATAGGTTTGTCAACATAAACTTGAGCAAGTAATCACAATTTATGTATATAATAATATTGAAATGACAATTCCTTGCGATAAACATGAATTACAACAATTAATGTAACAATAATATAAAAGGGTCATTTCTGTCATCCCACCGGGTCGAGTTACCCCGGTGGCGTATGATCATACTAATGAGAATGAGGATGAGATACCATCGACCATAACAAAAGAAGCACACAATCTCATTCACACGTATCAACTAATTGAGCTGTTGCATATCTACGCAAATAGTGGATTGTAGTGAAAACTATAATATGTTTAACTTGTGAATGCATAACGCCCCCAAAATATAAAACGGTAAAAAGGGGGATGTGAATTACTCATCTTATCGAGTGGATTAATGAGGATGATATGATGATAACAGTTTAGGAAAAAAGCGGACAAACTCCTCGAGATACGTCGACAAAAGTTCCTAATTGTATATGATAATATGAATTAATTATAAATGAAATAATAACAAAGCTTATGACGGATTTGGGGATTGACCGGCTTTTAAGTAGTATTGAAAATTTAAATATTATTAACCTAATTATTATTATGATTCTTCTTCTTGCTATTATTATTAATTTGCGTTTGTGCTTGGTAAAATTAATCTCTATACATAATCAATGAAAACAGGTTCTAACACGTGTCACCACCACATGCATTTGGGACACATGTCAGCCCCACATTCTATTTACTAACGTGTTCACTAAAGAGCCTATCCACGCCTCCTCTTTCAAAAGCTTCCTCTGGAAGAATCTCTTTCAACTTTTTTTGAGGATATCAAGAATTCAAATTTTAAAATAAAGATTTGCCGCTCTTATAAGAAATCCTATATCTCCTTTCTAAGGTTCAACAACAAACTACTGTCCTTTTCATTGTTTCACTCTCTTCCACTTTTCTTTATTATCAGAAAATCAGGCCACCGGATTCTTTAAAAGGCGGTGAATCTCAGTTCAGTTTAGATGTCCGGTGGGTGGATTTACTGTTGTTCTTCAATCGTTCATCATATACAGGTTTGTTCTTCGTCGACGTTTGCCCTAATTTTGCTATCTTTCATCTTGTGTTTAATGATCTTTTTTCGATTCCGTATTTTCATACGTTCATTTTTTTATTATGTTTTGATAGGATGTGTTTCCACTATACTCCATTATGCTAATCTCTCCCCTCTTAGTGTTTGATTTATCGCCGCAGGTAAAGATCTATCTACAGTCGGATAATCCCTTCCCTCTAATCGTATGTAACATCTTCCGATCAGGGTTTTCTTATTCTAGAATATGTGTTTTATCACTTGTATATATGCAATAATCAAATTAAACATTCCATTTTGTCTTCAATTAAGTTACAACCTAATTCTCACATAATAAGCAACAAAGAATAATCGGTTACTTCACAAACTACAAGAAAACAGTAGGTTTGTAGTAATAAATGATAGATTGTATCAAGTTATTATAGATACAGTAGCATATAGGAGCAGAAATCGACTTAAAACATATGAAAATGCATTGTTTTGGTTTATTATGAGCAAATTTAATAATAATAATAATAATATTAAATAATAATAATAATATTAATATTAACAAGTTAACAATAAATCAAAGTTTGCTTGAGAAAGTACAC